>NW_028261383.1:135157622-135481872 GCF_051295495.1 Thamnophis sirtalis
TGATGTACGGCCATAAGGGATCATATTCATGAGTTTCTTCCTTAAAATAGCCTTCTCATGGAAGCCTGAAAAATGTGAGGCTGCTTTAATGACCAGCAGAGAGACCAGTTCATCCAAGATTCAAAGCCCTTCTTCTAATATATGTTCATAGCACTGATAACATCTTAGCTTTGACTGCTACTTTGTCAATGCCTTCGTTAGTGTAATTGGTTGAATCTGTAAATTAATACTGCAGATTATTTCTGGAGAAGATTAATCAGTGAGGGCAAACTTGGATCTGGAGGTTTATTTTTACTATTTTTTTAAAAAAGAAATATGGATATTTTAATCCTTCCCACAATTAAATAATATTTTTTCTTAATTGGACAGAATTTCACAACTTTAGCTGTATTAATTGCCAATGCCTTAAAATGTATTAAACTGATAAACTGGTGCATCTATTAATATTACATGATCTGCCATTTTATAAACAGACAAGAGTAGAACCAGTTCACAACTTGCTCGCAAGTGGATCATCTCTCCCACAGAATCTAGGCTTTGTATCTTATATTGGTTGAAATATACCTTCAGGTGATATTTTTCTCAAAAACAGGATCTTTTCAATAATGTGAAAAGCTCTAGGAGGTTTTCAATTCAGTTATCAGGATCCATTATTCAAACTGATCTTTGGTAGTAGTGAAGCACAAACAAGCAGGGGTTCCTTCAGAAATTTGGAAGAAGAGAGATAAATCTGAGACACCTTTTGTGGTCCACCAAAGGAGTTGGACAGTGAGGAGTTTGAGGGAGGAACATGGCCCAGTTGTGGAGTCTGGGGAAGGCCCGGAAGAGGGCTGTCCATTGGAGGCAGAGAGGAGGCCAGGGCCATCTGGGAGTTATGGGCTTCCTCTCGAGCCTCCAGAGTCAGACATCAGCGAGGCAGAGGAACAGGGGAAGCCTGTTCCTAGTGTACGCATGTGCACAGTTGCCAGAAGGCAAGAACAATTAAGACAAAAGGAGCAACTCGGGAGTAACACTTGGAGATGATTGGCCCCTCCCATAAGACATAAAAGAAGAGCAAAAGCAGGAAGCAATTAGTTCCTCTGGTCAGTTCACATTTTGAAAAGTTCTGTTTGACTCTGTGCTAAGTTTGGTTTTGCTCTGCATTTGGCAATTAGGTCTCTAGCAGCATTTCAAGGAAAATGAGGTGGGTGTTTATCAACATTCCTCTGAAAGACTGTGGCAACTCGAGCAGACATCTGTCGGAATCTTCACAGACTGTTTGTGAAGCATTGCGGCCTGTGAATGACCATAATTCACAGCCATATAAATAAAATAAGATTTTTTGGGACTAAGATTGTGATTTATGCTTTCTCAGGAAGCCTAGGTCAGAACAACAGTGAGTCTCCACAAGGCATCCAAAACCATGCAAATCTTTTAATATGACCAAAAAGAAACACACGTAAACCTCAACTTACAACCACAATTGGACCAGAATTCCTGTTGCTAAGCAAGGAGGTTGTTTGATCACATGCCCATGAGGATATTGTGATCAGTGTAAGTAACTTTTTTCAGTGCTGTTGTAGCTTTGGACAATCACTAAATGAATGGTTCTAAGTCAAGGAGTACTATTATATTAGTTAATTTATTAACACAAATTAATTGAATGGCCCTGCCCTCCACACTCCTTTTTTTTTTGTAATTCTCCCATTGTCCTCCTTATCAGATATCACTCACAAGCTAAGCCAAGTATGATTCTCAGCCTGAAAAATATTAAATCATCCCCATTTTTGGAGACAGCGAATAACTGTTTGCAAAAATTATGTATTCAAGTATGTTGGGAAATTATTTATAAATAGTTCTAGAAGAATGTAAATACCATAATTCATTTTGGTAGTCTTCAAGCTTATGATATAGAAGACCTCCAAGATCCCTTACAACTTCTCTTCTCTTCTATTCTATTCTATTCCAGTCCAGTCCAGTCCAGTCCAGTCCACTTCGCTCTAGACAGACTCAATAAACCAAGAGTTACTGTTATCACCAATAACAATAACAACAAACTCAACATGACCCTCACATTGGTTATCCTTAACTTCTGCACGAATTGAGACCCGAGATCTCTTTTTAAGTGCCTGATCTGTGTCAAGTGCCCCATGAAGATCTTGTACAATTCCAACTCTGTTTCCCCAACCCAAAACATAACCATGTAAGCTTTATGCATTTCCTTGCACACAAAAAATCCCCATATTTGGAGTATTGCATTATTGCTTTCAAGAAAGTTCAGTGGGATTTACATTGCTTTGGTCATTAGGGAATGGAATAATTTGCAGTGTTCCTTTCCTTTCTGCCCAGTTGCCTAGCTGGTCTTGGATGATCTCGGCAATCTAAGCAGGGAGACCAACAAGAAGTCATTGGATTATAGATTTGATATTCATTTATTTGTTTGTCATGTTGCCTTCAACTCAATCTTGATTCTTGGCAACTGCCTGGACAAATATCTGTAGTTTTCTTGGTGAGCTTTCAGAAGTGGGTTTCCCTTGCCTACTGGCTAGAGCTGATTGATTCATTGATTGATTGATTAAGCATATGACATAAATCAACTGTTGATTTGGTTAAAAAGTTACTACTTGCTAGGGACTGTTCCAAAGTCACCCAATTGACTTTGTGCCTAATCACTTAGTAATGCTTTAAGAATAACACAAAAATGGCACAATGAAAGGCCACATTAGAAGAATCTTACAAGTCTGAAAGTATAAAATTGCTGCCACCATTTTTAACTGCTTGATCCATGGGAGTGGTCTGTGTGTGTTTGTGTGTGTGTTTGTGTGTGTGTTTGTGTGTGTGTGTGTGTGTGTTTGTCCTTCCAAAGTTTCTTTCTCTGACTATTAAACCATTGGGAGCTCCTGAGTCGCTTGTCTTGATTGTTTAGTAGCTAGCATCTCTTCCCTGCTTTCCTCAAGGTCATCCACACACTGTATTAAAATTAGAGAGTCAGAAATATGTAATGGAAGAAGGCCATGGCAAACTACTTTCATACTGTCTCCTATAAACTGCATGAATGTAACCCTGAAGCCATGGGAGTTGAGATGAACTTTAAAGAAACTTTGTTTTTAAGAAATAGCAATAATTAAATGAGATGATCCTTATAAAACTCAAGAGTTTAACATTAGCAAAATAAATAACAGTACATACCTATTCACTTAAGGAAGCAAGACTTTGGGTTGATATTTTACATGATAGTGTGCGCCTGGTATTTAATATTAATCATTTATTTTAATTGGCAACCATGATATAATGTTGCCTATAAGTAATATTTACATTTGTAAAGGATTACAAATGTCATAAGGGCATTAGGTACTGTGTGTGTGTGTGTGTGTGTGTGTGTGTGTGTGTGTGTGTGTGTGTGTATCTACATGTGTTGGTGTTGTAACTTCCATTTGGTTACCATTCTCCTTCATAAAGAAATCATCTGAAATGCATAGGATAATAAATGCTGTCACCCATACTGTTATTTATTTGGTTTTGTTATTTTTGCTTTTGTATTGTTACCCAATATTCATCTGCAGCAATCCAGAAGCCCGCCACTATTTTATCATGTTTATGTCTTGCCTTTTCTCACAGGACCTCAAAATGATAAAGGTGAATTTTATCCTCAAAATATACAGAATAGGCTGAGAAAGAAGAGCTGCCACTGAATCTTTTTTTTCAGGGAGGATTTTCAGGACTAAGGGGAGTTTGAACCCAAGTTTTCTTCTCTCTTTTTTTTGAAGCCCAGCTATTTATTATCCTGTATTTGCTTATTGATTTTTTAAAAAATATATCATTGCTTTGCTGTATTTGGTTCCTTTTCATTCTTTGAAAAACTTGTTCGGGAAGATTGCACCAGGGTTTGATCCAGTGGTGGGATTGAATTTTTTTTACTACCGGTTCTCTGGGTGTGGCTTGGTGGCCATGGCAGGGAAAGAATACTGTAAAATCTCCATTCCTCCCCACTCCAGGGGAAGGATATTGAAAAATCCCCATTCCCTCCTGATCAGCTGGGACTCGGGAGGCAGAGAATAGATGGGGGTGGGGCTAGTCAGAGATGGTATTTACCGGTTCTCTAAACTATTCAAAATTTCCACTACCGGTTTTCCAGAATCGGTCAGAACCTGCTGAATTTCACCTCTGGTTTCACCACCGAAGATAAGGGAACAAAAAATTTCCCTTAACTCAGAGGCAGGAAGAAGAAACTCATTCCGACCCAGGGACTTTTTGACGTTAGTTACTGCTGCTAATTCCACACAAAAAGAAAGACAGAAACAACATGAAAGTGTAGAACCAGAAGCTTATTTCCCTTTCAGACTAGGATTAGAAAATCTATTGCTTAAGTTTCTTCTAAATCGCCTTACCTCAGACCTAATTATGGGGGAACCGACCAGCCTGCAGAGAAATACAACCGACCCAGTTCCACCTTGGCATTAATGGGCTGTTTGAAAACAGCTCAGGGAAAAAAACAAAGCAATAAAGCAGGTAAAATGCAAAAGGATAGGTTTTCTTTTAGCTGGAAAATTCCGTTAAGATTGTATTTTCGTAGCCATTATCAGGCGATGGCTACGCTTGGAATTTCAAAGAGTTTGCTGCGTGGCACTCCGGTTGTTGTTTTTTTAAACCTGGGAATATGCCAAATGTTTATTTTCTGCCCTGCCCTAATTTCAGCTGTACATTTGCCTGCCAAAAGAGTTTGTTACTGTTGTTGTTTGTTTTAAAGTTTATCAGCATGAGCTGCCATAATTGTGGATTTCAGAATCCCCCCCTCGGATTTTCAGCTGTTATAATACAAATTTGGGAGGGGGGAGATGGGTATATCTATTCTCTGAAACTGTGTGTGTGTGTCTGTGCATGCACGTGCGTGCTGCTTAGGGATACTAAACCCATGGAGTGCAGAGCAGGCATTTTCATACAACTGCAATTGCTCAGCTACCTTTTTTGAACTATTGATAACTGTAAGTAGGGCATTCTTTCCTACTCCACCACTACTTTCCTCAAAAGAACAAAAGCCCTCCTGGCTTTTAAATCAGCAGAGGATACACTATTCAGAGAGACAGTGAGGTTTAAGTCCTTTGAGTCCCACAGTTCATAGTAATAGGTTCTTGATCTTAAAATAAGGAATTTTAAGAGGCCTGCATCCTTGTTTTCATTTATGAAATGTTGGTGGCTTTCAGACTGTGTAGTAATAGTCACGGCCTTCAAGATGCTACAAAGGCAAAGCTTTTTGTTGACCAAGATAAGCTGTAGTAGCAGCAGTAAATTTGGAGTGTCAGATAGGAGCCTACATCAGGGAGTTATTTAATGTATTGTTGCTATATTTTTATTGCTCCATTTCTGTGCCACAATAACTTAGTTGACCTTGAGCATAAATGCACTGTGGCTTGGAGGAGGAGGAGGAGGATAGCATTGGTTGTTCTTCACCAGCCAGCAAAGTTTATTTATCTCGCTCTGGATGGGTGGCCACAGCCATACATCAGAAAAGGCTGCTCTGAGAGGCTTCTCTTCAATGGAAGTGGAGCAGTGCTGGGTTTCAATTTATTTTGCTACCGGTTTGCTCGTGCATGTGTGAGCATGTGCAGAAGTGTCCGGATGGGTGGGCGGAGCCTCCCGCCGCCCCCACTATGGGTTCGCCCAAACCAGGGCAAACCAGCAGAAACCCACCTTTGAAGTGGAGGCCAATGAATGTAGAGCTTTTTAAGACAGGCATTTGCAAAGCTGATTTGGAGAGGCAAGCTAAATTAGAGAAGCTAGATAGAACAATTTACTAGAGGCTGCAACTTCTACTTGACACCAAGTACTTTTATACTTGGATTGTAATGATATGTGGGGATCACCTGGGAAGGCCGGAAAGAGAGCCACAGGCTGGACAACCAACAGATAAAGATGTCTCAGCCCAGGGTGGGAGGAAATGGCACGGAAAACATTTCAGAAGGGACTTTCCATAATTTTCTGGAGAATAAAAAAAGAGTGGGGGAGAAATACTTTCAGCCTTGCAAGATTCTGTTGATGTAACCTTACAATAAAGATAGAGTAATTACTCCTGGTTGTGCTTCTTGCTTGCAAGGCTAACAGGAGAGCAGCCAGGTCTCGACATAAAGAACATTGGCCTACATATTTAGACTAGACAATATGTTCAAAATTGACCAATCAGTCAATGCTTAGCTTTGATGAGCTTTGGATATGAATTGTTCCAGAAATGTATGATTGGCCAAATGGAATATCAAAATGTTTTTCTTTTTAGCTCAATTGACAATGAAAAGAAACAAGCGTTTTCAAATGCAATGAAAATGTTTGGAAGATATATTTTCTCAGGCATTGTGAATATATGTTCAAGCCAGTCCTAGCTGCCTGGAAATGGACATGGCAGTCTGCCTCACAGGGTGGGCAACCTGAAGCTAATAAACTTTAAAAGTCTGATCTGCAGCCCCTCTAAGTAACCATCTTCCTTCCCCTCACTATGAATGTAATTGTTTCCACCTGCCTAAAGGAGCTAGAATTTGGCCAGGAAGACAAGAGCCATTGCATAATGCCCCTTCCCCACAAAGCCAATCCAAAGTTAGAGAGTGATAGAAATCATAAACCCAACACCATTTCCCGCATCACATTTAGTGAACTTTATAAGAACAAACTTTGTCTTTATAAGCTATTATCTACAGTTTGTCTGTGTAGCTAAATTCTAATAAATCTGTCTGCTGCATGTCTAGAAAAAAGGAAGCAATCCCCAAACTGAAGACACACATATTGAAAGCCAATCATCACCCCTGGAGAGAGTTACAGGCAATGAGCATTGGAACAGATCTTCAGTTTCTTATATTTACTTTAAAAGAGAGAGCCGGAAGTCAATTCTTTTTCTTTTTCCCAACCTTTCCTAACTTTTCTCCCCCCACCTTTCCCCCCACTGCTTTCCCATTTACTTTTGTATTTTGTATCTTTAACTCAAAAAATTGTTAAAACACTGGGGTGGGAGGGGGGAGGAATTTTAACTCCTTTTAAAACAGTTTTTTTTTAAATCTTTCTAAATATGTGTGATTAATAAATACTTTCTTTAATACCTATAAGTAGCTGGTGTAAAGGTCCTTTGTAGGTCCACCTTTCATATTTTCTAAGGAAAATAATTTACCAAGTGCTCTGAGAAGTAAGATTAATTGCCTAGAAAGAGATTGTAAAGGTGATGATGTTGGCAAACAGACTTTTAAGGACACAGATCATAAAATACATCCCAGATTACAAAATCTTATGTACAAACATTAGCTTTCATTTCAGCGGGCTGTCGCCCTTGTGATAGTAAGCATATTTGTTTGTGATTCTATTATATCACCAAATCTGCCTATTGAATATATGAACCCATTCCCTATATGAATGCATGTTTTAAATCCAAACACAACTTTAATTCATCTTATTTTCAATTTGTGTTCAATAGCATGCTTTGAAGAGCAACCAGTATGGCTGTTCGCAAGTGTGTGTGTGTGTGAGAGAGAGAGGGGGGGGGAGATAACAACATTAAGAGCTAATACAAAGTAAAACACAATGAGAAAGGAGAAAGAGAAAGGAAGAAAGAAAGAAAAAGCAAAGAAAAAGTATGATAAAACTAAACAAAAGGGGGAAAGTATAAAAAAGAAGATATAAAGTGACTCCTGATCATCTTTACAGCAATTAAATGTTCCATTATATTTAACCTATTTAAGGCTACATCATGACACTCTACTTTCTATAGTCTAATCATCAAAACCATAAATCACAACTTCATTTTTTTTCATTTTGTATGCAAAAGTCCATAAGTATTTAGCCACCAATAAATGTTCCAAAAATTACACATTCTAATGTAGATGGTAAATGAACAAATTTATTTTAAACTCTACAGTGGGAATAAGCCTGCCAGTGACAGATGGATGTAAATGCTATAGAACTACATTCTAAGTTATTGTAAACAGGAATAAATCCATCCATCCATCTATTCATTCATTTGCTTATTTGTATAATTTTTATTTACTTTGCACGCCATCTTAATTAAATAACTCTGGGTGGATACAAAGCATAAAACATCTTTCCTGTTTTGGATTTTTAAATATACTGTGCGTAAGTTTATTTATCATGCTTTACAGATGTGAAGAAAAGGGGGGAAAATACAGAAACAATATTGGGGAAAGTCCTGCAAATAAAATGAAAGATCCTTAACTTTGGGAAAATGGTGGTGTTTTGAAGACTTGAGGAAGATGAAGATTTAATTTGAATTCACGTGGTGTCTGAAGTAATTAATTTGGTATTCCATTGATTGGCCCCACAAACCATAAATCAGTCAAAAATGGATATGCATGCACATAAATTGCTTTCATACTATAGGCTGCAGAGAAAACTAAAAAATGTCTCAGTACAAGCATGTGATTTTGGACAATGCTGTTGAGTGTTATTAATCCTATACCCAAGATGCTAATCTTACTGATTTTGTAATCTTCACCACAGGAAAGGGATGAATTTTGCTTTCTCTTAAATGATCCGCTGACTGAAATTTTCTCTTAATATTTGGAATGTGTGAAAAATGGAAGGGAAACCTTTGCACCCTGCTTTATCATCACTTCACGTAACCTTCACGGAATTCAATCCTGCATCCAAGTTGAGAGCTGCAGCTAGTCATATCCATCTTCTTCAAGTTATCTTGAATTGCGAACTATTCAGGGGCAGGATGCGCTAAAGCATTATCATTCTGAATCAATAACAGTTTGAACCGCTTTCAACCTTTTTTGTTTTGAAGATTGAGCCAAAGGGGAGTGTTTGATTGAGTGTAACAAGAATATCCAACAGTTGATGTCTTCTTCAAATGCCCCTCCCTGCATCAATCAGTGAGCACTGTTGTGTTTTACGCAAAAGGTTTTTTAAAAATATATATATATAATCCAAATGTGAAATAACCTTTAAGTGTATTGAAAAGCTTTCTTATAGACACTCTGTTACCTTTCTCGGACATTTTTTAAACTTTTTCTGTTATTTATTTAATTAAATTATACACTTAAGGCTTTTAGACCACTTCAATTTGCAGCTGATTCTAAATGGCCTTTATTCCCAATTTACAGTAAAAAGTTCAAAGTGATAAATATAATAGAACAAAACAATGGTTTGTCATACAATGCCAAGAACAATGATCCAAACTTCATATATACTTCCTAACCTTTTTGAAGGAGGGAATCTAATCATTTCAGTTCCCAAAGGTCTACCAGAACAGTCAGGTTTAATTACTTTCTTAAACTCCAGCAAAGTTGGCGACAGTTTAATTTCAGACAAAATGCTGTTTCAAAGAAATAGTGAGCAAGTCTTCCTCTCATGGACCTTGATGATAAAGTCCACTTATCTATGGGACCTTACCATCCAGATCCTTCCCTTCCAGATCTTACTGGACAAGCAAAACTGTTGAGATTCCATAGATATCCTAAGATATATAGGGAGTTAGAATGGATATTGATTTGTACCAGGAAGTCAACTGGTAACCAGAGAAGCTGGCTTATATTTAGCAGTAGTAGGTTGACATACTGTAATAAACCACTGCTGCTTCAAAAGCTGAGCAAAAATAATCTGATTTTTAACTATGATTTTATTTTCTTGTTTCACTTCCACGTAGCCTACATTCCTTGAGCACATCTATATTTTAATTTTAATTTAACTTTGCACGTTACACCATTACAGACAAACAAAAATGGATGTGTACTGTATCTATCCAGAAAGTCCACCTGCAGAAACGAAAACAAACTGATCAATTTTCTGGAAGGAAAAGATGGGATGGCACATTAGGAAGGGACGTAGGAAGATATGGTAGCCTGCAGTTCACACTTAATATGTTGCAAACTGTATCTCGGTTTGGGCAAGATTTTCTCCAAGCCACTTAAGAGTCAATCCAGCATGAGCACAAGATAGGGACCGCTTAAACGGTCAGTTCAGATATTTCTCTAGAGTAATCTAAATTCCATGATGCATTTGAGGACACAATTAATGAGAAAAATGCTGAAGATGAAAGGGAGAATGTACCCATTGCAGATGGCTCTCAATGGTTGAAGATAGCAAAAGAAGGAAGATCAAAGGTTTTACTTGTCAAGGCTATCTTCTGCCTGAAAGAAAAAGAGAAGAGGGAAAATTTGCCACTAATACCTATAAACTCTTTTTTAACTCTAGAATTAAGGAAATGTGCAGGGAAATTTTTGGAATAGAATGCAAATAGGTTCAGTTTGGATCATATCTGTATATAACTTGCTTAGAGTTGACCAGAGCTGAAAATTGGGATGCAGAAAATTGTTCTCATGGTTTGTTTGTTTTTTGTATTTATTTCATAAGAAAATAGAAGGGTGAAACAATTTCCATTGATATGCAGAGCAATTTGAAGCTGTAAATTCAATTTGTGAAGGTTAGCTGGAATTGAAAGTTCTTCTGTTATGTGTTTTATCAGTAGCTTAAATTAAAATGGGGAGGAAGGAAACTGTAATGCTATTTTGCATTGTCTTCTTCAATCAAACCTTTTGAATATATCCTGTGACACCATCCTTCCTTTCTTTTTACCTAACAGAATAATTTTCCCATGGATCACATTCATTCAGAATGTTGTAGAATTTTCCCAAAAGCTTATCCTTGATTTTTTCATTATTACTATTTTAAAGGAGCATCCGTACTCACAACAGTCTAGATAACATCAGTTCATACTTCAATCATTCAGTTCAAAATTAAATCTATATTTCTCTACATGCATTCATGAATTCCATTCCAGAAGATCGAGCCACATTCATTCAGATCTACTAAATCTTTCCCTGTTCCCTTAGTTTCATATAATTTCATGTGTAAATTCATGTCCTTTAGCATTTACTTGTCTTTTGTTCCAAGTTACAATCTTCCATATAATATTCAGTATATGGAAGACATTAGTAACAGAAAAGCTGGCCTATATTCTAGATCTTTGATTTTTAAATTGCAAGAAATTCTAATTATTTTTTATCATCAGTCTGGATTAGATGTTTTGCAGTGGCTCCTAATTGTGATGTCTGGGACAAACAGATGAACAATATTTTAGAGCACTGCGTTTTTGTGGAGAGAGTGAAACATTTTTAGTCAGTGAGACCATCTTCAGCCATGGACAGGTAATTGTGCACATATTTGGAATGTCCATATTTGGGAGATGATTCAAAGCACAATTTTCCCAGACAATGAAGTATTCTATATATACCATGCAGTTCCATTTGAATTTCAGGCATCCACAACAACCCATGATTTGAAACAGAATGTTGGAATGCAGTCAGACTGACTGTGATCAAATATGGCAGCTCTGATCGTTATCTGCCCTAATTCAGGGAATGCATGTTCATATATGTACGCCTCTCTCTCAATAAACAATAATTGTACAGCATATTTCAAACTCCTGTTGAACATACTGGGGGAAAAAAGGAATTGATCCCTGCTGTTTCATTTATTACATGGCGTAATACCACAGAAATCGTTTCCACAATATCCCAAACTAAATCTTTTATTCTTGACAAAAATCCAATAAAGAGCTCAATCCTTCTCCATAGGCAGATAAAGCCCAGATTAATGGCACAGCCTAGATCAGGGTGGAAAAAAATGCTGGGAAAATGAAAGCAAGATAGAAAGGCTGACGTTCTTTTCATCCCTTTTTGCTTTCCCAAGACTGCCACAGCTTCAGTTTTTATTACAAAAAGCCACCTAAGTATTACAGGCTAATCCGTAAATCCCAGCCTAGTAAAATATGTGATGGATTTTGTAAATTATGCCCTTTACAAATCTGATTGAACTCTTCCTCCCTCTATTCCCACTTAGCTTTTCTTTCTTTTCTGCCCTCTATCTCTCCTGCTCTGCTCCCCCTTCCTTTTCCTCCTCCTTCTCCATCAATTTTTGCAAGTTTGAAGCACATCACAGAAGCTAACTCTGTTATGGGCTGGCACACTTGCTCTGTGGTCCTTTGATGAATTATGCTGCAGAGAGAAAAAAACTTTATAGTTGCCAACTGCTTCTTAGGAAAAGTTGAAACCCTTATTTTTTTTTCCTTCCTAGAAGTAAGTCATCCTTTTGGCCAAAAGAGTCCCCATCCTATTTTTATATGAACTTTTCTTCCTAAGATTTCTACCTTCTTAAAATGGGTGTCCCACAAGGCATCTTATCAATGAAAGCTACCAAGATAGTGATTGGGACATAAGCTACACTACATATAGCTAGTTCATTTCTAGATTATGGGTAGGGACTACAGTAGCATTCAGAGCTTTTGAAATTCAGCTTTGAGAGTCCTTGCTTACTGGGCATTCTGCTTTGGTTTTATGAGACAGTGCAATAGAAGGAGGGCCGTCTTGTCTACCTCTGATCCAAATATCACTCAATGGTCATCAAGAATCCAGGGTCCTACGAGATGTTTGGACATTTCTTTGGATGTACATCTCTACTTGCAAAAAGAGTTCATCATTAAACACTAATATGTGGACTGGATAAAATATTCAGTTATGAGAGGCATGTTATTAATTAGAAAATAGTTCAGAGGAAGGCTAGAAAGGTAGAGATCAGAAACAAAGACGCCCTTGAGTCAAGGTCTAGTATACAGATGGACTCTTGTTACAATAAGGACTGGTTTTCCATTGCCATATTCTTGATCTAACCTAAGACTGTGAAATTTCTGGTGGTCTCCCATCCAAGTACTAACAGGCTTAACCTTGCCTTGTTTGGTGGGGAGGGGGAATGGTCAGGATTGGATCCATGCTGCCACCTGCTGCAGATGGGCCATGTCATGGTGGTTTTAGATCAGGTTCTATGAATCCTGGTATTCTCATTAAACTTTTAGGAATGGGAATGATCAATAATAGTCTACAACTTGCTTCTTCCTGAAAGCAGTAGGAGCAATTGAATTGTGAACATCAAAAATGAAATGGCTTGCATGAATCCTCCTTTAGCGCTCACCCCTCCATCCTCTTCAACCCAGGGAGTTTCTGCAACAGAATCCCCAAACTTCCTAAGCAGCTACACTACTGTGCCAATTACTGCAAAAATGTTTCTTTGAAAATAAGAAACTAAAAAAAAAACCCAACACCACAGGCAAAAAACAGATTAGAGAATCCGCTTATTATAATGGTAGGTTGCATAGGCAGCCAGATGTTTAGGCTAGTTTTAGAATTTTTATCCATCTATTGAGTCCTTCCCAAGGATAGGATAGGATAGGATAGGATAGGATAGGATAGGATAGGATAGGATAGGATAGGATAGGATAGGATAGGATAGGATAGGATAGGATAGGACAGGACAGGACAGGACAGGACAGGTTGGAACAAGACAGGACAGATTATATTTGATAGTGCTAAAAGTATTGTCAAAGAATGTAAGCTGTTCCAAGTAAGATGCTTTTTGGAATTGATTGATAGTGATTTTTGTCAATACCGAGTTGTTTTGGAGTGCACTCAAAGTGCCTATTCCTATTGGTAGTATCTTTGCTTTCTTTTGCAATTGTTGTTCCACTTCTATTTGCAGGTGTTTGTATTTCGTTATTTTTCTCCAGTTCTTTCTCTTCTGTTCTGCACCCTCCGGGTATGGTCATGTCCACTATCCTGACTTTTTTGTCTTTCTTATCAATAATTGTTAAATCTGACATGTTATGTGGCAGGTGCTTGTCTGTTTGAATTGTAAAGTCCCAGGGCATTTCAGTTTTTTTTTTCAATTTTGTTATTACTTGATCCCATTCATTCTTAGTCCTACCGGTCCTACAATTTTTCCTTTAAAAATCCAAACTAACTTCTCTGGAAACACTGATTTCATTTGATTTTCAATCACAAGAACCCTTCTATTTCACCATGTTTAATTGTTTTTATATATCTTTCTGGAACATGGTCCTATCCAGGAGCATAAGCAGTGGTTGGATTCAAATTTTTCTACTACTGGTTCTGTGGGTGTGGTTTGGTGGGCATGGCATGGCTTGGTGGGCGTGACTTGTTGGGTATGACAGGGGAAGGTTACTGCAAAATCCCCATCCCCAATCAGCTGGGACTCGGGAGGCAGAGAATGGATGGGGGCGGGGCCAGTCAGCGATGGTATTCACCGGTTCTCCGAACTACTCAAAATTTCCACTACCAGTTCTCCAAAACTGGTCAGAACCTACTGAATACCACCTCTGAGCATGAGATATAAATTCCATGAATGCTCTTTCATTTCGTAGTGTTACAAGCTGTTAAAGACTGGCTAGCTCTAATTGTTTGTGTCAGGTGAAGTCCAAGAATAATGTAGAACAATTCATTCAGATTTCTTTATTTGCTTATGCCTAACAGACGAAATCTTGCCAGACTAAACCCTTACTCCTCTCAGCCTAACATATATACTCTCAGAGATTCTAGGAATTGGCTACCCTAAATCTCTTCCTCTGACTCCTAGCCATCTCTGGGCTGGGCTGCCTCTTCTCCTAACCCCCCCCCCCCACTCCTCCCTTCCTTGGAAAAATGCTGCTTCATTGTAGTTCATGTCATTAGCTCCCCCTCTGTGGGTATCATCTTTCACTGTTCGTAAGTGGTCGTGTTTGCAGCCCAGGCATGGCATGTGCATGTGGAGGATGCCCAGTTGCAGAAGGCTGCTCTGACTATAACATAATGATATAACTTTTTTTCACAACTGCACTGTAAGGTGTATAATAAGAGTTTTGGACGATGACCGTGGTTTGGCCCCCATGACCTGTGGAGATAATAAATGAGCAATTATAGTACAGGGCCCAGGTAAAGGTGGTATCTTTTCAATAACTCTGCTCTTAGTAGAACATGAACACAATAGCAGTGGCAGAAAGAAGGGATTAATTGGATATGTCTTCCTTTCAGCACAGCATTCAGCATCTCCCCCATTTGAAGGCTGAAAAGCTGCAGGTCAGGGAGTTTTCTATTTGCTTCAACAGGAGAATTGCTCTTTGTAAATTCAGTCAAACCTTCTGGGCCCGTCTTGGTTCTCTGCTGCCTCTTTCTGGCGGCTGTCAAGGTCAGGCTTTTGTAGGAACATCTGCAAAAGTTCTTCCACCTCTGGGGGGCAGGGGGAGGGAAATAGCCTTCATTCCTGTCCCATGCAGTGACGTCATTTGCTTTGGCTTTCTCTTGTCCACATAGCTGGAGATGAAAAGCATTTCTTAGCCATGTTCTTTTTTTCCCTTGCGATTTTATTGGCTGCAAGTCATTCTGGCTCAGACAGAGGCTCTCAGCTATGTCCTTTTAATCGCTGTGCCTTATGCAGGAACATGTCAGCAGAAATTGACTCTTTAAAAAAAAAAACAAACCATGGCAGCTACCTTGTTTCTCCCCCTAGGAGAGTAAATGATTTTCAACAAGATAATTCATTTCCTTCCTTCCCCCCTTCCTTTTTTTCTGAAGGGGAGAAGGGGACTGCTCTCTTATCATCTGGAACGCTGACTTTTCAAAACATTTATCACACATGAGATTGTGTGGATTTTGCTACCATGAAGTAGATTTGTTTTAAAGTACGTACAAGTCAATACATTTTATGGATTTCAAAAACAGCACTTTTAAAAAGTCATCCTACACCACAAGAAAGGTTCTGGAGAGAGTAAGGAAGATAACCTTGATGGAGATATGCAAAATGCAAAAGTAGATGAAACATTTTTAAGACCAGAACAACAAAATGTATCTCAGGCAGACTCCCTAATTAATGAAAGTATACAAAGGATGAGGAGATACAACGCAATCAAACTTATAAGGTTCTCAGTCTCAATAAAAATAACTGAGCAGTTGGTGAACTGGTTGTTGGAAGAAATCATTAGGGCAGAGAACCAGTTGTTAACTTGTTTGAATCCCACCACTGCCCAATACTATAACCATGACACAACAGAGAATATCAGCTGGTTCCTTGGAGTCAAGCAAGGAATATGTGTGAGATCCAATTGGTACTTGGTGCTGCTGCTGATGATGATTCTATCAGCTTCAAAGTTATTTCTTTTAATATTTATACAAACAAAAATGTTACATCTTCTTTCTTTCTGTACCCACTAATAAAAATAAACTATCCTTGCTGATAATACTGTTGGATTTTAAACTTCTTGGGATAGTTACTGAAGGAATCTTTTACAGGGTGGTCTTAATACATGGGCCTGATGGACACTTGCCTGTGGGCCCCATGAGGATAGGGGCCCCATACTAATCTGTGTAAACCCTTCAATGCACCTTGTATCATATAAATATAAAATATATGATATAAATATAAAACATATTTATTAATTTTACTGAATTTTTATTAAAACTAAAACATTGCTTTGCCCGGGGGCCCATAGGCTGTTAAGATGGCCCTGATCTTTTAGCACTATCACAAAGGTGTTCTTGATGATATTACTAGTGCTATTTGTTGCTATTATCTAGACATTGATGAATTTAGAAACAAGCACAAGTTACAATTGCTGCTGGTCACTTTCCGAACTTAAAGCTTTAACTCCTTCCCTCTATCTCAGCTTCATTCATTCACACAAGCACAATACAATTCAATGTCTAGCTAACCAGGCTTAGTTCCAAAAGAACTAAGACCACCATCCACAATATGCAGTAGCTTTGAGTTTACTACACATCCCATTTACTTGTATAATTTCTGACAAGGTTAGATTCATCTCAGTTTGGTAGTTTTCTCACACTTTCACTTAAGTGAGTTTTGCCCCATTTTACGATCTTTCTTGCCACAGTTGTTAAGTGAATCACTGCAGTTGTTAAGTTAATAACAGCACTGTTAAGTGAATCTGGTTTTCCTATTGACTTTGCTTGTCAGGTGGTCGCAAAAGACGATCATATGACCCAGGAACATTGAAGTCATCATGAATATAAGTCAGTTGCCAAGCATCTAAATTCTGATCACATGACCATGGAGATACTGCAACAGTCATAAATGTAAAAATGGTCGTCACTTTTTTCAGTCCCGTTGTAACTTTGAACTAAATTAAATGTTGCAAGTCAAGGACTGCCTGTATCTCTTGTATTGAGAACAGTCCTTTGTTGAATTGTCTTAGGATTCGCCAATTCACCATGCATTGTTTTTCAGCATAATGCATAGACTGAGATCTTCACTCTTCTATCTCTATGATCTAGTATGAGCAAGTCTCATGTATTCCATCTTTCATGTGTCCATTCATATCTTTACACACATTTGGCACAAGACATATATCTACAGAGAAAGAGAGAGATGACCATCCTAAACCGGTCAGCAGAATGTATACCCATAGTCCTCAGCAGAATGGGACAGCTTGCCATAATTAACTCACTGCGGCCAACTCGCCACGGCTAATTCACCATGGCCAACTTATCACGGCCAAATCACCACAGTCAACTCACCCTGGAACAACTGGCTGCAGTACAATTTAACAGTTGTATTTAATTACTTAAAATAAATTTAACAATATTTTTTAATTTTTGCCATTCACATTTCATCGATTCATTGCCCCTCCTTTTGCATCGTTTCTCTTAGAGCCGAGGTGGCGCAGTGGTTAAATGCAGCACTGCAGGCTATTTCAGCTGACTGCAGTTCTGCAGTTCGGCTGTTCAAATCTCACCGGCTCAGGGTTGACTCAGCCTTCCATTCTTCCGAGGTGGGTAAAATGAGGACCTGGATTGTTGTTGGGGGCAATATGTTGACTCTGTAAACCGCTGACTCTGTAAACTGCTATTGCTATTGCTATTTAATGATTCTATTCCACCATTTCTTTGATATTAGTGTAACGCTTGTCCGGTAATGAGTTGTCCTTCAGCGAGTTGGCCTTGACAAATTGTCCATTGGGAGTTGGCCATGGGCAAATTGTTGTAGACTCGTCCTCAGAGTAGCAACCCTCATCCAAAAATGAATAGCACATACAGTGCATGGGGTGGGTTGCTACCGGTTTTGCTACCAGTTTGCAACCCGCATGCAACCTGCATACACCAGACACGTGCTCTGTGCGCATACACTGTTCAATGCGCAGTCACAAAATACAAAATGGTAGCAGCCCAGCGGCGGCGAGGGAACCGGTTTGGTGGTGTAGCAGGCCTGGGTCGCTGACAGTTCTGCAGCCAATGCCTGACTTCCACTACTGGTTTGGCTGAACTGGGTCGAACCAGCAGCAACCCACTCTGATATAGTGAAACAGCTTTAGGGTGGAAGAATCACTGCAGCAAGCCCCACCCCACAGCTACATATTTCATCTGATAGGATCAATTGACTTAATTGACATGCATAATGGATTTATCCTGTGGATTCTGATGGGCATTAAATTCAACGAACCACATTAGTCAGCCATACAAGCGTAAAAATATACACCCCTAAAGATGCTCTATGAAGAGTTGGACAAAACGAGTTACATGTTGATAGAGATATGCACATTGATATTAATTCTGGTTGTTTCTAAAAAGGAAGAAAGGAAAGGCTTGATCGAATCTGTCTCATACATGTCCCATCTAATAATTATAGGGAAAAGGAATTATTTTTTTCTATTTGTGTGTTGCAAAATCTTTTCCATGTCATCTTACAAATACGACTTTTTAAGTAATACATCTCAGAATGTAAACTCCCTAACATCTTTCAGCACACTACAAATCTCCATGTTTAGAATAAAGCAGTCAGCCCAAGGGTACTACAAGGCAAGGGAAAGTGCATAAGAACAACTTCTTACTCTTGATTAATTAAACTGGTGTGGGTATGAACAGCTGGCTCTGTTTCCCCACTCATTAATGCAGATTCCACAGTCAGTGAAAAAATAGGTTTGCTTTTCCATGCTCAATTACAATGCAGATTTGTTACTTTTCAGTATGCACCAGCTACTCCCCCCCCCACAAATCTGGATGATTAATGTATTAAAAAATTAGGTTTTTATTTTATTTCCAAAAATGCCGCTATGGATATGTCTTTTATTAATCAAATATATTCTCCGGCATCTATTTGTGAAAACATTGCAATTGAATTTTTACACATTTATCTTTGCAGAATAAATTGTTCAGATTTCACACAGGCAACTGCTGAAATAATATAGACCGCCAGTCCCCCTCCTTTGGAAAACAAAACCCAAAAAGTATCAGCCTCCTACGAAAGGCTGGAAGAAAAGAATCTGTGCTGACTGACAGATCCACAAGGTCATCTCAGAATGATAAATGCGACATGACATAATTTGACAATTGGATCCTGGTGAGGCCAATTTGTGTTTAGAGTGATGGGGCCTCTCCAAGTTACAAAAGTCATTTTTTTCTCTGGCAATTCCTACTTCTAATTTTGAAAGTGTGCAAAGCAGTCTCTCCCTCTGTCTCTCTCTCCTAGAGTTTCTACAGTCAGTCCAACCTAAAAATAAGAAGAAATTTCCTGACAGTGAGAACAATTCACCAGTGGAACGGCTTACCTCCAGAAGTTGTGGGTGCTCCCATCACTGGAGGCTTTTAAGAAGACATTGGACAGCTTTTTATCTGAAATGGCACAGCATCTCCTGCTTGAACAGGGAGTTGGACTAGACGGTCTCCAAGGTCCCTTCCAACTTTGTTATTCTGTATTTCTATATTTACTCTTCCAGAGTTTCACACCTTGCCTCCTTTCAAACATTTATATTCCACTTTTTCCTCTGGTGACATCTATAAGAAGCACCAAATGAGGGTTATCAACTTTTGCAGCCTTTTATGAGCCTGCTTTTCTCTCTACAGACAGAAGCAACTCCCATGCCTATGGCATCTTTTTCTCCAATAATTGCTTAATTGTGTGCTAATTGCTGAAATTACTCATTCAGGGAACCTGATGGCAGCACCTTGACTATTTGGCAGTGGCTATGTTTGATTCTCTAAGAAACACAGAGATCCTTCTTCTGGCATTATGTTGCTCACCCAGCTCTTTCCTGGCTGTTGCTTCTCTCCTCATAAGCTTCAGGCACAAGAGGGAAAAACATTCAAATCATCCATCAGTAACCTACTATAGATGTGCTTCTCCCTCAGGGATGGGGAAGGGCAGGGAGATCCCAGGCAGAGAATGCGACAGGGAAATCAACAACTGCATAGCCAAGTTGGGAATCTAAATGTTCTCCAGGAGAAAAACTATATTTCTATTAAAAAAACCTAGCAACTTGGAGGGGGAGAAAAACTAGCATTCCAACTTTTCACAGACAGACAGACAGACAGACAGACAGACACACACACACACACACACACAAAGATTGAATCACCTAGAGGAGTTATATTGTCTTTCAAATGAACTCTGGGAAGGCCAACTTGCTTGCCTGAGCTTACTGTGCACAAACGTGGTTGCATTCAAGTTCCATACAACATGATGGTTTAGTTGTATGAAGATGAATTACTTTTGCCAGACCAATTCTCACCTGCCTGGAATCCACACTGTGTATCAGACATTAATACAATTGTCTGCTACAGCGTCCTACCTGTCAATGATTACTTCAGCTTCAACCACAATAATACACAGGGAAAAAATAGATACAAATTCAAGGTAAACCGCTCCAAACTCGATTGCAGAAAATATGACTTCAGGCTTGGAATGCTCTACCTGACTCCATTGTTACAGCCTCAAACCCCCACAGCTTCAACCTTAAACTGTCTACCGTGGACCTCACCCCATTCCTAAGATGTCCGTAAAGGGGACATGCATAAGCACACCAGCATGCTTAACATCCCTGTCCTACTGTCCCCATCTATTTGTATTCATTTCCTGCATTTATGTCCATGTTTATACTTATACCTGTTATCTTGTACATGTTTGACAAACTTAATAAATAAATAATTAAAATGAAACTTAAACCTAGGTCCTCTCTGAACTTCTCTCATCACCAGCAATGGGGAGCAAGTGTGTTTGCTTCCATTTTCAACTATTAGTGATTTGCTTTGGTTGTTGAAAAGGGAGAAACTCTGTATGAATAAGTCAACATCAAGCCATGAGAAATTTTGTTGGATAAATGTAGTTAAAAACTGTCATTCTTAGAACAATCTTCTCCCCTCTACAGGAGAAGGGGTGAGGAAAGGAAAAAGTAAACATATGTGTGGAATTTTAAACTATAATTTAGAAATATATTTCTACATTATCGATAATACTATTAATAATTTCCTGTCGCACCCACAAAGAACACAAAAACATCACAGAATGTCTTCTTCCCCAAAGTTTTGAAGTTGTTAAGTGATTCTTTTTGTTTTTTTGCTGATAATATAGTTAAGTTTACTAGACAGAAGGTAAGGTGTATAGTTGATTTAAAAGTGGACACCTGCCAGGACTCAAATCTCATTTAGTAAAAAAGAAAAATATCCTCTAGGATTCATGCAATATGCTTACCTTTTGGCCTAATATTCTGATATAAAATTCTGCACCATAAATTAAACTAAAGGGCTGGTTCACACAAAACACTAAATCACAAAAGAAAAAAAAGGGATAATTAACCAAGCCTTTTGTCTGTATGCACGCATACCGAAAAGCAAAAGCGAAATGATGAATACCTAAGACAGTATTATAAAGTCAGTATAACTCAGCATTGATCATCACCAGCAACCAGGCTAAATATATTATGTGAATATACCTGCTAGTTTCTGAACTGACCCAGTTGTGCATTGTGTGAACTCAGCTGTGGATAAGCTACAACCAGCCACCTTTTGGCCTTCTGCAACTCTCCTCAAACTGTTGAATTTCATATGCAACAGAACACAATTCCTGTCACCAACTACTGCCTAGTGTTCATGGGAATTATAGCCCATAATATCCAGAGGGCATCAGCTTTGAAAGGACAATTGAACAACAAAGCCTGGGAAGACATAAAGGGCTCTTTGCCTTAATCAATCACAAATTCAATATGAATCAGCAGTGTGAAGAATCCAATAAAAGAAATCCAGAAGAAATTTAGGAAGCATTAATGGAAGCCTAATGCCCAGATGATGAGGTGACTAAGTGAGTAAGACACTGAGCTTGTCTGTCAGAAAGGTCGGCAGTCTCCAGCGGTTTGAATTCCTAGTGCCGAGTAATCGAGTGAGCTCCTGTTACTTGTCTCAGCTTCTGCCAACCTAGCAGTTGACGTAAAAAATGGGGAGGGGAGGAGCCGAAGTCGCGATGACACAACATGTGATCTCAATGCTCTGAGATCGCAGTCAACACTTTTGTCTCTGGGTGGTCCAAACGGACCTAAACCATCCCGTAGAGACGGTGAACAGGAAGAATACATCTTGCTGATCACAGGGACATCACAAAGTCCCTGATTGATCCAAGAGAAGTTCTTCAAGCCGGTGACAAAAAATCCAGCCAAATGGCTGATGAGGTCGGGGCGGCTCCAAAACAGAAGGATATGGAAAGTGTTTTCAGCTGGTGAGGAATTTTTACAGTTTTAAAAGTGACTGCCTATAAAATAAACTTAAAATTAATTTAAATTGGAGAACAGAAGAAATAAGCGGCAGAATTAAATTTGGACTGGTTTTGAACACTGGGTTATCTTACTTTTTAAATGCTATCTTTATGGATGGAATTTATGCAAGCCTTTTAAAACGAACGGATTAAGTTTCCTTCTTCTATTTTTTTTTTCTTTGACTATTCTCTGTAATCTATGGACTAAAACTTTCCTCTTTCATTACTGTGGGTGTTTTTCTAACTCATTTAAGAATCGGATCTTTTTTTAAACTTGAAATACAAAAAGATACAAAAAGAAACAAAGAAGTGGTAACATTGTAACATTGTAATGCTGCTACTCGGAAGCTAGATGTTTGTGTATTGGAAACAAAATACTTCTTTCACTGATTATCCTGGCTTGCCACTTCAAGGACTCACAGCTTTTTTATGGAGAGTGATAAGAAGAAGAAAAAACACACAGATGTTCCTTTGAAGTAGGTTCTTAACAAGAGAAAGGTGAAATGTTATTGTGATGCTTAATTCTGCTAAAACCTTCTAAGCTAGAGTAGCAGTGTTTGTCAGCAGGAAATCGTGGCACAATTTCAACACCAGAAAGAAGTTTTAAATCTGCAAAAGATATTTTCAGAAATACAGAAATTATCAAAAATGAGAGGATAGAGAAGAAGTTGGATTACTTAGTGCATCTAACAGTAAAATATGACAGAGAAGTTGAAGATATTCATCAAATGGAAAAAGTGGCGGTTAAAATCCAAAAAATCGAAGAGGAAAATGAAATTAAAATTGCAGATACTTATGGTGATTGGTTTGTTTCTGAAAATGGAAAGAGTGGAATACTGAAAGAGGAATTAAATGGAGGGGAAATTTACCCCAGATGGGAAGATACAGAAGAGGAAAAAATAAAAGAATTTATGGACTTAAAGAGAGAAACCTTATTAGCAATAGTTTTGATAACACCACTGACAATCAAAGATAAGCAGATTAAGGAAACAGAAGAAGGGCATCGAAATTACATGAGAGATCATATAAGCAAAGAGTTGCTAAGATGAGTCCATACAAAGCTGATTAAGGAGATGATTAGAGGACTGATGCCACAAATGACAGAAGATATGACACGATTTTGCTATTGAAAAGATACTGGTTGATAGATGGAAGAGTATAATTTAAAACTAGCTAAACTTAGCGAAATTTAGTGATAATAGATATAGTTAAATAAATAATTGATAATGATAATAATGTATACAATGTGTAGTGTTATGATAAGTAATAACTGGATATGAATATTGAATGGCACCCACAAAAGGAAGATTAGAAACCCTTTTGGATTATATATAAAGGTTAATAATAATAATTTAAAAAAGAATTAAGTTAGATTCAGTTAAGTCTTGATTACTAGAGGGAAAATGATATGATGCAGGATATAGTCAAATAAAGGAGGGATAACGATAATAACATATATATATGTACAATATAAGGAAATGAGATGTAAATTGTAAACAGTGATTTGGAAAGAAGGATAGAAAACTTTGTTATTAAATATTATGGAAGTTTAGCTAGAATAGGATATAAGGATTTAATGTCATTGGAGGATTTTAGAAATAGTAAATGAAATGCCAGTATGTGGTTATGTATTAAATCTTGGTATATTTTATGATGAAGGACGTTTAAACAACTATAGTCAAATGAAAATGGAGGTATGATGACGATAATATGTATAAATATATCTGAGTTAAAACTTGAGTTAATATGAATTATGCTTGATAGCTGTGGAAGAGATGCACAAAAGTCTTTTGTAACCAACTGATACACTTTCTACAGTATATAAAAAAGAAAGATTTCATGTGTTGTGTTTGTTTTGAAAATAAAAAAAAAACTTTAATAAAAAAAGAAAAGACATAAAAAATGCAAGTAGAAAAATTGTGTGGGAAGGTAATAGTGTTCCGTGCATCTTCAGCATTTAGTCATGCCAGCCAGATGACCATGAAGACATCTTTGGATAGTGCTGGCTCTTCAGCTTGGAAAAGGAAATGAGCACCGCCCCCTAGAGTCGGGAATAACTTGCACATATGTGCAAAGGGAACCTTTACCTTTATCTTAATGCCCAGAGTTAAGAAAACCCTTATTCTGTAGCAAAGATTAAGAAAAGCATTGAGAAAACAGATCATACAGAATGGGGAAAACTCACATGGAGGGGAGGAGGTATAGTAAGAGACTGAAGATCAATTACAACTAGATATGTTTGGTTTGGAGAAGTTTAAAGAGAGACATGGTTGCAGTTTTCAGATATTTGAAACACTATAATCCAAAAGATAGACTCAATGAGTAGGAACTGCAAGAAGCAGTTTTAACCCAAATCTTGGAAGAAATCTCCTAACCATGACTGATTTCCAACCGTGAAATAGACGGCCTTGAAAAAGGCAGTGGAAAAAATGTTCTTCTTCGTTAGAGGCATTTATTAGAAGATGGACAACATGCTGGTCCAGATGATCTCCCAGAGGTGAAATCCAGCAGGTTCTGAGAGGTTCTGGAGAACCGGTAGCAGAAATTTTGAGTAGTTCGGAGAACTGGCAAACGCCACCTCTATCTGACCCCAGAGTGTGGAGGGAATGGAGATTTTGCAGTATTCTTCCCCTGCCATGCCCACCAAGCCATGCCCACCAAGCCACACCACACCCACCAAGCCATGCCCACAGAACTGGTAGTAAAATAATTTGAATTTCACCACCGTCCAGCCCCCCCTGCCAATTTGGTTTCTTCAACTCTGTGAAAATTGGGAAATGTCATTCTCTGTTCTTTGACCTCGGAGCAAAGGGAATGACAAACAAATGCAATTAATAATAATAAAAATGGTGTCAGACATGATCCTCCCAGAAGGTGATCTAATAACTACTAGTCCAATTATGTACAAGCAGGAGCTTGTACATACCTTCTTTGCAAGTTTACAATATTAATTTATTCAGCCCCAAATCTTCTTGTCACAGCTAAAAAGATGCGAGATCTTTCATCTAAATCTCATTATAATGGTTGCCCTCAAACCTATTGCATTGTAGTGTATTACACAGACTAATTACATTTTGCATGGAAAACAGGCATCTGTTTTTAAGTTGCTGCTCTTTCAGTATCCCTGAAAGCTGCCTTGTTTTTTTTACTTGAGGGAATAAAAGAAATGGCCAAGGGGCTAAGTCCCAGACACTTGTAAGTCGTACATTGATGATACTCACCATGGGTTGAACTTCCATATGCCTCAGGATTATCTTGCTCTATACAGGTAGTCCTCAACTTATGACCACAATTGTGTCTGAAACTTGTCTCTGAAAGCAAGACAATTGTTAAGTGTGTTTTGAGCCCATTTTGTGATCTTTCTTGTTACCGTTGTGAATCACTGCAGTTCTTAAGTTGGTAATAGTTGTTAAGTGAATCTGGCTTCCCCACTGACTTTGCTTGCCAGAAGGTGTTCTGACCTAGGCTTCCCCAAAAAGCACGAGGCAGAGTCCTGGTCCCGACAAAACCCCTTTTATTAAACAAATGTGAATTCCTCTCATTTGCATTCAGCAAAGGCCTGGCAAACAGTCTTTCAAAGGAATATTTATGACTACAGACCTTATTTATCTTGGAAAGCTGCCATGTAAATATTTTCTAAATGAGGTGCTGTGCAAAGAAAGACTTGGCACAGAGCCTCTGAGTTCACAGATAGATCTTCACACTCCTGAAACGAACTAATGAACGAATGGTTTCCTGCAAAAGCCCACTCCCCTTTTGCTCCTCTTTTATTTCCTACGGGAGCGGCCAATCACCTTCCACCATGATTTTACTCCCAAGTCTACCCTGATTTCTGAGTTGTTCTTTCTTCTGGCAGCTCTGCCCATGTGCAGACTGGGAACAGGCTCTAGCTGTTCCTCTGCCTCACTGCTGTCTGACTCTGAAGGCACCTGATCACTCCCAGATGACCTTAGCCCCATCTCTGCCTCCAATGCAGAGCCCTCATCCAAGCCTTCCCCAGCCTCCAGGACTGTCCCATGCTCCTCCCCAACCTCCTCACTGTCCAACTCTGCTGCCAGCTCTGCTGGCTGCTGGCGGACCACAACAGAAGGTCACAAAATAATCCTGGGAAACTGCAACCCATCATAAATACATGCCAGTTGCCAAGCATCTGAATTTGGATCACATGACCATAGGGATGCTGCAAATGGCAGTAAGTGTGAAAATTTCTGATAAGTCCCTTTTTTTCAGTGCTGTTATAACTTCAAACGGTCATGGAATGAATGGTTGCAAATCAAAGACCCCTTGTAGTCCTCTCTCAGGAGGAAATGATGTAGATTAAATCTTTGACTAGATTAAAATATCTGATATGGATTACAAATATTATTCCAATAGAATCTCCCTTCTCCACCAATGGAGTATATTAAGTTCCTTTGACTAAATACTGAGTATTTCCACCCTCTTATTTAGTTATCAAATTTCTGTGCTGCCCATCATACGTGTGGAGTTTTGGGTGTTTTAGAAATAAAACGATAGAATAGTTGAAAAGAGAATTGAATCAGAGTTGAATACAATGACTGAAAAAGGAAAAAGCAGTGGGAGTGCCTTCAACCCATCAGCCACCTTCAGGACTGCCTTTCACTCTTAGACTCCCGTGCCATTTGGCAGAGCCAGATCTTGACAATCTTGGTTAAGAGAGTTGGGGCTTCTACACCCACCTATTACCCTGAATCTACGTGACTGCTGGAGCCCACTTCTAGACAGAAGCCAAAAGAATGTCTCCTCTCTTGCTTTTCTCCTGTGGAGCAATGCTCATCAGATGCTTTCTGGAGCAACTTAAGCCACTCCGCCTGCAAAGCATCCCTATCTCTTTGCCAAAGAGGTTGAGTTGGGATTGTTGTTTAAAGTTGACATGTGCCACTGAAGCCACTTAAAGTGTGATTTCTGATTCCCCAGGCTGTAATCTGTGACATTTAACATAAATAGTTTTCTATTCCCTGGTGACCTTTAATGGCTTTTATCATCAGCTGTGGTTTCTGGCAGGCATACAAGAATGGCTGTCGGTTTGGCACACTGTCTTGTCCCTTGAATTCTCAAAGAGACCCTTGGCTTCCACAACACAAACAGGGCCCAGGGAGATGCTGCCATTGAAGGGAGGCCACCTCCAGCTCAGAAATATCATTATGTATTGCAATTAGCATTAGCCAGGAAGCCAGTTATTAAGCAGCTAGTTATTATGCTAATGGATATGTGCCACATTAACTGGGAGGACGTCAGCTAATGTCCAATATTTTACTCTTAATTCCTCCCTTGTGGATTGTTCAGTGAGTGGCAGGAAAGATAAAAACATCTGAGGGCTGAGCCAGTAGGAAGATATGCCAGCATCAGTAGTGTCTCTCTTGGAAAGTTTGGCTTTTAACAGCTGGCTGGACTGACTTAAGGCCATGCATATCAGAGCAGCCATTTTGATGCTACAAGCAAGTCCTGCTTTAGAAACAGGCTTGTACAATTTTGCTTTTAAAGGCTTTGCTACTACAGACTCCCCACTAATAAATCCTGGGGAGGATAGTTGTGATTCCTGCATCGTTTCTTGGGAAAGGATGGCGAAATTAATTCAGTGTCTATTTTTGTATAAGCTTGCCCAGTTTTCCACCACCACCACCACACCCAAGTCTGTACATACAATACAGCACATTTATATAGGGCAATCTATATATTTTTTAAATGAGACGTTTTGGTTTGCAAATCTTCAGGTTTTGCAAACTTTGCAACTGCCCTGAAACATGCAGGCATGATGGGAGGTATAGACACTTGATAAATAAATATGTAAATAAAATAAAACTCCCCCCAAAAATATTAGGGGAAAATATACATGAAATGTGATTTGTTATAGGAGATGTACTTGAAAAAGTACACACAGCAGGCACAGGTCATACCAAAAAGACATGCATATTGAAACTCCATGTGCTAAAGCCGGGGTGTCAAAATCAAGGTGCTTAGATCTGGACCACGGGGCCACCCTGGAAAAAGCAAAGGACAGCCCATGGTGCCTCTGCCAGTGAAAATGAGAGAAACAAACTACAAACAAAACAAAAGGAGAAATTGTTTCCCCTTTTGCATTTGAGCATGCAATTAGGGACAGGAAAGGAGAAAGGGAAAGAGGAAAAACAACGAAAAAGATGGGAAGAGAGCAAGGAAGGAAAAATAAGGAAACAGGGGAAAGAAGGAGAAAGAAGAATGAAGGGGGAGGAAAAAAGAAGAAAAGGGAGGGAGGGAAAAAGGAAGGAAGGAGATTATAATGAGAGGGAGGGTCTGAGGGAAGTCCCGCCTTAGCACTTGGCCACCACAGGTGCCCCAGACACAAGTGATGTCAATCTGGCCACGCCCACCACATCTACGCCCCAGCCATACCCACCCCAAGGTCAAACAAAACCCTGATGCAGCCCTCAGTGAAATTGAGTTTGACACCCCTGTGATAAAGCAATAGACTATTGTGAATGTAGAAGGGTCAACAGCCAAGAAAGCAGCAGGATTATCATTCTGTGTTGTTATTTGCCTTGGCTGTTTCCCAGCTTTATATATTTCTAGCTGCATGCAAATTAGATGGGATACCGAGAGTCCTCAACTTACAATGGTAGCTGACCATTTGAAATCACAACAGCACTAAAAGTATGACTTACAACTGTTTGTCACACTTATGAATATCTCAGCATGCATTTATGACTGATGCACTATCCCGGGGTCATGTGAACGCCATTTGCAACCTTGAAAGAATGGATGAAAGAAACAAAGTAATCTCCAAAATCAACTGTAACCATTGCAGTCAATTCTACGTGGGGCAAACATCAGGTCAATTAAAATCCAGAATCCGCAAACATCAGCTGGTAATAAAACACCACAATCCCAAATCCTTAATCCCTACCCACACTGACACCAAACAGCACCAGTTTGATTGGAGCCACATAAAAATCATCAGCCATGCTACCACCAGCCATGCTCATGAGTTCATTGAAGGCCAACACTCCACAAGTAATTCCATCAATAGACACCTTGATCTACAGCCAGCCTACAAAACCCTCAGAATCCAAATCAACCGCACAGCCAACCAGAGACAGCACCGACCCTCAACCAACCCACGCAACTCCCCCCCCCCACCAGTAGTTCACTCCCAGTGACCCTGATCCGATGTAACCTCCCCAACACAAGACCCATCACAAGACCTATCACAAGACTCCCAGATGACTCCCAGATGAGGACTATCTGTAATGCAGGCCCTCAGCCAAACCGAAGTTGGTGTTCTGACCTAGGCTTCCCAAGATCATAAAGCAGACTCCTCGTCCCAATAAAACCTCTTTTATTTAGGTTAAAGGAGATTCCTCTCCAGCAAAGTCCCAGCAAACAGTCTTTCATGAGATTTCACAACTACAGACCTTTATCAGACTTAGAGAGTTGCCAGGCCGATATCTTCCAATATCTGTAGCAGCAATTACTTGGCAAGAAGTCAGGAACAGATCTTCACCCTAATGGATTGTCTCCTGCAAACTCCACTCCCCTTTCGCTCCTCTTTATTCCCTATGGGAGGGGCCATTCACCAACCACCTGTGCTTTTACTCCTGAATCGGTCCTTGTTCCTTAATTGTTCCCTTCTCCTGGCAGCTCTGTGCATGTGCATACTGGGAAAAGGCTCCAGCTGTTTTTCTGCCCCACTGATGTCTGATTCCAAAGGCAGCTGATAACTATCAGACGGCTCTGGTCCCATCTCTGCCTCTGACACAGAGCCCTCATCAGAGCCTTCCCCAGACTCCAGGATTGGCCCATCTTCCTCCCCAATCTCCTCACTGTCTGAATCTGCCATCAGCTCTGTTGGCTGCTGGCAGGCCACAACATTGGAATTGAAGCATATGCAGCAGGATCTGCTTGCACACAAGAACAAATCAGCCCGATTATGGTGTAGTTTTCTTAAGCAATAGCACATAAGCCAAATTTAATTCCTTAACCATTGGCAGGCAAATTTCTAACTCTTCAGTGTACATGCAGACCAACCATCCAAAATGCATTCAAAACTCCCCAAATCCTATCTCGTTCTCGTATTCTAAACTAAGACAGCCAGAGGCAGAATGCCTGAGTGACACAGTAACTCCAAGACGGATATGGTAGCATCAGACGATTATTGTCACCTTCCCTTTGTTATTTCTCTTTGTGCCTCTTCCATTTCAATCAAAGCAGCAACTGCAGTGAGGGGAAAATGAGGCAGCCACAACACAGGCAGAACCAGGAGAGCTGGCAACCCCTCCACAAAGCTGAGGAAGGGGGTGCAGTTCTAATTTCCTGGGTGCGTTAATTGCTTTTGTTCAGCTTTATGCATCTGTGCCATGGGAGGCGGTGGCATGGAGTAACTTCATTTGAGTTCTTTAATCTTTTGACAATGGCTGTCATAAAAGAACATGTAATTGTTATGCATGGTACTTTCCGAGGCTGCTGGTCCTCTTCCCACCCACCACTCTTTTAATTTTTAAGGCTCTATGTTGGCTGCATCTTGGAGCAATGCTGGGCTGGGCTCATTTGATGTCTCTCTGTAATTGGCTTATTTGCTTTCCTTTTTCTGTCTCTTGTCAGAACAAGGTTCGCTTAACAACAGCCATGGCATGCAATGTATTGGCACCATTAGTAATTGACCTGGCTGCAGGAATCAAGCATCATTGCAGTGGACAAGCATTTCTAGATTTGATGAATAGGCAGGAGAGGCAAGGGAAGGTTTCCTTCATTGCACTGGCCAGTGTCCTGTATTCTGCATACAGATGCACAGGTAGCTTACCCAGGTGTTGGGGATAGAAACATGTTGGTTCTTCTCACCTTGAGACATCTCATTCTGCTCTCACCCACTCAGGCCTACTGTCAAAATTTGTCTGCAGATTCTTGATCTATTTTGAAAAGGAGAATGAAAATGCAAGAATCCTATCCGAAAGACCAAAATGACTTCACCCATTTTGCCTGTACACATATCCATCCATACACTGAATGGAATGTGCAAATGCATTCACAAAGCAAAACTGTAATACCTGGAATTTGTACAAGGAATTCTGTATATCCAGGGGTGAAATGCTACCGGTTCGCACCAGTTCGCGCAAACCAGTAGGGACGATTGTCATTGGTTCTGTGAACCGGTAGTAAAAAAAAAGTTTCCGAGGATCATGCAGCTCAGTTGTGAGCCACGTGATCGTCAGAAGATTTTTTTTTCAGTTTTTAAAGTAATTGTTTCCTGCCTATTCACCCAAACTGGCAGAAAAAAATGCTTTAAAAAGTGGGGAAAAAAGGTTCCATGACAATCAGCTGTGCCGTGCAATCGTGGGAACCTTTTTTTTTCACTTTTTAAATATTTTTTTTACTACCTATTCGCTCGAACAGGTTGTAAAAAAATGCTTTAAAAAGTGGGGGGGGAGTTGCCAAGGTCACACGGCACAGCTGAACTTCTTTTTCACTTCTTAAAGCATTTTTTACTACCAGTTTGGGCAAATAGGTAGTAAAAAATGCTTTAAAAAATTAAAATAAGTTGGCCACGCCCACCCAGTCACATGACCACACCACCAAGCCCCACCCACTAATCCCTATCCACACCAAGCCGCACCCAGAGAACCGGCAGCAAAAAAATTTACATTTCGCCACTGTGTATATCCATATTTCAAAGACAAGTTAGAGAAGCATCATTGTCTTCAAAACATGCAGGAGCCAAATCAACTCTTATGTTATTTTATTTTGGGACCTAACACAGCATAAAAGGATGAAGAAATTATGAAATCATAACAAACATAGCAATTTATGTATATAAAGAAGGAACAATAGAGGGAGAAAGGATTATATTTATAGCACAGGATTTAAAAATCTACAAAGGATTACCATGTAAACTAAGAGCCAGTTAGAGGCTCTTAGAGGCTACAATGCAAGAGATCATGAGTTCAAGTACCGCCGTAGTCATGAAAGCCAGCTGGGTGACTTTGGGCCAGTCACTCTCTCTCAGCTCAACCCACTTCACAAGGAAGTTGTTGTGGGGAAAAATAGGAGGAGGAAGGTGTGTTGAATCGGTTTGCTGCCCTGAATCATTTGTAAAAATAATAAAGATGGGATATAAGTAAGTAAGTAAGTAGGTAAGTAAGTAAGTAAGTAAGTAAGTAAGTAAGTAAGTAAGTAAGTAAGTAAATCCATACTTGCAGTGGTGGGATTCAAATAATTTACCAACCAGTTCTCTACCCTAATGACCAGCTGGGTAGGCGGGGCTCGGTGGTCATGTGATCTTGTGGGCATGGCCAAGTCAATGTCACTCAGGTCGATGGGTACTTCGCCTTAGTTGTTACAATGGTAATAAGGGTTAACTGGAGAGGCAGTTTCTGTAAGCAGGGCAATAAAGATTAGGCTAGAAACAACACCAAAATGTTTCCTTCCTGCCTTCCTTACAGGATTAGTCCTGTAAAGTGGGAAAAAACAAAAGATTTCTTCCAAAAACTGGTTCTCCGAACTGCTTAGAAAGTTACCAACCAGTTCTCCCGAATAGGTGCGAACTGGCTGAATCCCACCACTGCATACTTGGAAGCAGTAGCAATAGCTCTTTAAAACCAAGATGGCTGAGTTGAAGATGCTTAGGCAAATTTTAAATGTATTCACACAGTACATAATTAATTTCTGAAATTTCTTATTACTAGACATGATTACTAGATGTTTCTTGTGTGGCCTTAAAAAATAAAGATAAAAAACATATGATCTTGGAAATTCATTTTCCTTCTATGTCAGGGATGACATATATGTTTTCATGTCTTGCCTGTGAGCACTTGGAGGCATCTAGTTGATCCAGCAAATGCAAAGGCGTCTAGTTGATCCAACAAATACATATTACAAACTGCTGGATCAAGGTGTGTCTGACTTTGATTCATATTTTCAAAGAGTTTGAATATTTGACTCTTTAGAGCAATCTTCGCCAACCACATGCTTTCCAATTGTGTTGTGATTACAACTTCCAGAATTACCAGTAATGCTAGATTGGGATGCTAGACTGAGAATTTAGCTAGCCATTCTAAATTGGGGAAGTCTGTTTTATGAGAAAACCCTGGTACCATTTGAGGAACTCAGAAAGAAGGAAGCATGGAAATGACCAAATGAGGGAAATGGAAGAAGGATATTGATGAATGTGTTTGAACATGAATGCAACTTAAATAAGAGATGGAAATGCTCAGAATGCAAAAGGAGGTGAAGGTACCACATAGTTGCTGAGTATAGTCATGATTCTTATAAAAATAAAGAAGTATTTTTTTTTCCTTTCAAACACTGAAGTTGGGGGAGCTTTGCTTGACATGCTCAAGTTAAAGCTTGATCGTGCCAAGAATGACAAAAAAGTTGAACATTAATTAACTATGTAGCAGTTATCAAGAGAATGATTCAATTGCCAGAGACTGATGACCAAATCACCATTCATTATCATCCTCATCATCACCGTAATCCAATTTATTGTTCACACTGTGGTTGGTAGCAATTTCCCATTTTACAAAAATGTCCTAGACATTTTAGTTTCTGATCTTACTGGTTTTACAGAGAGGGTGTGCTCTTTTGTTTAGCATTTCACTTGCTAGAACATCTTAATTTGCCAGCTTCACTATGTTTGCCTGATTTCTCCCTCCATACAGCACTTGTTTTCCAAGCAGGGTCAATAATATCTGTCTTGAGACCCTATCCTGACTGTATCAATGATAAAGGAAATATCACCTTTAATGTTTGGCTCACATCACTTGCCATTGACTACCCTACTGCAAACCTTCCTGATACGCTGCTTTCTAGTTCCTGACATGGGAAGAGGCTGCCCACCCCCTCGATTGCATTGAAGGCCTATTCCAGTCCTCAGCATTGCAAAGCCACAGTTGGGCCTATAAATAAATAAAGGCGAAGCAAAGCGGTAGTTAATGGAATAATGACAAATGTGGAGAGAAACCAAAGGGAAAATGCGAGCAATTTATGAACATTAATTATGCAGCAGGAAAGGCTGGGCTTGTGTTTCTGCATGTAAAAGGGATGGGTGAATGGAGTCCCTCAGGATTTCGTGGCCTGCCTCTGGAGAATGCTGGATTCCTCCCAGAGGCCAGTGGAGCTTTGAAACTTGCTCCTGACAGAGGCACAAGGTGAGGTACAGGAGAGGATTTTGAAGGGGAAAATCAGCTAAGTTGAGAAAGCTAATCAATCAATCGGCGTGTATTTTTTTGATCCCAAAAAACACAAGCGAAGCAGAACTACTGTCATGCTCTGTTGAGCTAAAGCAAATGCCTAGTGCTTCCCTTGACAACATCTGTCCATGCTATCCTATCTCTCGCTACTTGAGACAATTCCTGCAGGTCCATTTCTGTGGCTTCCTGTGCTCTGTTTACCTGCCTCGTGCATTTTTGGCCTTTCCTACTTCTTTCCCCCTTGCGCAGGTTCATCATCTTTTCCTTAGATGCATCATCCCTCATGATGCCTCCACACAGGAGTGGATTGCTGTCGGCATTACTGCCGGTTCAGTGCACACGGACTTTGCAATATAAACCTTTAGCTGTCTTTAGACCATGCTGCATTTTCCCATATTTGTTGTCAGAAGCCCATCATAATCTCTACTATTTCCCTGCCATTCACCTTTAATAGTACTGGCAGGAATTTATCTACCCCCAGGGCTTTCTGATTTGCCAGTTGTTTTATAGCTCACTAACGTCCTTCTCAAGCATCATTGGTTCTTCTTCCCATTTTGTTTCCTTCTTGAATACAATGTCATCTGAGCAGATCTTCTTTATACAGGTTTTCTGGTATTCTTTATCCTTTTCTTTTCTCATATTAACTCCCCCACCCCGTGTTTTTTCCTTACGACACTAACACATGGTTGGAATATTCCTGTGATTTCTCTGATTTTCTTAAATAGATCCCCAATTCTTCCCATTCTGTTATTTTTCTTCGTTTGTCTGCACTCTGAATTCAGCTGAATCTCAGCTTTTCTTGCCTTTGTTGGAAGCTTGCAATAAGTTCTCCAGTTTTTCCAAGATTTCCTCCAGCTTTTGCCCGTCATCTTTATATAAATATTTCTATGGCCTTGTTTTTGGTAATAGGCGCTCCATTGGAAGACCTGAAAGATCTTAGAGACAGATTATCATTGAGAAAAACTATGTGGTTGATACAGAAGTGATAGTGACTGGATGGCACATACTGTAGTCAGTCAGTCAGTCAGTCAGCTTATTTAATAACCAGTGTGGTCTTCATTTCCTTCTGTCAGTTGTTATGTGCTTTCCAGCATCTTCTTGGAGGAAGCAAACTATCTTGACCCCTTCCAGTCCGGCTTCAGACCAGGTTACAGCACAGAAACCGCTTTGGTCGCATTGACCGATGATCTCTGGAGAGCTAGGGATGGAGGCTTTGCGTCCATCCTAGTTCTCCTTGACCTCTCAGCGGCTTTCGATACCATCGACCATGGTATCCTTCTGCGACGACTGCGGGAGGTGGGAGTGGGCGGCACTGTCTTGCAGTGGTTCTCCTCCTACCTCTTGGACAGGTCGCAGTCGGTGTTGGTGGGTGGGCAGAGATCGTCCCCGAGGCCCCTAACATATGGGGTGCCACAGGGGTTGGTCTTGTCCCCCCTCCTATTTAACATATACATGAAACCGCTGGGCGAGATCATTCGGAGGCACGGGATAAAGTATCACCAATATGCGGACGATACACAATTGTATCTGTCCGCCCCGTGCCAACTCAATGAAGCGGTGGACGTGATGAACCAGGGTCTGGAAGCTGTTAAAGACTGGATGAGGGCAAACAAACTGGTGCTCAACCCAGACAAGACCGAGTGGCTGTTGTGTTTTCCTCCCAATAATTTGACTACCGTACCATCAATCAGGCTGGGGGGACAAAACTTATACCCCTCAGATAGGGTCCGCAACTTGGGAGTCCTCCTGGATCCACAGCTGAGTTTTGATCACCACCTATCAGCTGTGACCAGGGGGGCATTTGCCCAGGTTCGCCTGGTGCGCCAGTTGCGGCCCTACCTGAATCGGGAGGCCCTCACGACAGTCACTCAAGCCCTTGTGATCTCTAAGCTGGAATACTGCAACGTGCTCTACATGGGGCTGCCCTTGAAGAGCACCCGGAGACTTCAGCTAGTACAGAACGCGGCCGCGCGAGTGATTGTGGGCGCACCTCGGTTCGCCCACATAACACCTATCCTCCGCGAGCTGCGCTGGCTACCTGTAGATCTCCGGGTGCAATTCAAGGTCTTACTTACCACCCATAAAGCGCTCCATGGTAGTGGATCTGACTATCTGAGAGACCGCCTCCTGCCAATAACCTCCCTGCGTCCCATCAGATCGCATAGAGCGGGCCTCCTCCGTATTCCATCCACCAGTCAGTGCCGACTGGCGACCACCCGGAGGAGAGCCTTCTCAGTTGCTGCTCCGACGCTATGGAACAATCTCCCCGTGGAGATCCGTACCCTGACCACAGTCCAGGCCTTCCGCACAGCCCTCAAGACCTGGCTAGCCCGTCAGGCCTGGGGATAAATTTTCTTGCCCCTCCCGAATGCTGAGTGAATGTTGTGTTTTAGCACTTTTTGTTATTTCACTTTTCTTTTTGTCGTATTTTGTCTTTCACTCCCCTCCCCTCATTATTGTAAGCCGCCCTGAGTCCCCTCAGGGAAAAGGGCGGCCTATAAATGTTAAATAAAATACAAAAAAAAAATACAAAAAAATTCTTCTTCACTCTAACTTTGTTGTAATTTCTTCCTACAATTCCTCAGGTCTTTGATCAGTAGGTTCAGGTCTCTGAATCTATTTCTAATCTCAAGTCTTGTGAAATGGGTTCTAATTATGTCTCATTGGAATTGGATCTTTTCTGGTCTTTTTTAAACTGATGTGTATTTCTATGATTAGTAGTTGATGATCCCTAGTCAGCACCCAGCAGTCTTTTGCAATTCACCATGGAGCTTTTCCATTTGTTTGCTACATAAGATGTAATCTATTTGATTGCAGTGTGATTCATCCAACTGTAGAACCATCTTTTGTGCTGTTCAAATAATAGGTTAGTGACACATAACCCCATTTCCTGTATCCAAGTCTATTAGTCATTGTCCTATGGTACTGTACATTGTTATTACAAATTTTCAAACCATTGTCAATGCAACTCTTCAGCTTTTACATGAAAATTGTCAGAAATGATAAGAACATCCTTCTTTGATGTTTGATCTGTTGCATTTTTCCATAGAATACATCAACCAATTCTTCAGCATCTGGCATTGGTACAGATATCTATATAATTGTGAAGGTAAATGGACATCCTGTAAATCAAACACTGAATTCCATTTTTTTCAGCATCATTGTAATTTCAATTGGCCATTGAATGAATGGTTGTAAATCAAGGACTGTCATGCTGTCATTAGATTTCTATGGCATTTTGTATAACTGTGTTCTCTCCAGTTCTCCATATCCTGGTGACTCAGAGTCTACAATGTTCATGCATCAGGATATATCCAAATTATATTGCAGCTAACTTTGCCGCTCATGATCTGTGATTGCTTATACATCAGGATATCTCATACTTATATTGCAGCCAACCTATATATCTATCCCATTATTCACTGGTTTTGGATGCACCCTATTTCTTCAAGTTAAGACATACAGGAAGTCACTACACTGGTGAAATCTTAACCTACTACTTGTGCCTACTTTATCCTTGACACAGGAGAAAAAAAAGTGCAATTTTTTTTTTGTCCATTCAAGAAGCTATCTCCCCCTCCAAAATGGTTTATATACTCTTTTTGTCATTTTGTAGGTCAGAAAGCATCTCCATAATTATGTAACCCTTTTTTCAGAGACCCCAACAAAGAAACTGTTGAGGTTTAGGTAATAATTTGTTTTCTTTCTGAATTGAAACCTGCATTGATTCATATCTTCACATGCCCATGGATCTAGAGGTGGGTTGCTCCCGGTTCAGCCCAGTTTGGCTGAACCGGTAGTGGTGTTTTGGCCTGGGTCACAGAACAGGCAGCAACTCAGGCTGGCCATGCCCCTAAACCAGTTCCTCGGTCTCTTCTGCTGTTGCCGGCATGTTTCTGTGCATGTGCAGAACTATTTACAGTCAACTGCACATGCGTGAGCAGCACACGAGCGAGTGAAGCGAGTAGCATGTGTGCAAAGAACCAGTACCAACCAGTACAGGAACCCACCCTTGTATGCATCCCTACAAATTCAAAACTGGATTGACCAGGCTAGATCTGAGTTAGATATCTGAGTTAGAAAGTATCAAGGCAGGAAGTCCACCATACCTGGTACCTCCTTCTAGTTGATAGATCCAAAGGTCTACAGTGTTCAGACTTTTTAATAACTTCCCCAAATGTATCAAAAGTATTAAACTGTCCAACTGACAGTTTTAGTATATCTGTTGATACTTTTTCAGCAAGTCCCATTGTCTCATCCATTTCACACAGGAATTTTCTGTTGTTTTGGGGACTATAATTTGTGTGTCTACTAACGTTTCATTCTGACATTTTTTTTACCTGTTGTATGGAATCTGCCTTTGTCTATCTAGCTAGCTAGTATTTATCTATCATTATTTTTTTGAGCAAATGTCTTCCTGGCTTGTTTTGAGTAGGTCTCACGTATGCTATAGTTACATTAATATAGCAATGCATAGTTCATTTATCACAATGGTCATGCACAGTTAACATATTGAAAAGCTTAACAGACTACCTAAACATAAATTTGCATGATATATTTCTTAATCTAAGGGGTATGAGAGAGACATGTCAAAAAATAACATGATGTTAACTTACCCTGGCTGAATATAATGTATGCTCATGGCTTTAGGATTCTGGGGTCCATTATTTCCTCTCTTGGCATTTCCACTATTATTCCTTGGCTATATAAAAAAGAACCCAGTTAAGAAAAACACTAAGGATAATTGAGGCCCAAAATGAGTCTGCTTGCTTTCTTTGTCATTCATTCATTCATTCATTCATTCATTCATTCATTCATTCATTCATTCATTCATTCATTCATTCATTCATTCATTCATCTGTACACAGGAAAATATCCACTAATGCCTTTTTTCCTAGTGGGAAAAAGTGGGAGTGAGGGGACACACCCTACAGGTTGAAGATTGTATTCGCATATGATAGTAGCAGCATACAAATATAAAGGTCAGAAGGGGAATTATAATAAACTACTTTAGATATTCTTAGGCCTTTTGGCCTCTCTGTTTAGGAAAGCACTATCATCTGCTCCTGTTAATACAGTAAAGCAGCCGTTCATGTTATTCTGGAAACAATTGAAGGCCTGGTTGCCTTCCTAGACCTTGGGGAATTAGAGTGATTATGATGCTCCCCCTGTTGTGAGTGATTTGTAGTTGGTGCCCTTCTTCTGGTTGGTTGTATATTTTGATAGATAGATGATAGATAGATAGATAGATAGATAGATAGATAGATAGATAGATAGATAGATAGATAGATAGATATGATCGATGATAGATAGATGATAGATGATAGATGATAGATGATAGATGATAGATGATAGATGATAGATGATAGATGATAGATGATAGATAGATAGATAGATAGATAGATGATAGATAGATAGATAGATAGATAGATAGATGATAGATGATAGATAGATAGATAGATAGATAGATAGATAGATAGATAGATAGATAGATAGAAAGAAAGAAAGAAAGAAAGAAAGAAAGAAAGAATGTGTGCGTGTGTGACAGATAGAGACAGGGCCAGAGTCAGACAGATAGACAGACAGACAATGAAAGATCAGAGTTGTTCTGGAGTCAAGTTTAAATAAATAAGTAAATTACCAAAATGGGAGCCAGTAAGGAAATTTGAGACCAGATGAAGCATGGGCCTCACCAGACTGCTATTGTGATGTAAGCTATCGATGCCACAACTGAATGACCTGTATTTTTCTTCTTCTTTTCTTCTTTCTTTAGAAACAGGCTTATATTGAACAGCTGTTAAAACAGTGAAGACATTCAACCAGAACACTGTCTTGTAATAGCATGACACATATCCATTCTTAGTCCAAGTCAAGATAACGGCAAAGACATATTTTCAAACCACTTGTTCAAGATGTCCTTTCATTCTCTGGGCAGCTAGAAAAAAGGTATCAGGAGAAAATGTCTCTTCTAGAAATTGCAAAGCCAAAACCTAAAATATCTCTCTGCCAAAGTGTAAAATGCACATCACTGATTAACTGTCAAAGAGGACCCTCAAGCAGGGGTGAAATTCAGCAGGTTCTGACAGGTTCTTTGAGTAATTTGGAGAACCGGCAACTACCATCTCTGGCTGGCCCCAGAGTGAGGTAGGAATGGAGATTTTGCAATATCCTTCCCCCAGGAGTGGGGAGGGAATGGGGATTTTGCAGTATCCTTCCCCTGCCATGCCCACCAAGCCACGCCCATAAAACCGGTAGGAAAAAAAATGAATTTCACCACTGCCCTCAAGTATTACAAACAGAAATCAAGAATGAACCTGAATCTGAAAGCATTTTAAGTAGTTGTAGTCTAATCAATATTCTAATGTAAGTCCTGAGGGTTATTATTTAAAATTTGTAATCCAACAGAATTTTGTATTTCAGTAAACCAGAAGAATATTGGATTTTTGTGGTGCCCATATTTTTGAAAACATTTAACCACCTAGGACCTTCTGTTCTCTGTCTTCTGGTTCAGTTTTTTGCATTTGTTTAATACATGTTCTAATTAGCCTTGTATTTTTCCCCATGTACGTCAAAAGGTCTGTTCATCGATCAGACTGAAATAATATTGATACATCAGTTTGCTAGGACATTGATTTATTCCGTTGTATAAACAAACCACAAATAAAGAAATTCTAATCTCAGGCTGGTATTAGTTCTAAGGGATCAGAAAATGTGACAATTTACAACAATATACACATGTATTTTACTTATAGATAATTTCCCCCAATAAGGGAACATGGTGGCTCAGTGCCTAAGAGTCTGAGCTTGTTGATCAAAAGCTTGGCAGTTTGGCGGTCGGAAACCCTAGTGCTGCATAATGGAGTGAGCTCCCATTACTTGTCCCAGATTCTGCCAACCTAGCAGTTCAAATGCATGTAAAAAGGCAAGTAGAAAAAATAGGAATCACAGATTGAAGCTAGTACCTGGGCGGACCACAATCCAATTTTAATTAAATGGAAAGGCCAAAGGGCAAGATCTAGATGGACACTAAATAACACTATATTGAAAGAAAAAGAGTTTGTACAAAAAATGGAAAAAGAGCTAGTCCTTTTTTTAAAAGAAAATAGAAAAAATAGGAATCACCTTTGGTGGGAAGGTAACAGCATTCTGTATGCCTTTGGCCTTTAGTCATGCTGGCCACAAGATCACAGAGACATCTTTGGACAGCACTGGCTCTTCAGCTTTGAAATGGATATGAGCATCACCCCCTAGAGTCGGGAACGACTAGCACATATGTGCGAGGGGAATCTTTACCTTTACCTTAATTTCCCTCAATAAATAAATGGAATATAATGGTTTTTTAAAAAAATTCATTTGTTTAATTTGGTTTTCTTTGTCTGGTTTTAGGACTTGTGTTGAGAAGATACCATGTTTTAAGGACATATTTATCCAGAAATATTGAAAATTCAAAAGGCATTAATGTACCACCAGGAACTGTCTCCTTAATCCAGAGGTGGGTTTCTACCGGTTCGCACCAGTTCGGTAGAACCGGTTCGTCAAATCTACTGAACCGGTTAGAAGAGGTTCCACCAGTGGACCCGGAAAGCAGGCCACACCTACAGAAGAGGTTCCAAAAATTTTTGAAACCCACCACTGCCTTAATCCTATAGTCAATTGCCAAATGGAAAATTATATACCATCAGGTCAGTGTTAATTCTTAGTGTTCCACATAATTAGACTTCTGCAGGATGATGTATCCCCAGTCTGATTCTTCAGGTGCACCCTTTGACACTGTAATCATATCCATTCACCTTGCTATTGATCTTTCCTTTATTTATTTTTTACTTCCACCTTTCCCAGTATCATGGTGACTATTTACTTAATGTATCCAAAATATGATAATTTGAGCCTGGTCATTTGTGCTTCAAGTGAGAAGGCTGAATTGATTGATGCATGATACGTTTGTCTGTTTTTTTTTTACTTATCCATGGTAATCTCAGAAGCACCAGAATTCAAGAGTATCACTGCTATTTCTGTTCTGCTTCTTGGAAGTCCAGGTTTTCCTTCTACCGAGTGTTACAGAGAAAATCATTGCTTGAACAATTCTAATCTCTGCAGTATAGACAGACACAGTAACAGTATCTGAATAGCTTTTCCAAAGCTTTCACTGCTGTTCTAAGAAGTGCTAGTCTCTGGTGTATTTCTTGACTGCTGATTCCTTTATTGTTGATAATTGACCTTAAAAGGCAGAAGCTATCCACCACTTCAGTATCTTTACTGTCAGTTCTGAGTCTGATTGCTGAATGTTGTTATTAGTATGGCCTCCTTTATATTCAATCTTAGTGCCATTTTTCCCCACTGACTCCTTGACTTTCATTACTAGAGATTGCAGATCATTTGCAATTTCAGCAATCAGATTAGTGTCATCTTCAGGACATAGAGCATGTTATTGATGTGCCTTCTTCCAATTTTTAAACCATGCTCATCTTCCAATCCAGTTTCCCTCAATATATATTCCACATGTAGGTTGAATAAATAGCGGGAATATACAGGCTTCTGGATTCTCTTATTGTTTCTGACCATGGACTGACCTATTTCTCCTTTTTCCATCCCAAGTGTGGCTTCATAACTTGCATTTAAATTTCACATGAGAATGAGATATTCTGGAATTTCCATTTTTCTAAAGAGATTCTACAACATGACATAGTTGACATGATCAAAGGCCTTTCTATAATCAATAAAGTACATACTGACTTTTTTTGCATTGTTTTGGCTTTTTTCAATTACCCAGACTGCTTCAGAAGTAATATCTCCTGTTCCCTCTAAAAGTAACTTCAATATCTGGTGTTTTCCTTTCTATATAGGGCTCTAATCTGCATTGGTTATTTTTCTAGTGTGTGGAATTAAAGTTTTTGTATGATAATACTCAAGTACCAAGTACTTTGGCCAACTAATGAGAAGGAAGGACTCACTGGAGAAGAGCCTAATGCTGGGAAAGATTGAGGGCAAAAGAATTAGGTGGATGGATGGAGTCACTGGAGCAATAGGTGTGAGCTTAAATGGACTCCAGAGGATGGTAGAGGACAGGAAGGCCTGAAGGAACGTTGTCCATGGGGTTGCAATGGGTCGGACACATCTTCGCAACTAACAACAATGATAGTTTGTGTATTCTTGGTATTTGCACGTAGGTTGGGCTCTTGCACTCTTTCAGATAGTTTTCATTGGGATAGTTTGGTTACAACTTTTACTATTCTTCTTCTGTTGATTTTCATATTTCTAAGTGTTACATCAATTTCTATAGCTTTCCAACTTGACAGTGACTGTAGTGCTGATTTAACTTGATCTTCCACTACTAAACATTCTTGCAAATAGTGAATATATTTAAGGTATTGGATATTGACATCCCTACTGTGTAGAATTTTAATATACTCCATTTTTAAAAAATATTTGAATGATTTGTAGTCTATCCATTGACATCCTTTCAGATATTAATATGAACCTCCTTCTGAGTTCAGAGATTATTGGGAAAACTTCATATATTCCTGTCTCTGTTTCCTTTGATGTCTTTACAGATGTCATTGTAATACTGTTTCTTGACTCTTCTAACAACTGTCTGAAGTTATTTCTTCCTGAATCTTTGTCTTTTTGGCAAATTTCACTGTTTCATGTAGGCATCTAGTTTGGCTTCTTCTGTTTCTGGGTCCTTGGCAGCCTCTTTTCAAATTCGTCTTTTACAACAACTTGGTTTTCATTCCACATTTTTTCTCAGTCCCTATCAATGAAATTCAGAATATCAAAGAGATTCCTGATGTTCTTTTGAAAATGGTGGGGTATATATTCAAGATTCTATTGTAAAAAACCTGGTTGTATTTGTTCTTCTGCTTTAGCTTAACTTGGAATGTGCCCATGACACTTCATTATCTATTTCACAGTGGGCTCCTGCCCGTGTCTTTACTGGCATAAGTGAGTTCTTTGAATTTCTTGTACCAAAATATGTTAATTTGACTTTTATTTGCACCATCTGGTGAAGTCTATGTACACAGGCATAATTTTGGTTGTTTGAAGACTGTGTTAGCATTGAAGAAATCACTGGTTTGGATGAAAGTAATATTATTCTCCGGCTTCAATTCTGTTTTCACATCTGTACAGCCAACTATATTTTCCTCCTTAGTTTTTCCAGCTTTGGTATTCCTGCCTCCAGCCATAAGCAACCCATCTTGATTGTATGGCCTGTCAATTTCAGATTGAATTTAACCATAAAATTCCTCTTCCTTTGCATCGGTGATTGGAGCATAAACTTGGATAACTGTAATAGAAAAGAGTTGTCCACAAAGTCTGATTGATGTTATTTTGTCGTTTACTGCATTGTACCCAAATGCTGCCGTTTCTATATCCTTCCTGACTATGAAAGCAACATCATTTCTTGTTTGTGTTTCATGTTCTTAGTAGTAAACAATATGATCTTCTGATTGAAAGTGCCAAATCCAGTCTACTTCAATTTACTGATGCCTTGGTAACCCTGCTGGAAGTATATACTCTTGTTTTACAGTTCTGGTGTTCTTTGCTGATTTTTCCCATGATGAAGCCTCTCCTTTCCCCACAATGAAGCAGCGACATGGGACTTGCTGGGGAAAGGACTAGAAAATGTTTATTGACAAAAGTGAAGCCTGTTAAAGAGGCAGTACCATAAAAAGGAGAAGTAAGACATTCCAAAGGGGAAGCAACAAAGGACAGGCTTCCCAAGAGCATGAAGCAAACTCCTTGTTCTGACAAAACCCCTTTTTATTAATTTACTGTGAATTCTTCGCATTCACATTCAACAAAGTCTTTCAAGGGAGGATTTACAGTCACAGACCTTATCTGGCTTGGAGAGCTGCCAGGCTGATATCTGCAAAACTTGGCAAGGAATTTTGGAGAGTCATAAACCAATTAAGCAAGCTAATTGTCTCCTGCAAACTCCACTCCACTTTCACTCTTCTTTTATTTCATCTGCCTCACTGATGTCTGACTCTGAAGACAGCTGATAACTGGCATATGGCCCTGGCCCTGGCCCCCTCTCTGCCTCCAACACAGAGCCCTCATCAGATCCTTCCCCAGACTCCAGGACTGGCCTATGTTCCTCCCCAACCTCATCACTGTCCGAATCTGCTGCAAGCTCTGCTGGCCACTGGCGTGCCACAACAGACTGTGCAAAAGATAAAGGAGATAAGGTAATATATACTTAATATAATAGATACAGCATTCCCGGAGGGAGGGAGGCCTTGGGAACACACCAGGATGGGGGGGGTGTGAGGGGAATTGGGGGTATTTTTTTCTTCCTAATCCACTGCTCCCTTTGTTCCCCTTCCTCCAAGAAAAGTGGCAGACAGTTCCATGGGTCAGCCAAAGAGGAAAAGAAAGAGTGATTTATGTTACTCCCTGCCAGCTTCCCAAAAGCAAAGTCAATGGGGAGGCCAGCAGGAAGTCAGAAGTCACTAATGTTCCCACTACTTTTTTTTGCCTGCCTATTGTCCATTTTTCCCCCAGCAAAGTGACAGTTGATGGATGAACTCTCTTCCTTCCTAGAGGGAGGGGACTCTTATGGACATGACAGGTTGGGATGCAATTTCCCCCACAATCCATGGCTTTCTTTGTTCACCCTCCCCTCAGCAAAGTGGCAGACATTTCCATGGTTCAGTGATTTCTGAAGCTCCTTGCCAGCTTCCCACAAGCAAAATCAATGGGGAAGACAACAGGTCCGAAGTCATTCCTGTTCTCCCTGCTGCATCCAATCAGTTGGCAGTAAAACCCAATGGGCAAAAAGAGATTGGTTGCCTTAGAACAGAAGATTTTAACAGTGGTGGGCAGCAAGGGAAAGATAAAAGAGTGGCTTGCATGCCTAATGCTGAGGTAGGCCTGACTAGGGGGAGCCGACAGTTAGCCAGTGAGCCCTCTTGCTCTCTGGAGAGTATGAGCCCTTGGGGCCAATCCCCAGATGCAGTTTTCTTTGCAGCCAGAAGTGATATTCAACCAGTTCTGACAGGTTCTGGAGAACTGGTAGCAGAAATTTTGAGTAAATAGACTGGTCCTGTCCCCGCTGCCTCCCAGCCGATCTTCTTTTGTTGCCCTGAACAGGAGAACGGAGCTGGAAAGCAGGTTAGTGAGTGGGGAGGGAATGGGGATTTTGCAGTATCCTTCCCCTGCCATGCCCACAAAGCCACACCCACAAAGCTACACCAAGCCCACAAAGCCACACCCACAGAACTGGTAGTAAAAAAAAAATGAATCCCACCACTGCTTGGAGCCCACAACTGTCTTTACCCCCTCTCCTCACAAAGTAGCAGGCAGTTCCAGGGATCAGCCAAGGAGCTGAGATTTCTGGTGTATCCTGGCAGTTTCCCTCAAGCAACATCAATGGAGAAGTCAGCAGGTAACTGGAAGTCACTTCGGCTCTCATTGCTTTTTCTGTTCTTTCTCTTTCTCTATTTAGTAAGTAAGGGAATATATATGAATGGGTGACACAATGGGTTATCTAGTTAACTGCTACAGTGGCAATGGGTCTTCAAAAATATCTGCTTGTTTAGTAATTGCATTTTAAAATGCTGTAATTCCTCCAAAAACTATTCATTTGAGAGAATGGATTTTTTTCTCTCTAAGGTAGTATGGATGACAGCTATTCTATTAAAGAATTAACATCTGACTTTTTTTCCTGTACACTCCCATGCTCAGTTGGTTGTTCACTACAGAAACTTGAGCAACTAAATTATGTAGTATTTTATCATGGTATATAAAGGCAGAATTGAATTGTTTGATGTTCAGAGTACTCAAGAGCTTTCCTGAATTCTACTATTCTATTAAAGTAGCCTTTCTGAATTCTACTCTATAAAAGTAGAATGTGTAATCTTTTGTATTCCATGATATTCAAAAGAGATTCTCTTTATGTAGTATGTGAGAATACTCAAATCTGTTCATATATAAATTAGCTAGTGTAGAAACAATTTACATTCCATGGTTGCGTAGAAATCTCCCAGTGATATTACATTTTTATTTAAATGGGGGGAAATAAATGCACAATTTGCAACAGAATAAATACTACTAGATGGTGACCCCTATTCCTTCCATTCATGTTTAACTCTCATATACTTTTAGTTGATATGTGCATGGAATACTATATTTCCATGGTGTGATGGAATGTGCACTTGGAAAAGGAGGGGGAACTTTGGCAAGAGCATCATGGCTTCCCAGGGAAAAGACAAGAGACTGCACAGTCCTAAACTGGATCGGGGAGAATGGAAAAGGTTCGGGGTAGCCACATCCTGTAATCTCCCAGGGTATATCTATTAGTTAGAAGTTTATATCTTTAGTCTGTCAAGATTCTGTCTATTAGGTGTGAGCAGTAAAGGACTGGATTTGATTGGATCTCACTGTGTCATGTTTGGCTTAGGCTTGACACATGATGGATAATAACAGAGAGACAGTCCAGACTGGTGCTTGCAACAAAAAGTTAAAAATCAGATGCATCTCTCAAATAATTTTTACACATGATTTTAATAAAAAGACTTCATAGGAAGACATATTTTTCACACATTGGATTCCCACATTGAGATCAATACAAAAGAACGTATAATGTTGCAATGCACTGCTGCATTAGTTATAATAAAATATCATTTATAAATTTACACACACACAAACACACATTCATAACAATTATGGTATTCAAAGTCAAACAAGGATTATATCAACATACAAGTAACTATAAAAAACTAATAAATGGAATTTTCAAAATGCAAGTTCCAATATAGTTTATTCCAGCTACTAAGGGAAGTTTATTATTTAGCTGCAAGTTTATCCCAGCTACTAGTGGGGGGGGGGGCTTTTTTTTCTTGTTCTAATCATGCTTTAGCTACTGTGAATATACTCAGAAAGACTTCTACTGGATGTGGAGGGGAAATTCCCCTTCTAGTTCTAAATAACTGTAAAACTATTAATTTCTCTTTTCCCCCTATAGCTAAGAATGATGTTCTCCTGGGATGAAGCACATTGTTTAGGATCTCAGCCAACTCGGCACAGCCAACTCATCATGGCCAACTTACCATAGCCAACTCAATACTCCCCCCCTTCCTTCCTTCCTTCCTTCCTTCCTTCCTTCCTTCCTTCCTTCCTTCCTTCCTTCCTTCCTTCCTTCCTTCCTTCCTTCCTCTTGTTTTTCTATATGTGAGATCCAATATACATTAATCCATTCTGAGGTTTTGGGAAAATGCTCAAAAGCTTTTACTGGCTGGCAAAGCAGGAAACAGCTCCTTCCCATCTGTTATGAAGTTATATCAGATGGTCTCAATGTGATGAACAGTCCCAAAGAAATTCATTTACACCTTTGCTAGCCTGGCATCAGGGGAGCTGCTTTGCAAGCAAGGTGCAAATGGCCTTGTCAAAAGTTTCAATGCCCTTTTAGAAATTTCCACTCCCACCTAAAAAGCAGACTTTTCACTTGTGGAAAACGCTAGGAAGAAAGAAAAAAACATACTAAGCTAATAGTTCAGAGTATGATCCTGGTTGAAACAGCAGCAACATATTCAGATGGAATGTGAAGACATTTCTTCTTCAGAATCTTACAGGAGATGTTCATTTACACAGGGACAAAAGAACAAACCTTCACTTTTGACTGCAGTGTTGTCCTCCAAATAGATTTTCTCAGCAATTGCAGAAAACAAAGCTTTATAATCATCTCTTTTAAAATCAAACAAATTGGATTGTCATTTGTGATCAGTGTTATTTATTTATTTATTTGTTTAATTTGTTATGCCGCCCATCTACCCTATAAGGTGACTCTAAATTGGTTAAACTCTAAAGTAATCATTGGGTAACATTAACCAGTGGTGGGATTCAGCCAGCCACCTATTTGGGAGAAACGGTTGTTAACTTTCTAAGCAGTTGGGAGAACCAGTTGTTGGAAGAAATCTCCTTTTGTTCCCCCCCCCCCCCCCCACACACACACTTTATAGGGCTAATCGTGTAAGGAAGGCAGGAAAGAAACATTCTGGCGTTGTTTCTCACCTAAACTTTATTGCCCTGCTTACAGAAACTGCCTCTCAGGTTAACCCTTATTACATTGTAACAGTAAGACGAAGCACCCATTGACATGAGTGACATTGAGTTGGCCATGCCCACATGGTCACATGACCACTGAGCCACACCTACATAGCTGGTCATTAGGGCAGAGAACTGGTTGTTAAATTATTTGAATCCCACCACTGACATTAACCTGTAAAGCGATTTCGATGGTGAAAGGGAACATTCCAATAGTTACAATTCATGATGCAAGCCTCATCCCTTTTCTACATCAGAAAGTGAGGGAGTTTACTCTGTGACCCCACAATGCTACTTTCTGCCATTTTGAGGAAAGTGGTGGGAACCTGTGGATGCTGCTAGCTGCACTCAGCTCTTGCGGAGTGGGAACAGAATGGTGACAAAAGAGCTGCTTGGGGACCAGAGGGGAGGTGATGTGATTACCTCAGTCTAAAGTAGCTAGTAAGTAACAAGAAGATGCAAACAGAAAGAAAAGTGAAGCCCATCATATGCTATCATTCTTGAAAGAACCATTGCAAGTGGTGGCAGGGATACTACTTTAACAACAGTAAAGTTGTAATCAATCAATCAATCATAACAGAGCTGGAAGGGACTTGGAGGTTTTCTAGTTCAACTCCCTACTCAAGCAAAAGACCCTATACCAGAGGTGTCAAACTTGATTTCATTGAGAGCCACATCAGGGTTGTGTTTGATCTTAAGGGGGGGGGGGCGTGATGAGTGTGACCAGGGTGGGCATGGCCAGCTCAATGTCACTCATGTTGGGGGCACATGTGGTGGCCCAAGAACTCTGCCAGAGAACACGGGCTCCCGAACTCCAGTTTCGGCTGCAATGGCCTCCTGCAACCCTCTGCTCGTGAGGGCCGCCCGCGATCCTCCGGAGCTCTGTTTTCACTGGCAGAGGCACTGTGGGCCAGTCTGTCACGGTTTCCAGAGTGGCCCCATGGGCCAGATCTAAGCACCCCATGGACCAGATCCGGCCCCTGGGCCTTGAGTTTGACACCCCTGCCTTATACCATTTCAGACAGGTGACTGTCCAGTCTCTTCTTAAAAGCCCCCAGTGATGGAGCTTTTGCCCTTATCTCATTCATGGCTTGCGGCTAAGATAAAAGCAACTTCAAGGGAAGACAACAGGAATGTTGTGAGGATGTGGTTAGATGCAAGTGAGTAAATGCCCACTTACTGCAATCCTGACAGTAATCTCTGGCCCAAAAGCAGGATTGCAACTGGACAGAAAGGAGCAGCATGAGAGCAATAACCTAAATTGGCCAGATCAACACATGGCATTTGCCAAGCCTGGACTGTGACTGGTTGTAGATGCATGTAAATGACCTCTGCATGCAATCCTCAATCCCATAACAAAATCCCAATTTTCAGGATTGTTAACAAGCAATGCAAATGTGAGATAAACATTTCATATGTCAATAAAAATAAATAATCAGGCTGTGCAGCTCTTCAGATTCAATTCCAAAAAGATGGTTTGGCGTTCACAAGGGTGCAAATGTAGCAGCTGTTAACAATTCCTCAAAGCTGCTGTATCTTTTTTCTGGCTTCGTACACTGCCCTCCACTGCAATAATTGAGAAACTCCTTCAGAAGGCCCTGAAATGGTCTACTGAAAGTAGAAATCAGATTCTAAGAAATTTTAATTTATGAAGCAAGTGCCTAACCTATTTGGGATAAAAAAAAACTGCACTGAACTAAATGTATGAGCAATCTCTGCTGAAACCAGAAATGTAGCTGAATCATATTTTCAGTAATTAAATGAAGGGCCAGATTCCTACATTTCACTCTGCTCATTTCCATGGTTAACCAAATTGAAATGATAGATTATCTATATTAAAATCAGGAGTGGGCTGCTGGGGGTTTGCAGGGGTTCAGGAGAACCTCCAGCTAAGATTTTGTGCAGTTCCTGAGAACCTCCAAATCCCACCCCTGGCTGGCTCTGCTCCATCCACCCTGCCCCATCCCTTCCAGGAGTCCCCTTGTGGCCCTTTTTGGGTGCAGGGAAGTGCAGGACGCATAAGGAGGCTCGGGGAGGGTGAAAAATGAGCTCACCAGAAGTTCGGGAAGACTGGAAATGGGATCACTTCTGGCCTCCAGAGGGCCTCTGGAGCCTGGGGAGGCCATTTTCGCCCTCCCGGAAGCACATGGAAAGCCTCCAGAGCTCGGGGAGGGCACAAATGCCCCCCTGCCAGGGTGGGCTTCAAATAATTTAACAGCCGGTTCTCTGCCCTAAAGACCAGCTGAGTAGGTGTGCCTCGGTGGTCATGTGACTGGGTGGGCATGGCCAATTCAATGTCACTCAGGTCGATGGGCGCTTCATCTTATCTGTTACAATTTAATAAGAGTTAACCAGAGAGGCAGTTTCTGTAAACAGGGCAATAAAGATTAGGCTAGAAACAACACCAGAATGTCTCCTTCCTGCCTTCCTTACAGATTAGCTCTGTAAAGTGGAAAAAAACAAAAAAGAGTTTTCTTCCAACAACCGGTTCTCCAAACTACTCAGAAAGTTAACAACCAGGTCTCCCAAATAGGTGAGAACTGGCTGAATCCCACCGCTGCCCCCGCCATGGTGCAGGAGGCCAACTAGGCCACACCCACCATGGCCACCCAGCAACTGGGCATAAAACCCCTTGCTAAAAAATTTAAACCCTCCCCTGATTAACATGGCAGATTGATTGAATTTGCCTGATTTATAAATGCTTTCCTGTCACACAATTTGGATTACAAGGAGCAAAGTATTCTGCCCTGATTTGATCGAACAGCTAAACACTGGTCTAACTTGCAGCCTTTAGGAGAGACACAGTTATGTCATCTTAATAAGCATATTTAGTGATCTGAAAGCATTAAGGCAAAAGAAATTCTCATCACTCTCGTATCCTGTTGTCTCCCACAAGCAGCATGAATGACAGCAAGCAAATGATTCCTGCTTAGCCAGGAGGCCATGATGTTTCCTCTGATCCGGGCTACTCTCTGCTACGAGCACACTGAAAAGCAGCTCTCTGTGTTTTGAGGTATTCTGAGGTACACCTGGACAGACAACTATCTTGCTGGAAATAACAAAGGCTATCTGGAGATTGTAATGCCAGAATTGGCAGATAAAAAGATCCTGTCATCTTCTAAACTTCTTGCCCTACTGAAAAGCCCAAAAGCCTTTTCAACCAAAACATTGTACTGCAAACCAGGGCATACAAAAACTTTGCCAGACCTATTCTCAAATATAGATCATCTGCCTGGAATCTACACTGTATATCAGACATTAATACAATCGAGTGAGTCCAGAGGTATTTCGCAAGAAGAGTCCTCCACTCCTCTGCTCACAATAGAATCCCTTATGACACCAGGCTTGAAATTTTGGGCTTGGACAATCTGGAACTGTGTTGCCTGCGGTCGGACCTAAGTGTAGTACACAAAATTGTCTGCTACAACATCCTACCTGTCAAAGACTACTTCAGCTTCAACTGCAATAATACACGAGCACACAATAGATACAAACTCAAGGTAAACTGCTCCAAACTCATATTTTGCAGAAAATATGACTTCAGCAACAGAATGGTCAATGCCTGGAATGCACTACCTGACTCTGTTGTTACATTCTCAAATCCCCATAACTTTGACCTTAAACTGTCTAGCGTGGACCTCACCCTTTTCCTAAGAAGTCTATAAGGGGGTGTGCATAAGCACACCAGCGTGCCTACCATCCCTGTTCTACTGTCTCCATTTATTCGTATCCATTTCCTGTGTTCATGTCCATGTTTATACTTATGTCTGTTATCTCGTATATATTTGACAAACTAACTAAATAAAAATTAATTAATTAATAAAACCATTTTAGCTCAAATGCATTTTTAGGCTTACAACCACAGCTCCAACTGGTTCGGTGGTGGGTGCAGGCGGTATGCCCCAGTACGGGCGTACCAGAGCCTGCCTGGACCACTGGATACCGTTCTGGTAGGGTTCTCCAGAGGGCCCACCCGCCCGCCTAAGCTCCTTACCAGTCGTTTAAGTATTTGGCGCTTCCACTCACGTGTATGGCACTTACAGCGCCTGTGCAGTGCTCCGCTGAGCAGCTGGAGCATTGCGGAGGCTTGCTGCAGTGTAAGACGCATGCACATGCTGTGTGCATGTGCGCGCATGTTGTGCGCATCCATGTGGACGACGCCTGGCACATCCCAACCATACCGGTTGAAACAGGATCTGGAACCCACCACTGAACTGGTTCTAGTGGCCCTCGCAAAAGATTTTTCTGGTTTAACAATTTGGTGTTTACTTGTCCCTTCCTAAGCCAAGCTGCTTCAGAATCAGCCAGTTTCTCCTCTCTCTTCCCAAACCAGAGAAAATATCTTTGCCTTCATTCCTATTTTGCTTGATTCATAGCAATAATTAACTTGTTCAATACCATACCCAACTTAGAACTAAGCTGTTTAATAAGGGGATACTCCACTTGTGGGTTGCCACTGCCCTTTGTTTCTAAAAAGTGTAAAACAAATTGGGAAATGTTCAGCCCTGACCTCTTCTGGTAATACCACTATATGGCCATCATAACTCCAGGACACCCCCCCCCCCCACACACACAAACAAAAGTTGAAAAAGACATATCAGAAGTAATAGCAAACTACTTTAATACTTTTTCCCAGGAAAAAAAAGAATCTGAATATGTCCCTGTAATTTCCAGAATTACAGTCCAAACTGAGAGAGTCTTTACCTTTGAAGATCCAAAGACAGAGAAAGAGAGAGGAAAAAAATTAAAAATGCAAGAAATCATTTTTTTTCTCCCTGAAATGCTTTCCCATTTTTTTTCCTGTAAAAAAAAAAATCAGAGATGAAAGCTTTTTTCCCATTTGATCATATAGCCAATAATCGGATGTGGCTTGTCATTGCTTATGCTAGAATTTTTAAAAAATGAATCAGGAGAGATGATATATAAGGTATAATAACACTGTTCAATATACTACTATTTATAAATAGCACAAGATTATAATAAATTAAGCTCTGGCTACTAGGATATGCTTTTTATTGCATGATTTATTGGTCTGTAGAGAGTGTTCATGGCCAGAAGAAAAAGAATCCAGCAACATTTGTTCCAAAACTATTTTCTTCTTTGCTTGAAATTCTCTCAATTCAGCGTGGGAGGCAAAGCATCAGAATAAAGTTTGAATGGACATTATTTAGAAGGGGAATTTCTTTAAGGGAAAATTTATCTAGGTGAGAGAACAAGTCTATCAATTCCCTTTTTCACCCGTTCCCTGGATATCTGTAGAATACACTCCATTCAAGGTAAGGTTGCATGCATCTGAAGCCTTGACAATATTATTTCACTATTATTTTTAAGAGATCACAAAAGCATTAATTGATTTTGTAAGAAGAAGAAGAAGAAGAGGAGGAGGAGGAGGAGGAGGAGGAGGAAGGGGAAAGGGAAGGGGAAGGGGAAGAAGAAGAAGAAGAAGAAGAAGAAGAAGAAGAAGAAGAAGAAGAAGCAGCAGCAGCTGTCAAGTTTCCGAGTATGCTTTGTATTTTATTTTTTGTTTTGCCTGCTGATTTCTTAGTCTTATTCACCTATTCCTTTCTTCCTGAAATTCAAATTGTGATAATTTGAGAATAAAAGTGGGCTGTGGCAATGCCTATTTTCTCCAATGCTCACTTTACCAATCACTACACTTTGGTTGCAACCATTCATGGACTCCAAAGTGAGCTCCTGAAGCAGGAAAGTTCTTGGTTCGTGGAGGCCTCCTGATTCTTATGTGACACAGGATACATAATGAAGATTCAGGTTTTATAAGGAATGGTGGGTTGTTGTTTTTTTAGGTCTGTCAAGTCAAGGGGAATGAGCAAGTAGAATGTCAGTGTTTGCTTTTTTCATTGTGATAAGATTCACATGAAGAAGAAGACACTTCGTCAATGGTTAACACTTCTATCAGTTCTGGTCCTTGGAGGTGCCATAGAATTAGATCTTAGTGTTTTTTAGAGTGAAAAGTCAATTGTAGATCAGTCACTGAAGGTCAAGTAATTCTTTTCCAGGGAGATAAAAGAAGCAGAGATAGATAGATAGATAGATAGATAGATAGATAGATAGATAGATAGATAGGTAGGTAGGTAGGTAGGTAGGTAGGTAGGTAGGTAGGTAGGTAGGTAGGTAGGTAGGTAGGTAGGTAGGCAGGCAGGCAGGCAGGCAGGCAGGCAGGCAGGCAGGCAGGCAGGCAGGCAGGCAGGCAGGCAGGCAGGCAGGCAGGCAGGCAGGCAGGCAGGCAGGCAGGCAGGCAGGCAGACAGACAGACAGACAGACAGACAGACAGACAGACAGACAGGAGAGTGGCCTATGGATTGACTACTCATACCTCTCAAATCAGGCTGGTTCAGATTTTGGATTGTTTGGGCAAATTATCTTCTGATAAGCTCCCTTACTTGTCACCAAACCAATTTATTTGCAAGAGGCACAGACTGAGTTCTGAGCAGGGACGTGCAGTCAGGGGAGGCGTGGCCTCACCAGTGTCATGAGGAAAAGAAAAGAATTTTTAACATAATTAAAAAGGCTAAGGTAGTTGCTGCCAGACTCCAGAGTCACAGTGACTCTGAGTCTGCTTAATGCTAACTGTAGGGGGAGGCGAGAGAACTATGGACCTCCTTTGCATAAGGAATTTTTTGCCTTTTAACCCTTGCTCAGAGTTAAGCAAGGGTTAAAAGGCAAAAAATTCCTTATGCAAAGGAGGGACGTGATTCTCCCACCTCCTGATCTGGGAGCAGCCAATCATGCCTTGCCTAAGTAAGTTGCTTTTTTATTTAATTTTTTACATTTTCATCATGGCGGGCAGACAAGAGGAGAGTTGAAATCCACAGCTGGAAAAGGTATGTGGATCGGATGGAGGGAGGGGGGATTCAAAATTATTGTAATTTAATTGTGGGGTCGGAGGAGGCGGGGGGCGAGGTGGCGGATTGCAGCAGCGGCAGGGACGTTCTCGCCGCTGTGTCCAACAGACCAGGCATCTCGCATTTATGTCCACCATAAATGTGAGATGCCTGGCCTGTTGGACACAGCAGTGGGGGGGGAGGAATGGGCTGGGTGGGCTGGCTGGCTGGGGAGGGGGGAATCATGGCCGCTCAGGCCCCAGTGGCAGGGCTTTAAAGTGGCGGCAGGGCCCCAGCGGCAGGACTTTAAAGTCCCGGCGCCATCTGCCATAGAGCGGGACCGGGTCACACTCTATGGCGGACGGCGCCAGGACTTTAAAGCCCTGCCGCCGAGGCCCTGCCACCACTTTAAAGCCCTGCCGCTGCTGGGGCTTTGGCGGGGCTTTCGCACTTGCCTCACCAGCCATGAAGCTCCCCGCACGTCACTGGTTCTGAGCAATACTATGTGGAATACTATGTGGCACTCACTGTTCATGTATCCATCAGGTCTCAGACTGATGATACCAGTTGAGGGTTGGCATGCTACTATTAGGGAAACAAGTATATATGAAAGGCCCCTTAATTAAATTAGCCGCAAAAGAAAAAAAGAAACTATAATGAATGGAAAGAACAATCAGATGCTAAAATAAGAGAATTGGAACAAAAGCATAAAACTGATCTAAATGGGCAACTGATTAAGGAATTGCAAGAAACTAAACAGTAATGAAGTGTATGAGGAATAGAAGAATTGTGCAAGAAAATAAAATTTGTTAAACAAAAGAATTTTGAACATGCAAATAAACCAAGAACATGCTTAGCTTATCAATTTAGAAAAAAGAAAAAGAAACACAGACAATACCAGCAATAAAGAAAGCAACCAAACTGTTACATTCAAGATTAGAAATAACAGAAGAACTGGCAGGTTTCTTCAAATAATTATATTCTAAGACTAATATTGATGAAACTGCTATGAATAATGTATCACAAAAAATTGGTCATCAGAGAAGGCAAATATTAAGTATACCCCTAACAGTTCAAGAAATGAAAAGGCCAATGAAACATTTTAGAGAGATCTTTAGAAAGTTTATGGAAAAATACTCCACAAAGCTTCTAATAAGTAAAGGCACAAGGCGAGAATGCCCATTCTCTCTCTTATTATTCACCACTGCTCTAGAAACATCAGCAGAAATGGTCTTAAAATCTGTGGAGAGTAATAAAAGCTTAAATATTATGCAGATGGGTGCAGTGTTAACCATCACAGAACTACAAAGGGCAATAAAACAATTGATGAAAACAATTCATAGCTTTAGAGAATTCTCTGAATATAACATCAGTGTCCAAACCCCAAAAATAATTACCAAGTATTTAATGCAAGGAGAAGTTAATCTCTTGAGGAAAGTATCTGGCTGTCATATAACCCACTTAGTGGAATACCTAAGTCTGCATTTGACAGGTAATAATCAAGAAATATATCAAAAAACCTATGCTAAATTATGGCAAGAAATAAAAAGCAATCTCAAAAGATAGAGAAACGTAAAGCCCTCTTGGTTAGGATCAACTGCAATTATCAAAATGAATGTATTACCCAAGATAAATTACCTCTTTCAAATGCCCCCAATTTCAGTCTCAGAGAAAACCTCACAAAAATGACAAGAAGTTGTCAGTAAATTTAGATGGACTGGGAAAAGACTTAGATTTAAATTAAAAATTCTACAAGATTCAAAAGACAGCAGTGATCTCGCTCTTTCAAATTTTGCATTGTATCATAAAGCAAGATGTCTGCCACAGTTAGCAGAATGAACAAAATTCTCAAACAGTAGAACATCAATATGGGAAGGGGATGGTATAACCAATGGCCTCCATAGTTATTTATCATACAGAGATTCAAAAAAGGACAAAAAATTCAAATGTGATGGAATGTAATGAAGAGGTGGATTCCTGGGGGGTGGGGGGTGGGAATGCATTCCAGAGGAGTGAGGGGCAAGACAGTTGAGATGTTATATGTGAGAGAAAGAGGGTGAAGGCAGCCCCTCCCTAATTCTTCACAGAGGATATAGATTAATATCTTCACTATCGGTTCGGTACTGGGAGCGCAGGAGCGGGAGCATGTGCAGAAGGTCTGTGATGACGTCAGGGTGGGTGGGTGGAGCCTTGCACCACCGCCCCTATCGGTTCACCCAAACTGGTGCAAAACAGCAGAACACCTCTGATATAGGTGCAGATATTAGAGCCTTTAGTCTGGCAAGATTTTGTCTATAGATGTGAAACAATAAACTCAGCTTAGAAGAATCACCAAATATCATTCTTGGTTAGGACATTATTTTAGACAAAAATTCATTAAAACATGGAATTCAACAGGGAAAATAATAACCCCAACAATTTCACTATTAGTCTGTCCTCTAAATGCATTATATATTGGAAACATAGCAGTAAAAATATAACTACAAATGCTTACACTCTAATTTTCAATGGGCTCTGAATGTTTACAAATTGTATATCAGCTGGGATATAAAGAAGGGAGAAGTTAGAAATTAAATGCCTATTTTTTTTCCCAAGCCACTCCATTTTTCTTTTTCTCTTTTTCAGCATTTATAAGTAGCAATACAGTGGAGACCTTAGTATTAACTAATAAGTATTAAGATCAAAGATCAAAGCCCTTCTTGTATTATAAAATAATTCAATGCATTTTGCAATTGTTTATCAAAGTTATACTTAGTGTTAATTGTACAATCTGAGCAATCTTGTGTTCATTAACATTTAGTAATTATATTTAACATTGATATAAAGTTTTCCCCTCTCATCTTTAAAAGTTTAATTTATTTAAATCATCATATCGTTAACAATTTTTAGTTTCTACTGTATAAATACCACTGCACTCAGCTATCGTTTGTAGCCTATGATGTATTATTCACATTTTATAATGTATGTATAATATCTTGGGGGGGGGGGGATAAGAAATTCAAAGGGCAAATATATCCCATTGCACCATGCTTGGAAAAAAATGAAACAGGGTAGGTTTCATTCATGGCCTTCCCAGAATATGGGGCCCTAACAAGAATACAACAGGCTGATGTTTCATAAGGCCACTGGAGCATATCTTAAAAATAAATAGATTCTTCTTCAACAGAAAAAGAAAAAAAAAAGGAAAAAAGAGAGGGTACATAATGCACTATCCTTTCATTTCACTTTCTATATTTCTAATGATTTGACCTTGATAAACTGGGAAGGAAGGAAGGAGGGAGGGAGGGAGGGAGGGAGGGAGGGAAGGGGAAGGGAATTATTATGCAAACAGTGTGAGGAGACTTTGGACTGCCATTTGTCAGAAATGGTGTAGGGTCTACTGTTTGGGCGGGGGGTTGGACTAGATGACCTACAAGATCCCTTCCAACTCTGTTAATCTAATCTTTCTAGTATGCTAATGTGAGACTGGAATTTTTGGTCCCTTCATGTGCCAGCCATTGCTGGGAATTGTGGGTATCCATGATGCCAGCTCAAGGTTCTTAGGGAATGCTGATTAGACTTAATGTAACACTGTGTAACAGTGGGAATAAACTACTGTATAAATTAATTTTTTCAGCTGTTTCAAATAAAGTTCCTCTGGGGAAAAAATCAAGATTTTGTGATATTTGTGTGCCTCTTCAAGGAAATTCCTACATTTTCTTTATGAGAATGATACTGATCAATTTAACAGTGATTCTTTTTCTAATCAAAAATCAAACATAGCTTCTGGATCCTCCTAGCACAGCCACAAAATCTCAAAATACTCCGTTTTCTGCTACACCATTTTGTGGAAATGACTCCTTACACTTCCCAGATAAAGTAAGGGCTGAATAACTACTATTCCTCAGTATGATGTATTGTGGTTGGTTTCACAGTGAAGCTCAAGCCCAGCTAGATTTGTTCCTAGTCAGTCACACTTTTGATCAAGTGGAATTTCCTCCTGGGCAAAATATAACTTTTGTGCAGGCACAATTCAGATGGTTTATTTCTCAGTAGACAAGTTAAATGGGAACTGAATCAGACAAAATATGTCCTCTTCAAGTAGGCTTTGGAGGCTGCAAGTGAAATTCAACTTACAAAGAGGATCAACAATTAGTCTCATGAATTACTTGAGTAGGCCCCTGGGATGCAACCGTGATAAATCTTGGCAATGCCTGCTCTTTGTGCAGCACTAATTGAACCCAAGGAGGAGTTTTTAGACTGTAAATAAATAGCAAGGATAACAAGTGTGCCTGATCTTCTATAGTGAAAAGTAAGCTTATCCCATCCTTGTCCAAGAGATTACACCAGAATAGTATTTATTTTTTTAATGTTTTAAAAAATGAGATGCTTATTTTCTTAGATTTAAGGCAACTGGCAAACATAAAAAACTGATACCTAGTTTTGCATCCTTAAACATAAAACATGCCTTGTGTTACAATAATACTACATGTCCACTGAAGATAGTAGAACAGATGCAGGATCTTGGTAAATTTATCTTTGCTAGATTGATTTAGCAGACCTACCGTAAGTAAGAGAGAGAATCAATTTAGGTGATAGTTTTAAATTACTGTTATGAGAAGTCCCACCATCACCTCTGATTTGAGGCCCATGTCTCTAAGGTTAAAAATATCATTTGTGTTATGGGGTCACTAGGGATCACCTCTCCATCTTCCAGAGATGTAGAATGGCTCAAATTGCTACATGATACATTTACCTCTTAAGGAGGAAATTGACTTTATAACCCTTCAGAACTTTTGAAGAGACAGCAAAAAAAAAAAAAAAAAGACACTAAAGGCCAAAAAAAATGTCCAGGACAGGGAAGAATTTAGTATTAAATCACCATTTATGAGAAAGATAAAAGAATGTAAAAGCAGTACAAAGGTGAATCCCTTTTGCCAAAATAAGCAGGAAATAAAAAGATTTGCAATCAGTCTGGGGTGTCCTTACCTGAGCCGAGGTGGCGCAGTGGTTAAATGCAGCACTGCAGGCTACTTCAGCTGACTGCAGTTCTGCAGTTCGGCTGTTCAAATCTCACCGGCTCAGGGTTGACTCAGCCTTCCATCCTTCTAAGGTGGGTAAAATGAGGACCCGGATTGTTGTTGGGGGCAATATGCTGACTCTGCAAACCGCTTAGAGGGGGCTGAAAGCCGTATGAAGCGGTATATAAGTCTAACTGCTATTGCTATTGCTATCTCACTATACCAAGGGGTGGGCTTCAAAAATTTCAGCAATGGATTATTTTGACCATGGTGGGCATGGCCTAGTTGGCCTCCTGCACCATGGTGTGTGTGGTGGGGGGGCGTTTTCGCCTTCCCCAGGCTCCGGAGGCTTTGTTGAAGGCCCGTTTCTGGCCTTCTGGAACCTCCAGGAGCCCTGTTTTTCCTCTTCCCCAAACCTCCACGCGGGCCCTGCACTTACCTCGCATCCATTTTGGGCCATGTAGAGACTCCTGGGAGGGATGGCCAGGGTGGGCCAGTCAGAGGTGGGATTTGGAGGTTCTTTGAAACAGCCATAATGTTAGTTACGGTTCTCCTGAATCCGGGTGAACCCATAGCAGCCCACCCCTGAACATACCCTACTCACTCTTTTGAACTTCTTCTGCTTACTGTAAGATGGAATCAGAGGTGTTGTTCCTACTGGTTTGGACCGGTTCGGCTGAGTAGGTAGTAATGCCATGCCCCTGAACTGGTTGTATCAGTGGCGCCATAGGCGCTTCCATCTTGTTTTTTGCTTCTGCATATGCGCAGAAGCATTTTTTACTACTGCACATAGCATGCATTAAGCATGTGCACGCCTGAAGCGCATCCCTGAGCAAACCGGCAGTAGCAGAAGTCAGAACCTACCCCTGTACAGAATTCTAAGATGCAAAGTCCATATATATAGAATGCCCTTGCAAAGCATGAACTACATCCTTTTTTCTAGAGGCAAGAAATCTAGGACAAGGCTACCAAATATATATATATATCTCCTTTGACTCCTCTCGATCATTAGGCAACATCAGGGATGTAGAGTTAACCCATGGATCAGTATCCTGAGAGCCCCTGTTTCACATCTTTCAAATATTGTTTATCCTTTGTTTGCACTTTTGCAGTGTGATTATATGTCTTTGTGAAGCCCATGGTACCTTCCCTTCAGAGCTGGCCTCTGGATAAATTCTTTTCTTCTTCCGGTCCCAGCATATAAGGTACCATCATGACCTAGCAAATTATGAGAGGGAAGAAATCCATTTATTCCATGAGAGTCAGACAATGTTCCTTATAGTTGCTGCGTGCAGGTGGATTGGTTCTTCTTTACAAAATCAAGAAAAGAAAGCAGCATTCAAAGATCAGTGGTGGTGACCCCAATAAGCATTGGACATGAGCCCCCATGAATGTCAGACTTGGACGCCATCTTTTGCATTGGGTCTTCCAGCCTGCCACATTCAATGTTGTGGGAAAATGGGAGGGGGGATTATATGGACTATGGGGGAGATATATAGTCATTAACAACATTCCTTTCTCAGAGAGTCAAGAACATCTTGCCAGGCACCTGGAAGAATATGACCGGGAGGCACCTCCAGTTGGGGCAGTGCCTGATTGGACCATGTGATGGACATGTGGGTGCTGGGCAGGGCTTGAACTTTCGTTTGGGTGGTGAAAACCTGGAAGCCTTCAGATTCGGGTTTTCCCAGATGTGCCAATATGACATCTCTAGTGAAATGGAATTTTGAGGAAACTCAAGCCTCAGAGTCTTCTTTCTTTGGGGGTGTTACTTGGAACCCTGACAATGAATTGATTCCAATCATCTTCAACTAGATGTTTTCAAAATGTGCAGGACTACAATACCCAGTATTCTCATGATGGGTGGGTATTCAAAAGGAGCTTTGATCTTGAGAGCGCCAGTTTGAAGAAAGCAAGTACAATCACTTCAGTTCTCCTCATGGTTGGGGAAGTAAAGCACAAATAATATGGTTCTCAACACTTTTGGCAGGCTAAGGAGAAGCAAGGACGCAGGGACAAGGGTATTTCATTTAGCGTTTGTCTTGTCAAAACAAAAGGTCTCGGTCTATGTGCACTTGGCCCTCCTCACACAAAAAAAACCTTTCCATAGAAAATTTTAGCCTGGGACTTTAGAAGGTAGACAAATAATGAAAAGGAAAGCAAGGATGACAGAGAAAAGCTAAGGATTGTGAAGGGAGAATTGCTGTCCAGGTCATACAAGAACAAGAGACAGGTTGATAGCAGGCTTTATACCCTAGTCTCATTTTAGGATCCCAGAATACTGAAGGAAAATGAACAAACCTGTCAAGCTGTGCATTCCTTGAGGAAGGACATGTAAATAAATGGATCGTGTTGTGATTGGAGGAAATTCATCAGGATTCCTTATGGAGGCAATCATAAGCTACAACTGATAAATGTATTAGATTTAATAAATATAATAACATAATTATGCACCAAAGACAAATTCCTTGTGTGGCCAATCACATGTGGCCAAAAAAGAATTCTATTCTATTCTATTCTATTCTATTCTATTACATAATTATGTAACGTACCAGCTCTACACTATAGAACTGCCCAGCAATTTCCTCCTCCCTCCCCTGCTTCATTAAAGACTAAATCCCAAAGCATACTCATTTTGCAAGATATTAAAAACTAAGGAGTCCATTATCAGCAGTGCCTCATTTGCTATGTTATGTTCTGCCTTGTATTCAGGCCAGGTCATCACATCTATACAGATCTCGAGCTAATGGCGGGATACCATCAAAAAAAGTTGTAGACTGTGACAGATTTGGGTAATGTTTAATACTAATTTAGCAAGACTCCTAAAATGCTACTGACAAGAGTGCTGGGTTTTAGCCCCAAATCCGGCAGCAGGCCCAGCCCAATTTTAAATTGACAGCTGCATAAAATAGTACAGTTAATGTTTCCCACTCTGGTGATAGGCAGCTTTTAAGATTGATTGTCACATCCTACCCTTCAGAGTCCCTGGAGCAAGCAGGACTCCCTCACAGCTCTGGGCAAAGAACACACGCACAAACACGCACACACACACATACACACAAACACACCTTGACCTCTCCGTCGCAGCTTCTTTAACTCTGCTGCACTTCAATCTTATTTAGTTCTCATTTGGAAAACCGGCATCAGCCCAAGACAAAGAGAGAAAGCTGTTCTCCCATCCACTTTAATTGGTGCTGGGTTCTTCATTACCTGCACACCTGTTTCCCAGGCGCCATATGGTCAGAGGTAAATAGATGGTAATTGTTTATCCAGAGCTGAATTTTTAGAGAGAGAGAGAGAGAGAGAGAGAGAGAGAGAGAGAGAGAGAGAGAGAGAGAGAGGGAGGGAGGGAGACAGACAGACAGACAGACAGACAGACAGACAGACAGACAGACCTTTCTGAGAAAGATTTTGGTTTAAAGGCTTTGTGTGAGCCCAAGGTCAGAGCCAAGGAGAGAGTTTTTTTAAGGTCTCTCCTCTACTCTTTACACACACACACACACACACACACACACACACACACCAACCATACACTTTCTCAGCTCACTCTAATCTCCTTGTTTTGCCCCAATGCTGCTTCTACTGATGCCCTTAGAAACAAGACTACAAAATCCCTCTCTTTTATCAAGCCTTTTGCTTCTCTGCTTGGCAAGCTCTGTGCTCCTTGTACAACAGCGAGTTAACATGACAGCCTTTTAAAATGGCTTTTCATTTTCTGGACTTTGCCAAGGTAGGCAAAGGGAAACGGTTCATTTTCTTTACCTGCAGCTGGAGCAAGAAGAGATCAAGTGCATGAGGGAGACATTTCTAATCAGAGAATCGCAGGAACAGGAGGCATCTCAAAAAGCAATCTATCTCATCTCTCGGCTAAATTGACAGCAGGCTATATTGGTTTTCAAAAAAAAATAGGCAAAGAATCATTATAATGCAAAGGGATTTGAAGGGCAATGTCTTCTCTGTGTGGTGGGAAGATCTCCCGCTCTATTGAACCAACTCTGGCATGTCTGGATTATAATCTGCCACAAAATAAGAGATTATTGATTTTGCAGGCAGCCATTGTCAAACGAACAGCGGTTTGATCTATATGAATAACTTTTGTGTGCTAATTTCATCCCATCAGCCCACTGATAAAGACAATAAACTAATCTTAATATTTGCCCTCTAAAAGCAAGCATCAGTCACGAGTAGGTATAAAAGGAAGAGTAGAGGGGGGGGGGGAGAATTGGTCCCATTATACTTTTCATATCAGTAAAGCAGCATTCTAGTCTGGTAGACCATTGGGCAGATTAATTTTATTTTAATCTCTGACGGGGAAAAAATCATAATCGTTTGTGTTTTCAGCATTTCTAGCAAACAGATTTGGTTGCATTCTTCTCCTAATTTACATAAGTATTAATATGAATTGCCTGAGAACCTTTTATTTTACATGCAAATGATCTTACGTTCAGTCTTTGACATGTACATTCCTCCGATGCAAGCTCTCGATTCTCACATTCCTGGATGTAAGCTCTTCTTTACATAATTCCGCACCCGTATATCTTCTTTTCAGATGCTGTTGGGGTTGGGTTGGGTTGGGTTCTTTATTTATTATCTGTGGTCTTTGTTTGGGAAAACATGAACTCAGGCATACTTTTATTTGAAACCATGCTGTGCTCAGCAGAAGCAAACTGTTGGAATAGATTCCCAACAAAATCTCCGATGACATTTTTTTTCCTGTTACTAGTCATAGATAAGAGGGATAAAAACAATGTTTATCTCTTGGCTGTATAATCCCTGACCAATAATCCCTACTCCTTTATCACTGGTCACTGGCTAGATTAATGAGAATTGGTGTTCAACATTATCTGAAGAATCACAGATTCTACTTATGTGGTACAACACAACTGATACCTTATTTTGTACATACATCCTTATGAAGCTTTATCCAGAGAATAGGAAAGAAGAAATGTTAAGCAAAAAAATATATATTAAAAGCCTGAACTATAAAAAATGAAAAGAAACATAGGAAAAGTTAATTCATACCAACACATTCATTATAGATTTTCATACCTCTCTATCCTTGACAACCATATTTGCTTCCATATCATCATCATCATCATCATCATCATCATTGTCGTCGTCATCATCATCATCACCACCATTTTAGCCATTGTCTATCCACCACAGGATGAAGGCCTGTGTATCGTATTCTTTTGTTTGTTCTATAATCCATGTGCAGCAGTGGTGGGATTCAAAAACTGCCGGTTCTGTGGGCATAGCTTGGAAGGAATGACATTGTTTGGTGGGTGTGGCTTGGTGGGCGTGGCAGGGGAAGGTTACGGCAAAATCTCCATTCCCTCCCGATCAGCTGGGACTCAGGAGGCAGAGAATAGATGGGGGCAGTCAGAGATGGTATTTACCGGTTCTCCGAACGACTCAAAATTGACACTACCAGTTCTCCAGAAATGGTCAGAACTGCTGAATAACCACCTCTAATGTGCAGGTCTTTCTATCATGACTTGTAATGCGGAGCATGTATTTTTCCATGGCTCTTTGTGCCACCCTTAGCTTTTGTATCAATTGTGAGGTTTAGTGTCCATGTTTCACTGGCATATATTAGAACAGGTAGCACACACTGATCGAAATTTTTTCTCTTAAAGCATAGAGGGAGGCTCCATATACTTTGCTTCTATATATTATTTCATAATTGCCTTTTTCCTCAAAATGTCCAATCTTCTGTTTAGGAAGCTCTCATCACCTCCATACAAATACACTTTCTCAGTCTTACCTTTCCTCTTGACCCATTTGCTTTTCCTCCTCCATATAGCTATTTTGCAATTTGCTGTTCATTCATTCTCTCTCTATCACCCCAAAACTCAGTGTATTTCCTACATACCGGTCCCTCAGTTTTCTATTCAACCCATGTTCACTCAGCATCCATTCATTCTCAATCTTATCTTCTCTTTTTTTTTTTTACTCTGCATATCAAATTTCCAACTTCCATTTATGTTTCTCTTGATATAGCTATCTCCATATGGAGAGCATGCAGATAAGTTTCTTCCTCAGAACAATTTCTTTTCAGCAAATATTCATTTCTTGTCACATATTAGCAACCATCCTTATACTGAAGTTTGTATGTCTTAAAAATTATCCTTTTTTCATCTTTTTTCACATCTTTAATAAACATTCTTTAGACAAATTCCTCTACTTGTCTAAGTTGATATTTTTTCACTCATTTTCCTTGTGAAATAACAGTGTTTGAGCCATTAATTTTCTGATCCATGCTTCCCAATGTGTCATACAGTTTAACTTTGCTACAAATCACTCAGATTCTCAGCCAACAACATATGTTTATCCATAAATATAAGAAACAACCACGAATACATCAGACATCCATATTTTACTCACTGCACACCGTTAAACCATTCTCTAAACATTCCTTTAGTCGTGCACATACTTTACTTCCATCATATACCACTCAGTACATTTACTGAGGGAGTTTCAGTGGTACATTTACACAAAACATTCATAATTCAAGCCTTTTTGCTTTATCATACACTTTTGGTAAATCAACAAAGATAAATTTTCTTCCTCACATACATTTCTCAGTAATCTGCTGAAGAGCAAAATTATTCCAGTCTGCATATTTCTGCCTGGCATAAAAACTCGTTGTAGGTTGGAAATGTCACTCATTTTCACCTCCTGTACACTTTCAAACAGAATTCTGCCAAATGTCTTCCCAGGGATACTTATCAAAGTCACCCCCCCTGTAATTTTTGCATTTCTTCTTGCCTTTGAATAGGGAAACAAATCACACAGCGACCTCATAACCATACCACACCCTTATTATAAATTAACATATTAATTTGACTTTGAGGCAAAGATTAATGTTTTTGGATGTCTACATTCTGTTCAGCTTCATACTTATTATATGGAAATTGAAAACTGGACAATAGAAATGGATTCTCTTCTGCTTTCTTATTGCTAAAAAAAAACCCCGCTCTTCAACATTTGAAAGATAAAGTTATGGCCTCAATTACTCAGTGGATTGAAAACTTGATGTTATCTGTGACTTATGAACAAGCAGCAGGCAGATGTAGATTATACATGGAAGATTGCTATGAAATATGGTAATCCTTATTGAAATTGTTGTGTTTCAATAAAGGATGACCATATTTCATTGTGGTCCATCTAAACTGTTGCCTTTCCTTGTTTGGAGATCAACTAAAGCCCTTTAGTTTACTTAGTTACTCAGGGACATGAATAACTCTTGTGGGACGAAGATTCATCTTGAGTCTGACTGGACACTGGTACATGTTCAAGGTGCAACCTACACAGTGGCTAAATTAAATGTATTGCTACCCTTGTTGTGTCTACTGAATACAATTGTTTCTAAAGCAACTCATTTCTACTTTGAAAGACTTTTGCAGCATTGATGCCCCAAATCACACCGTTCTCTCAACTTCTTTTTAACTTCTTTTATCATGAGCATATTGATACTGAACCCCATGTCAGTAGATGACTTGTCTCAGCAGCTCTGTATGTAACATACATACAGTGGAGGCAGTCATCTACTGACATGGGGTTCAGTATCAATATGCTCATGATACCCAGTCATACATGACATCCTTTAATTGAATAAGTGATACAATTGGACTGTTAACACAGTGCCTGGAGATTCTGTGGGGAAAAACAGGCTTCCAATAATCTATTCCAAATGGAATGGCTTTGGGTTTGTGACTCAAATGATTCTAGGGAAATTAATGTTAGACTTTGAGCAGAGTTATATTGCCCCACTGAGAAGTGGACTGCAAGTTGGGATTTCTCCTTGACTCTTAGTTCCTGCTTAAGGAACAGGTACCTCCTTGGGATCATCCTTCTTAAGCTTTAGGAAAAGTTTGAAATTCTACTAGCTCCATCTTGCAGAAAAGGGGGGTGCGACGTCTTGACCAGAAAAGCAAATATTTATATTAGTAAGTCTTTATTTTTGACATTATTATAGTTATGCTTTTAGTATATGATAGGGGTTCCCAACCTTTTCCATACCCCGCACTCCTAGAACGCTTCTGATATATTCTCACACCAGGGGTGGGTTTTGACAGGCACTACTGCCAGTTCACTCGTGTGCGTGCCATGCGTTTGATGCACACTGCGCGTACATGCACAATACAATAAAAATTGTTCTGTACATGCGCCGAAGCAAAAAAAAAAAGATGGCATCGCCTATCGCTCTGCCCGGAGAACCAGTTCGGGAATGTGGCAGGCCTGGGTCATTGCCAGTTCCAGCGACCCGGGCCGCCAAACCAGTACCAGTTTGGCTGAACCAGTCCGAACCAGTAGGAACCCACCACTGTCTCATACCCCTTACCAAAGTAAATAATTATAGGCATATAATTATGCATATACACTATAATTTTGAAACTTCTAAACCCAGGTTTTTGCACCCCCTGTAATATCGTCTTGCACCCCCAGGGGGCGAGAGCACCCCAGGTTGAGAACCCCTGGTATATGAGATATCTTGGCATATTGTTACACCTATAGTCTATGGGAATGGACAGCATGAGAGGGTGGGGGAGAAGCCCTTTATATATATGTTTGTTGTCATTGTATATTTGTTTTCCCTTCTTTCTTTTCTTCTTTTGCCATTATTTTTCTTTGTTCTGTTTTATTAGATGCATAAATAAAAGTATCAAAATTAAATAACTTCTCCACTTGCACTACCTACACTTGCAACCTTGCCATTTTTCAATATTCTATAGAATTTATGACAAACTTTTCCATCTGTTTCCGAGACACCAGCATTTATAACATTCATTTCTATTCTACCCTTCAACATATCACTATCAGTTCACTGCTAAACTCTAACATATTCCAGCATTCCCTCCCTTTTTCATCTTAAATCATTTCATCGGTTTAATTCTTCATTCCAATTGCTTTTCTGGTGGCCCCTTGTTTAGCTCTCTTCATCAACTTACAAAACAACATTGCATTTTCATCAAAGGATCTATACATGTTTCCCTTTTTTTTAACGCTTAGTTATTCCTCACTCACTTTGACTACATTTTTGTAACTTTTTCACTATATATAAACCACATAACATCTTTCTCTCCTCCTCATTTTTTTTTTTTGCATATGAGTTTTCTTATCTGCAAAAGCTCTTTCACTTCATGCAACCATAGAAAAGAATAGTGTAACTTTACATCCTTCCTTAGGACTCTATAAAGTCAGTTTTTCCACCCTGCTCCAAGCAGCTTGAAAATGTTTTTCCCCCTTATGGTGCAATTCCATTCATTATATTGGGAGATAAATCTATATTCTAAAACAGTGTTTGTGAACCTTTTTGGCACCGAGTGCCGAAACAGGAGTGCACATGTGCGTGCCAGAAACTGGAAGAGCAGCTGCCCAGCGCGCATGTGCATGCTGGGAAGATGATCTTCCAGTTTCTTGTGAGGGCATATTGGTCACTTGGTCTTTGCACATGCATGCACACCAGAAACTGGAAGGTGGCCGATGCGCATGTCCGAAACTGGAAAATCATCTTCCTGGTGCATGCATGGTAAAGACCAGCTGGCCGGTGTGCTGGAACCCAGAAGAGCAACGGGCGACGGCTCATGTGCCCGGAGAGATGGCTCTGCGTGCCACTTCCGGTAAGTTCGCCATCACGGTTCTAAAACATTTACATGTAAGCCTCAAAGGCGATCTTCCTGAAGTCATTCTATTCACTTTTCTCATTTTTGTCCTTTTCAGCCATATCCATCCCCCCCCCCCCCGATCGACTTTGATAGTATAAAAAAATGACTCACATTCAGAACATTTGCAGTGGAGGGGGGGGGAGAAAGGAGGCAACTTCTAATTGGACCTTAACACTTTGTATATAAAAGGATGAGGTTTCATGGTTGTGACTGCTATTTTGCACCCCACTTTGGACGCCTCTCACCCTTCACTGATTTTCTCTCTTTCCAAATAAATAACCAAAACCATCATGATTTTAGATTGATATTCATTAGTCTGACTTTGTAAATGGGAGGAGATTTATGCATAAACCACACATTTGAAACAGATACTTTTTCTCAATAGTTACTCGTAAATCACCATTCTCTGTTCATTCCTGAATCTCCAAATGGCCCAATCATTCTTTGTCTCATTCCCACCTACACATTTATGTTGTCTAGCAGATTCACATTCATTCAAAGTGTGGCACAATTTTTCCCCAGAACTCATCTCTTTCTTCTATTACTATCATTCACTGGACCATAACATGCAATTATTGCCAACCTTTGGATTACTATTTTCATATCCAGTCACAACAATCTAATTGTATCAATTAATACTTTCTTTTGGCCCTTTTATTAATAATTAAACTTATAGCTACGCTTCTTTGCATATATTCATCAACTCTCTTTCACAAAACCACCTTATAAAATATATTACAACCTTAAGCTTTTTTTTAGAATAATGTATTTTTTTCTTCCTTTGATTTCATTTGTTAATTCACACTCTTTAACTTTTACTCTTCTTAAATTATAAGCCTCAGAATTCTACCTACCATAGTCATCCTCGGAAGGGTCCATCATTTGGTTCATCATAAGATAAAGGTTCCTCTCGCACATATGTGCTAGTTGTTCTTGACTCTAGGGGGCGGTGCTCGTCTCAGTTTCAAAGCCAAAGAGCCAGCGCTGTCCAAAGATGTGTCCGTGATCATGTGGCCAACATGACTAAATGCCGAAGGTGCATGGAACGCTGTTACCTTCCCACCAAAGGTAGTCCCTATTTTTCTACTTGCATTTTTATGTGCTTTCGAACTGCTAGGTTGGCCAAAGCTGGGACAAGTAACGGGAGCTCACTCAGTTATGCAGCACTAGGGATTCGAACCACCGAACTGCTGACCTTTCTGATCGACAAACTCAGCATTTTAGCCACTGAGCCACTGCATCCCTCTATTCATCATGGCTGTGACTAATTGGGGCATTCACATAATACTTTATAGCAGTGGTTCCCAAACTTGGCAACTTTAAGACTTGTGGACTTCAACTCCCAGAATTCTCCAGCTAGCTCTTCTGGCTGGAGAACTCTGGGAGTTGAAGTCCACAAGTCTTAAAGTTGCTAAGTTTGGGAACCACTGCTTTATAGCAAGAGAGGGGTATAAACTAGGCCACCAGCCTTTTGTGATGCTGGTGCTAACAGTAAGGACAATATCAATCATTTCTGGTAATCCAAACTCAATTTTATTCCAAGGATGCATACACTATTCTGTGCAAGCTAGCATTTCTACCCTACAGAATATTTTGCAAGCCAGCTCTTCCCACATCTACCTAACTAGGAGTTATTTGTAGTTATAAGAACTCGAGACAGTAGGCCGTCTATGGATGGGCCTGATCCATCAACCTTTTGATGAGCAGCTAAAACACTATAGAAGGAACATATATTTTAAAAAAACTTTTTTAAAAAACCCACACATTCCATTACTGCATATTTTGAAGCAAATCATATTGAACTAAACAAGATGTATTCTCACATAAGGATTGTATAAAATTGCACATGGGGTTTGTTGTTTAGATTTTATCCAGTATTATCTGAACTCTTCTTCCTCAGCTCAGTCTTTACATGAAGTCCCTAAGCCTTGGGTGTAGATTAGGGGAAAGGACATAAATAAGGCTGCAGAAGATCACAAGAATTTATTCATCAGAGAGTTTGTTTCTCAAGAGGGTAGACACCATTTGGAAGCTACCCAAAAATGCTCCAGTTTGAGATTCTTGGGATGGGTCCAGGGGTGGGTTGTTGCTGGAGTTACTGCTGGTTTGCAACCCACATGGAATGTGTGTGTGCGTAAGCACAGAACAATTTACAGTTAACTGTGCATGCGCAGTCACTAAAATCCAAAATGGCGGTGGCCAAGTGGCAGCGAGGGAACTGGTTTGGAGGTGTGGCAGGCCTGGGTCACTGCCAGTTCTGCAACTCAGGCCTGAATTCCACTACCGGTTTGGCCGAACAGGGCTGAACCGGCAGCAACCCAACTCTGGATGGGGCATTGCATAAGTATGCATAAGCAAGCTTTTCCTGGCTGGAAAACTTTATTGTTCAGAAAATGACCTCTTAAATTCAGAAATGATTCCAATGATGAATGCAATATATAGGTACAGGCATGGCCTATCCCTAAAAGAACATGAACTATCCTCAGTTCAGCAGGAAAATGTTCTTTTCTGCGGAGTGTGTTTGTACACTGTGTGGGGTGCAGGTAGAGGAAGAAAAGAAAGAGCATCAGATCCTTTATTTTTGCACCTCCTATGAAGAGATGAAGAGTGGTTGGGCCAAAGACTGGCAGAAGAAAGCATTTCCACTTACCTTAATCTGCAAGCAATTGGTCTTTACTGTGACAGATAGTCTCTGTTCTGCTCAGTGATGATTAATCATTGGCTAAATAAATACATTAATTCCAGCCCAGCTGTTGTGGGGTAAGACAAAGCAACATGTACCACAATCTGTAAGGCTGTGCAATCTGCAAGCCTCTTTATGGACATTCTTATCATATTTAATTTTTATGTTGTTTTTCATTTTTATTAAAATGTATGAATTCATCCTCCTCCTCCTCCTCCTTTACCACTACCACCTCTTTCTGACTCATCTGTCCCTGAAGCCCTAGCACTGACAGACCAGGGCAATCATTGATTTATGGGAAGAAGATATATGGCCTGCTTGCTCACTGATGTTTGCAACTAATATTGGAGTTGAAATTTCTCTGCAAGAAAAATAAAATAAAGGGAACTTCTCCTCATTGGTTGTTTCTATTGGCACAATAGTGGTTTTCAATTGCTTACTCTTCAAAGGAAAAGATGCAATAATGATAAATTCTGGCATTGTTTGAAAGCAAGAGGGAGGGAGGGAGAAAGAGGGAGTTTTATATTTCCTGGGAAATTGATATGCAAAGTCCCATCCTCCAACTTTAGCTTCAGGTTAGCAGCAAGCAGAAAAATAAACCCTCCCTGCCCCTTTATCAAATCTTTTCTTTTGTGTTGAAGATAGCAACAGTAGATGGAGAATATTGTCCATTCTTTCTTGGTCACTATCTGTTCATAGTCCTAGCTTAGAATCATAGAATCATTGGGTCGGAAGCAGATGTGGTATTCAGCAGTTTCTGACAAATTCTGGAGAACCAGTAGTGGAAATTTTGGCAAATGCTACTTATGACTGGCCCTGCCCCCGATCTATTCGCTGCCTCCCAAGTTCCAGTTGATCAGAGTCCCAGCTGATCAGCTGGGTCTTGTTCTGTTGCCCTGCACAGGAGAACAGAGCTGGAAAGCAGGTTAGTGGGGTGGGGAGGGAATGGGGATTTTGCAGTATGGGTCCCCTGCCATGCCCATCAAGCCACACCCACAGAACTGGTAGTAAAAAAAAAATGCATCCCATCACTGGTCGGAAGGACCTTGGAGGTCTTCTAGTCCAACCACATGCTAGAGCAGGAGACCTTATAGCATTCCAAACAAATGATTGCCCAATCTCTTTTTAAAAACCTTCATCAAAAGAGTACCTACAATTTCTGGAGGTAAACCATTCCACTGATTAATTGGATCTCTCTTTAAGGAGGTTCCATCCCTTACTTCTTGTCCTGCCCTCAGAATTCGAGGCTTCATCTTTTTGATTTATTGGTTAAAGGACTAGGCTAAAAAACAGGAAACCATAAGTTCAAGTCTTGGCTTGGCTGTGAAAGCCGGCTGGGCTTGGAACATTTATCTCTCTTTCTCAGCCCAATTCACCTCACAAGATTGTTACGGGGAAAACAAGAGGAGGAAGGAATATTGAGTGTGTTCGTCACCTTGAGTTATTTATGAAAATAATAAAGGAAAGACATACTTATGTGTGTACCAGAGGTGGCATTCAGCAGGTTCTGACCAGTTCTGGCGAACCGGTAGCAGAAATTTTGAGTAGTTTGGAGAACTGGTAAATGCCACCTCTGGCTAGCCCTTCCCCATCTATTCTCTGCCTCCCGAGCCCCAGCTGATTGGGAGGAAATGGGGATTTTGCAGTATCCTTCCCCTGCCACGCCCACCAAGCCATGCCCACAGAACTGGTAGTAAAAAAATTGAACCCCACCACTGGTACGTACGTACGTACGTACGTACGTACGTACATACATACATACATACATACATACATACATACATACATACATACACAAACAAATAAATAGTTCAGATTGGCTCTGTTTATGGCAGCATTAAACAGCTTCCTTTCCCTTTTTTGTTTACTGGGACCTGGACTGAACTATCCTTTCACTAGAACAGCCTGCAATCACCTGATGGTGTCCTGTCCTTCTCTACTGGATCTCCCAGAATTCTCACCAAATATAGTTCGGGATTCTAGAAATCAAAAGTTGACACATTTGCAAGATATCATATAGAGAAGAAAGTCTTCAAATGTAAATCTCACTTCCGCAAGGTAAGACGTATTGCTGCCCTAGCTTGAAGAATGTTGTGCATAGTTACATTATATCAGATATGCATTATTTATCAATAAATACCACAGAATCTCTGAAAGAAATATATATGGCGACAGCTTTCCTTCTCTCATAATTATTAGGCCATCATTCAAGACATCTTGGTGAAATAGTGTAATATGGATATGAAAGCATCTGTTTCTGAGAAGAGTTTGGTCAGTGACCTGGGTTTTAACTTTAACCCTAATTGCATAATGTGTTTATGTTGTTGAGACAAGAAATATTTTAATAAATTCAGCTTGTGACAAATAGGATAAAAAAATGAATATATTCCTTGCATCTGAACAGTGCAGCTAAGTTTCCAAGCAAACTGATTGGGCAGAGTTCCCCAAACTTTCCGGTTTTGCAGACCGCCAGGGTATGTACTGTATGTGAGAGGGGATGGTTCCATGAGAGTGGCGGGCAAGCACTCAAGCAAATGGAAATGCTTGTGCAAGTGGGGATGTGGGCCTGCACTCACCCGCCACTCCTGCAGCCCAGTTCCAAACGGCTCAAGGCGCAATACTAGGACATGGTCTGGGGGTTATGGACAATAGGGAACAATTAAAAGTTTACTTAAGGATAGTATAAATCTTGCTTTGAAAAAAAATATGTAAATAACCCATACCCTCAACCTAGACAAAGTCAACCATTTTTAAAATTAATTGAAATCTACAAATAGAGGGACGTGGTAGCTCAATGGCTAAGACGCTGAGCATGTCGATCAGAAAGGTCACCAGTTTGGCGGTTTGAATCCCTGGCACTGCGTAATGGAGTGAGCTCCTGTTACTTGTCCCAGCTTCTGCCAACCTAGCAGTTCGAAAGCACGTAAAAATGCAAGTAGAAAAATAGGAACCACCTTTGGTGGGAAGGTAACAGCGTTCTGTGTGTCTTTGGCATTTAGTCATGCCAGCCACATGACCACAGAGGCGTCTTCGGACAGCACTGGCTCTTCGGCTTTGAAACGGAGATGAGCACCACCCCCTAGAGTCAGGAATGACTAGCACATATGTGCGAGGGGAACCCTTACCTACAAATCTTAAATGTATCGTGATAGACTTGATCCATTCTTAAGTATTATTTTATAGGATCAGAGAACTTATCCATAAATACAATCATTTCCATATTAACTCATGTATAAGATTTCATTTAAGGTCCTGTGCTTAGCTAACATCTTAGCTAAGAATTGAGTGTACCAATAGACTGTTAATGTGCAAACAAAGACACATCTGCTTTGTCTGGCTATAGCATGGTATTTTAAATGTATTTCCATAGCTACTCTGAAGCACACGTTCGGTTTTCTGAATGGCTTTTAAGAAGAAAGAGCATTCAAAATAGAATATAAAACAATATGAACATTTTTAGAATTAAAACAAAATAAATACAGAGTTCATACTGAAAAGCCCAGACAGTTTTTCCAGCCATCAGACATTTTTCCCGGGTTAGTAGCACCAATTTGTTGTGGATATGGATCTGAATGTTGCCTTCCCACAACTGAAATTAATAAGCCAGCATTGATAGGCTAATGTACAGGTAGTCCTCAACTTACGACCACAATTGAGCCCCAAAATTCATGTGGCTAAGAGAAATTTATTAAATGAGTTTTGCCCCATTCCGCAACTTTGCTTGCCATGTTAAGTGATTCACTGTGGTGGTTAAATTAGTAACATGGTTGTTAAGTGAACCTGGCTTCCCCATTGACTTGGCTTGTCAGAAGATTGCAAAAGGGGATCAGGTGACCCCAGGACACTGCAATAGTCTGAAACGTATGAACCAGTTGCCCAGTGTCTGAATTTTGATCACATGACCATTGGGATGCTGCAAAGGTTGTAACCGTGAAAAAAAAACCAGCCATAAGTCAACTTTTTTCAGTGCCGTTGTAACTTTGAACTGTCACTAAATGAACTGTTGTAAGTCGAGGACTATCTGTAGTAAGAAAAGATTATCTCTTTTCTTAGGAATCTTGGATTAGCTAGAAGTGAAGCCTAAGCTAGAAAAATGCTTTTTATAATGCATACAAGCAGGTCTAAATTTACTTCTAGCTATCCCAAAATGAAATATAACACTAAAATCGTGAGAGGAAAAGAGAAAAGAGACTACATCTTTTCCAATGCTATAATCATGTTCTTTTCTGTTGTTGTTTTAAAGCTGATGGCAATCTATATATATATAAAAATGGATGTTTGTATGTGTGTATGTTCCAGCATAACTCTGGAACGCTTGAGTAATTTCAACCAAACTTGATACACAGATGACTTACTCTCTGGAAACAAATACCGTGGGGGTAAGACACCCCTAACACTCTTCAGGGTGTGTATTCTGTTAAGATATAGCTTGTTGTGCCTTAAAATGACTTCTACTGTACTGCTGTAAAATGGATTCTACTGTATAGCGCAATGGCGTTGCCATGGTAATGGCTTCACAGTACTCCACAAGGGAGCTCCCTCTGGTAAAGGGGGAAAATCCAACATTAGAAATTATGTTTGGTCCGGACATTTTCCCTCTATAAATAAATATCCGGGCAATGTCAAGTTATCACCTAGTATTCAATAGAATTGACTTTAACCTTTTGTATATCTAGGTTCCTAGAAGGTGTGACGAGGGCAAAGCAATGATATGTGGGAAAGACTTCGGGAGCTGGGGCAATATTGCCTAGGGAATGATCAGACAAGAGACAGCATTGTCGGCAGCTGGATACTGCGTGAGGTAAGAGGCTCAGAAGCGACCTTCCTAGTTTCTCTGGCTTTAAAGGAGACAGCAGGAGAATTGCACTTTCAGACTTACAAGATTCTGTTAATGTAGATTTACAATAAAGTAGAATAAGCTTATCTGGTCATGTTTCCTGTCTGGTCTATCTGCTCAAGCTGACAGGTAGGACTACATACCGTATATCTTTTTCCTTGAGCACAATTTTAAAAAAGGCTCCTGGAAGTTTTCCTGCACTGTATTGGTGGAGAATGTTAAGAAGAGCAAAAAAGAAAACGCTTCTTCGGATATACTGAACAGAACTACTTAACTCCTATCTGTTGAGGAAGGCCAATCTGGAAATGATAACATTTTCCCAGCTCCAATGACAGAAGCAAGATGAGGGCGCTACATGTGTTACAAAAGGCAATCTAGAGATGTCTATTCTGTGTGGTGTCCCACCAAGGTCTTAATAAGTCTTCCACTGTTCCTACAGACATGCAATTACAACACATACAGGGGTTGCGGGGAGAGACAGAGAGAGATGGAGAGAGACAGAGAGAGAGGGAGAGAAAGGGAGAGAGAGAAGGCTAGCTCAAATGTGAGGGGTCTTAATTTGGATAGGCCTTATCTATAATGCAGAGCTGAAACAACATGAACCATTCCAGCTCCAAATATGTGTTCAGCTATGAAATGGCTGCTTAATGGCTAACAACTATTACTATTAAGGAGAAATTTCCTGACAGTGAGAACAATTAATCAGTGGAACAACTTGCCTCCAGAAGTTGTAAATGCTCCAACAATGAAGTTTTTAAGAAGAGATTAGATATCCATTTGTTTGAAGTGGTGTAGGGTTTCCTGCCTAAGCAGGGGGTTGGACTAGAAGACCTCCAAGGTGCCTTCCAACTCTGTTATTCTATTCTATTCCAATGAGTCTCATCTAGCTCACTGGATGGGATTTTGGGCTTCAAGACTTTCTTGAAGAAAGTGGAGGATGTTATTTAAAAATATAACATAAACAATTATCAGTAATTCTACCTTATCCCACCCAAAAGACCAACTAGCAGCAATCCAGTGAAGATATCACTGTGCAGTTTCAGGAGCATGTCAGCACTGATCACCTCACCTGTCACCCTTCAAAAGTTGTTTCAGAAAAGCATCGAAATTGCTCTTCAGCATGATTAATCATTGTCACTGCATTTTGAAACAGTCTCCAGTGGGGAATGGGTGCCACCTCCCATTGAAACAATGGAAATGCATGCCTAGCTCTAGCCCTAATTTTTAGAAGATGAACAGGGTCAGTCTGCAACAGAAAGAAAAAAATGAACCAAGCATTTGATATTATAGTATTTGATATTAGATATTAACTATGTTATCACAATGTTTGCATCTAAAGTGTGAATCATTACATAGTTTATGTTGGGGTGGATTGCTCCCGGCATTACTGCTGGTTCATGCGCGCAAATGTGCATGTCCATATTTGCACATCAATAGATCTGCACATGTGCAAAACATTAAAAAAGGAAAAAATTGAATTTGTGCAATTACAATTGTTCTGCGCATGTGCAGAACCAAAAATCAAAACGGCAGCTCCATAGGAGAACCGGTTTGGGGGCGTGGCAGGCCTGGGTCATTGCTGGTTCCAGCAACCCAGACCACGAAACCACTACCAGTTCGGCCGAACTGGTCCAAACCGGTAGGAACCCACCTCTGGTTTATGTGTTATACTGAATTGAGTGTGCATGTATCAGGGGTGGGTTCCTGCCAGTTCTAACCTCTTCTATAGAAGAGGTTCCACAAATCTACAGTGCCGTTTAGAACCGGTTCCAGCTCCCTCCCCCCGCCCGTCTCCACATGATCAAGATGAAGAGTGAGAGGAGGAATTCTGGGAGTTGAAGTCCACAAGTCTTAAAGCTGTCAAGTTTGAACACCCCTGGGCTTTTTTTCTAAAGGGTTAGGGGAGCAAGGGTCTTGTGACTTGACAGCTTCAAATGCCAGAATTTCTGACCCAACATTTTGGTTGCTAAGCAAGAGCATTGTTAAGTGAGTTTCACCACATTTTACAAGTTGGCCACGCCCACCCAGTCACATGACTGCCAAGCCACTCCCACCCGGTCACATGGCTGGCAAGCCACTCCCACCCGGTCACATGGCCAGCAAGCCACTCCCACAAAGCAGGGCACATCTACAGAAGAGGTTCTAAAAAAATTTGAAACCCACCACTGATATGTATGTGCATGTGTGGACATGCACATACATTTGTTTGTAGCAATTACAAGTGAGATCTGGAATGGGACAGTGGTCAAATGGCAGACTGGGTGAAAGTTACTGGGGGTCTGCGGTCAGCTTACTCTCAGCCCTGGAGGTTGTGGCCCACCAACTGGCAGCAGACTTGGCAGCAGACTCGGAGGATGAGGAGGTTGGGGAGGAACTTGGACCAGTGCTGGAGTCTGGGGAAGGCTCTGCTGGATGCTCTTTGTCAGATGCAGAGATAAAGCTGGGGCCATCTGACATTTCCCAGCCACTGGAGAGGCAGCTGCTTTCAAAGATTGATATGAGTGAGGAGGAGGAAGAGCTGGAGCCTGTTTCAGATGCACCTATGCGCAGAGCAGTTAGAAGAGGTGAGCAACAGAGGACAAGGGGTTGACTTGGAAAGCAAAGCACACGTGGACACTGAATGGCCTCTCCCTGTCTGGGGAATAAATAGAAAGAAAGGGGAGTGGTTATCATAGGAGATGACAGTTCGTATTTCGAAGATTTTGCTCATTGTGTTTTGTGCCACAAAGACTGCTTGCCAGAACTTAATTTGCAGCCTTTCAGCTGGGAGCTTATGGCCTTGCAATTATCACAAAGAACTGATAATGTCTGTACTGCAATTAACTCCTTGAAGGACTATTACCTGGACTTTTTGGTAGTTGAATGCAATTAATTCACAAGAGGTAAATAAAGAGGGTTTTTTTATGACAAGGAGGCTGTTTCTTGTTTCTGCTAAAACTGGGTCAGAACACTAGACTGGGAAGTAAAAAATAATAAACTATCTACTTCATCCCAGATGTAAGGGATCTTCTGCGAAGAGGACCTCATCCAATGGTGGATTGATTTATAATGTTGATAATAATTATTTTAGACATGGATTTATGGAATCATTATAAATAAAGAGGTCAAAGAAAGATGGATAAACCTAGTTATCCAATCCATGCATTATACTCAAGTAATGGAAATTAACAAAATGAGTTTGAACTTTTAATGCAAGAATGGAAATATAATTTAATAGGTCCTGTTGAAACAACTCCCATGATTAGAATACAGCAGTTGGAGGATACAGTTTATACAAAACAGAACAATGAAGGAATTGCACATATGGCACCAGCTCAGAAATCTAAGCAAATAAACATGACAATGCAGTAAAAAAACATCTGGATTAAAATAAGTGAAAAAATGAACATAAAGCATTTAGTTGTTGGGCTCTATTGCCACCATTGTTAACCAAAGAGAAGATATGGATGGTGCTTTTCAAATGCAAATTGTATATTTTTTAAAGAGGAATGAAAGAATTCTGATGAGGGACATCAATTACCCCAACAATTTTTGGCTGACAAATTTTTCCAGCTTTATCCTTCAGAGATTGATGGAAAACACAAGAGGATTAGCCATACATCACCTGATGCTTGCCAACAGGGAGCTTAAATCAGTGACATAGGAGGACCAGGAACATTGAGGTAACATCTAGACTAGACTTCCAGAAATTGAATTTTAACAAATGTTGAGCAATGATAACTAAGATTTCTTGGCAAAAGAAATGATTGAAAATAGGAATTCATAAAAGGTGGAACTTCCTAAGAAAAGAGATTCTAAAGCTTACATTCCAAACTATTTCAACAAAGAAAAAAGTTAAATATAACAAAAAGCCATGTGACATCTATATAAGATAAAAAGTGAAACAGATCATTATAAAAAGTACAGTTTCAAATTGTACTGATTCTTACAAAGAAAACTAAAATCAGAACTGTATATATATATATATATATATATATATATATATATATATATATATATATATATATATATATATATATATATATATATATATATATATATATATATATATATATATATATATATTGGCCTCTATAATTGCATTGATATTGGTAAAGGATCTTAAAGAATAACAAAAAATGGTAAACGATCAATTAAAAGTTAATAGAACAACTTAGTTCCGATTTTGCTTCAGTCTTCTCGGACATGTTTTCCACCAGAAAATTGTGAATGGAAGGCTGAAGGAGAAGAACTGAAGTTAGCAGCAGAAATGAACATGTTCTGGGTATCTATGTATGTAAACACCTCCACAACATGAATAAATGTGATGATACCTCCCGCCTACCAGACATCTGGAAACTAGTCCTAGTCAATAAACGAGTCCCAGCCACAAAAACTGACACAGGACCCAGAACAACATAGGACACCAATCACCCTCACCAAACATCAATTCCATCAACCAATCAAGATGTGACAACACAGCCAATATTCCACACACATCCACTTATATTTATAGAAAAACGGCAGCTCCGATCACACTTTGCTTGCACAAGCACGAAGACAAAGGCACCAGCCTGAAGATGACGATTGTGACCACATTGAAATGTTGCCAAGATACTGTCAATCTTACACGGGAAAAGACCTGAATACGCCAAGACCTGCATATGTGTGTGTGTGTGTGTGTGTGTGTGTGTGTGTGTGTTTCCCTGAATGAGTTAAATCTTTGAGACAAGATGAATTACATCCTAGGGTTGAAATTTCATATACTGTCCTTGAGACACTCTGGAGAATTGGTAATGTGACAGATTGTTTGGTGGAGGGCAAATGTTTCTTTCCTACTTTCAAATTAAAGAGAGAGAAAAAGGAAGATTGCCTGAAATCAGCATGGGTAGAACGAGTCTTATCAGATCCACCTTCACATTCAATTCAGTAATTTTCTTAGTAGTTCATAGAAGTTAATCTACTTCTGGAATGGAAATATGGGACAGCCCAGCAACAGGAGAATTGTCAAGAGGTAAGGTGTGATGATCTGTAATCCTAACTGAATACTTTATAAGCTGCTGCCAGAGGATCTCAGTCATCTGGACAGGATTCTCTTTGATTAGATTAGAATCAAGCCAATATGGACAGAGGATGGGAGCAGCTTAAGAGTGCGATGGGAGTATGTCCTGAATTAGTATATTTGTTGATTGGTTATGACATAACAACAAAACTTCTACTTCCCTTATCCTGGAACCATACAGATGTGCTAGACTAAAGTCCCCCAAATTACCATCCCTATGGGGATGTAATACACTTAATATACTATATAATAATAAGGGGTTTCTCTTTTTTTCTTGTTTCCCAAATACTGTGTATATTTTTTTCTTGTTCAATCAGCTCCAACAAATGAGCAATGCCCTTTCACTTGCATCAAGCAAAATTAATATCCCTCGGACACCCAGTGTAGCCCAAGCTCAGGCACAATCACAGCACACTAATACTCTAGGATCTCCAAACCAGGGGTGGGTTTCAAAAGTTTTTACTATCGGTGTGGTGGGCCTGGCTAGATGGGGGGGCATGTGACTGAGTGGGCATGGCCAACTTGACATCGCTCACGCACACTCAGTCACATGACACACACCCCTCACTAAGCCATGCCCATGAAACAGTGGCAAAAAGTTCTGACAGGGGGGAAGGGCCTCCAGCCTCGCCGGAGCTAAGGGAGCACCTGCAAACTATTCAATAAGGAAAAAAAAGTTTTTGTCCTCCCTGGCCCCCAGGAACACTCTGCAGGGTTCAGCAGGGCTGGGGGAAGGCAAAAACACCCTTGTTTTTGCAAAAAAAATGGGTGGAAATGGGAAAACGGTCCATTTTTTGCAAAAACAGGAGCATTTTTCCCTTCCCCCAGCCCTGCTGAAGCCTGCAGAATGCTTCTGGAGGCTGGAGGAAGGCAAAAATGCCCCCGTTTTTGCAAAAAACGGCCCATCTCTGGGATCTCTCTGTGCATGTGCAGAACAGAAAATAAAGATGGTGGTGCCCAGGATAGAACTGGTAGAGTCACGTGTCCTACCTATTTGGCCGAACCAGTCTGAACTGGTAGGAACCCACCTCTGCTCCAAACAGTACATCCTGTATATAAGATCTACCAGTGAATAGGGATGATCCAGCTGACAAACCTTCCTGAATGTCTGGGATAGAGTGAACCTGGAAGAGACAAATAAATAAGAAGTTCTGGAGGTTTCTAGGCCTGGCATGGAGGACAGGGCAGGAGAGTAGGTACAAGCAGCTAAAACGAATGGCTGCTGAAGATTCCTTATGGAATTGGTTTACAGCTGCAATTAACAAGATGCTAGTGTTGAGTGCATTTATTTCAAGCTACTGAAGTTTTCTATCCATTCTGAGCTTTGTGGGGACCAAAGGAACATCCTTAAATATATTTTCTAGGATTCTCATCAAATATGCAGAGGACCATTCTGAATTATAGAACAAGAAAAGGTCTCTTCTTCAAACTTCTTGTTGTTCAAAGGGCTAAAAAAAAAAAGCAAACAAAAGCCAATTTTCTGGAAGGTATCTATTAGCATCCTTCCATGCATAATACATGTCTAAATCAATCTTTTCCAAGCAGCTATCCTCCAGATTTGTTTGACCTGTGTTGAATTGACATTATACCTTCACCTCATCTAGATTGCAAACTTACCCTTGAATGTCTCCGTAATCATTTCTCTCTCTCTCTCTCTCTTTTTTTTGTAGTTATGCTTCTGGGAAAGATGAGTTCATGCATATGGACTCCCAGTGAAGCCCCCTCATTTTCACCCCATGCAGAATGTTCCATAAATCTACCCACTCCACCTTCTGCTCAAACAAGAAGCCACCAAGGAGGAAAGGGGGCAAAAATTCAGTCTATCAAAGAGAGCTCAAACACCTGCCTATGGTGACACAGTGGTTAGAGTGCAGTACTGCAGGCTACTACTGCTGACTGCAATTTGGCTATCTCACCAAGCTCAAGGTTGATTCAGTCTTCCATCATTCTGAGTTGGGTAAAATGAGGACCCAGATTGTTGGGGGCAATACACGGACTCTGTAAAACTGCTTAGAGAGGGCTATAAACAGTGGTGGGATTAAAATAATTTAACAACCGGTTCTCTACCCTAATGATTTATTCCAACAACCAGTTCACCAAACTGCTCAGAGAGTTAACAACTGGTTCTCCCGAAATGGTGCGAACTGGCTGAATCCCACCACTGGCTGTAAAGCACTGTAAAGCAGTATATAAGTCTAAGTCCCATTCCTATCTTAATCCAGGTTTATTCCTCGACTTGCAAAAAAATCAGATCCAGTAACCCAATCCTTTGACAACAGTTTTTGCAAATGTGTGACATTAGACAGACTCAATGGCATAAGGATGTGGGGTATTTGCAGCTGTCACCATTCTGACAGCAAATGGCCATTTCATAGGGAGCTCCAGTTTGAGGGAGATTTAAAAGGGCAACATAAAAGACCAGCCAAATGTGTTGTCATTTCAGGCATTTATTCACCATGGCACCTTTGACATCGTGCCAGAGGAACAATTCACCAAAAATGGAACACTGTCATTACTCATCACTCAATGCCTGTCATTCATTCACTGTTAGCAAAAGAACCTTGCATGGTCATTAAAATGAAAGAAAAAGAGAGAGAGAGAGAGAGAGAGAGAGAGAGAGAGAGAGAGAGAGAGAGAGAGAGAGAGAGAGAGAGAGAGAGAGAGAGAGAGAGAGAGAGAGAGAGAGAGAAGAAAGAAAGAAAGAAAGAAAGAAAGAAAGAAAGAAAGAAAGAAAGAAAGAAAGAAAGAAAGAAGGAAAGAAAATGCGTAGACCGTAGCATCACCCATCCTATAGAACTTCAGGATGCTTTACAAGAGCTGGGTCCTGAAAGAGAATTATTGCTTCTGGTCAATGCTAATGTAAAAACAATTTCCACAATGACATTTCAAATTCTATTTTTATACCACTTTTTCAGTAATTAAATGTAATTTATCTCTTGCCGCATTAGTCCACATCTCACCTCTCCTGGCCCCAATGCTGCACAAAGTAGCTTTCAATGCTTGGGGATCATAACTAAAACAGTCCTGTATCCTGAGGCTTGGGTGAGAACCACAGGATGCGTCCTCGTCCCACATCATTTCATTCTTAGGGGCAATGAAACAATAATCCAACTCTCAAGCAAAGCCATATCCCTCTTAGTTTTATAAAAAAAAAGCTATCACTTATGGTCAGCCACATGTTTACAATCTATTATGAAGAACAGAAAACAAGTTCAGTGGAGTCTTATGCTATCATATTTTAAGCAATAACTTGCACTTTATTGTTACAGTGGTGAGATGTCAAAAAAAATAAGTATCTCGGTTTCTTATCATGCAACCTCAGTGCAAGAATTGCATGGAACAATTGTTTATCCAGGGCCACTATCTTCAGATCATGTTCATTGTCTGGTCCTCCTAAATTTCATTTCCCTCTTTCCTCTCCCTTTCCCCCCCCCAATCCCTCCCCATTTCCTGTTTAACTTCGAGCAACGGTGTAAATATAATAATCTTCATTCATATTCTATAGATTGATTTACTGAACTACTGTCCATAAAAGCAATGCCTTTGTCAGTCCTTGAAGAACAACAAACTCCTTTGTGGGGGCTTTTACTGCAACTTATTGACATGACTGCTCCTCTAGAAACGGGGGGGGGGGGGGGTAACTGTTTTGCAAACAAGTTTCATTCCCCTATACTTTATATGGAGTTCAAGTATATTGTCTTCTGACGCTAATCTACAGGGACATAAAGAAGGTGCAGTCAATGTGCATGGAGTAAGAATGACATTGATAGCTGAAGCTTTCCTTTAAATGCTCACCCAAATAATCCTTGATGACAAAGAAGGAAGTGGTGATTATTCTTAAAGGTATATTGTCTGTTTGGTGGTTGCATTGGATTCATAAACAAACTCAAGGAAATATTTGGCTTCCTATAGAATTCCTACAGTATATGCGAGTAATATGCTTTCTTCGCTTGCTGCCAAATTCTATTTACATAATAACACTTTTTCCTACAATATATGTCAGCGACACTTAGATTTTAGTTCACATTTATTTATTCAGCTTCTTTTAATGTTCTCCAGACATTTGTTCCTTTAAAAAAACAACAACAACCCTAGACTGTTTCCATTCAAATAATGCAGAACAGAACCCACGTAATTTATTTAAAGAATGATATAATGTACTTTTAAATCATTGTTTCAATAATACTTTGTTTTTATACTATTTAGGTAACAGTAACAGAGTTGGAAGGGACCTTGGAGGTCATCTAGTCCAACAAGACGTATACTAGGGATTCAAACCGCCAAACTGCTGACCTTTCTGATCGACAAACTCAGTGTCTTAGCCACTAAGCCACCTAGCCGGATCCATTTCTTCCTACTGGAGAATGGAATGTGCTCTGAACTTCCTTAACAGTATGTCAAGGAATACTATATATTCCTTATATGTCAATGCTGAATGGTTGCAGTAATGTATATGCTCAAGATAGAAGAACAGTTGTCACACCTAGCCAGAAACAAGATCTGCTAGGACTGTGATGACGAACCTATGGCATGTGAATCAAAGGTGGCACGTAGAGCCATTTGTTGGGGCATGCGAGGCATTGACCTGTAGCTCCAGTGTGCGTGCACGCACTGGATAGCTGACTTTAGCCTTCTTTTTAAGGCGGTTTTTCATCTCTGGGGGGTTTGGGAGACTGTTTTTGCCCTCCTGGGGAAGGTGAAACAAGCATGCCAAAAGTGGGGGAGGGACTGGGGTCCCATGTGCATCCATGGGGGGGGCTGTGCACATAGCATTATGGGTTTGGGCATGTCTGTGCGCAAACCCCCCTGCTTTTGGCACGCAATCCAAAAAAGGTTAGCCATCAGTGTCCTACGGTAAAAGAGAGCTAAGATGAGAGCTCAGTCTCAGCCATTGATCAAAGAGATCCTATTGCCATCAGACTTGAACAACAGGACAGTGTTCAAGTAATCCAACCAATATCTTTGGTTGATTTACTATAAATTAGTAAATAGCTTTTATTTCTGCATTAAATTTTCCTCTGAGCTATCCTTTTATCATTCCCCATTATTTATTCCTCAGGAAAATAATAAGAGCAATGTCAAGATAAGGTTCATATTCACAAGCATACAGTCACTCATGCCTTAGACACCTCTGGTTTTGATTACTGCAGTGTGCTGTATATGGGGCTGCCTTTGCAGAGTATCGGGAAGCTGCAATTGGTCAAGATTGTGTAAGCATGTGCAGTTTTGGGTGTCCCACGGTTTACTCGAGTAACACCACTGTTGTGTGACTTGCATTGACTTCCAGTTACTTTCCAGATGCCATTCAAGGTGTTGGATATTACCTTTAAACCCTACATAGCACAGGGCTGGGTTATTGGCAGGACAGCTTCTCCATGAAGGTACCTTCCCATCCTACCAGGTTAAATAGGGTAGGTCCGTTTCAGATTTGCTCCCTTAAATATTGACACCTGATGGGATCTTGCAGATGCATCTTATAGGTGGCCACTGCACCCTTTGGAGTAGCCTTCTACCTGGAACCTAAGGGATCCCAACCTTTTAGCTTTCAGAGGGCCAAGAAGACCTATCTGTTCTCTCAAGAGTTTAATTAAAATGGGGTTGAGCTGGAAGGCTGTTGTGTCTGGCACCCAAGGGTAAGGGTACCTCTGTTTTTAATCTGTGTTTTTATGGATTTTTGTGAGCTTACTAGGATAATTATGTGAGATAGTGGCCATATACAGTACGTCACATACATACATACATACATACATACATACATACATACATACATACATACATCCCTTCTGCATAAAACTACGACACTGAGCTACCTGTATCCCAGATATGTTCCAATTCATTACGTATATCTCCTAGTTGACAGGATGAGAACAATGCATGTTTCTCACAAGGCAGACTCTAAATTAACTATCCTGCTAAGGATAACACACACACACATACACACACACACACACACACACACAAATAGGGAGTATGTCTGTAAAAATAAGAGAAAGCAGAAGAAATTAATAGATCTAAATGAAGATGGCCTGATGCTGTGGAATAAAACTAATGAATGCATGTAGTGAAACAAAGGTATAGGTTTAATTATGAATAAAAAGGAATATATATATATATATATATATATATATATATATATATATATATATATATATATATATATATATATATATATATATATATATATATATAAAATCATCAAATATAAGTTGGTATTACCTTAGGTTGTAGATATAGGTTAAAATTTTACATAGAGCATCTTACATAGCAGAGAAACAGATTTTTAGCACAAATATTCTAAATAAATGTAATCCATGAGGAAAAATATTCTGTTAGGGGAAATGAAGGGATCTGTGGGAATGAGATGAAAGAGTTCAGAAAAATGACTGGGCTGCAGGAGCCCCGAGAATGAATTAGCGTAGTTACTACTTGGTGAACATGTGCTTAGAAAAAGCTCTTGTTGTTCAGAGAGATGGTTTAACCATTAAGGAGTATATTCATACCTACACAGGACAAATGAAATATAAATCTAAAAGCATGAGTGATTTTATTGTTAATGATGAAAGACTGAGAGAATTAGTAAGGATCCAAGAGAGATGACAAGTTCTAAACATAAAACAGACACGAAAGGAAAAAATAAAAGTGAAAGGAGAAAGTTGAATAACTGCAGCAATAGGAGGTCCTGAGAGAGTGTGGAAAAGTATAAGAAGATAAATTTTCCATCCAAAAAAAAACCCCTGGAAATAAACCTAAAGAAAGAGGGTGTGGAAGCTGCTTGGAGCAGAGTGAAAAGAATGATCTTATACAATGCCACAGAAATATGTGGAGTCATGCTAATGGGAAGTGTGAAAAAGCACGCTTGGCAGAATGGTGAAATGAAAGGCTGTGGAGGTGGAAAAAAATCATATCTGATTGCTGAAAGAAAAGGAGATGAGACAACAATGCAGAATGCACATAAAAAGAAAAAGCTTGTTGCAAACAGTGTGAAAAAATAAAGAAGAAAGAAAGATTATAACTAAATAATGAAATAAACCATTTTGGAAGTAAACCATTATTATGAAAATGGGTAAAGGGGACTAAACGGGGAGACCAGACAGAGTAAATGAAATTAAGAATTGAAATATTGCTGGGGAAATTATCTGCAATGAAGCCAAAATGAGGGCATTTAGGAAGAAGCACTTCAAGAAATTCTATGGAAAGGATTGTAATCTGCTGAAGAATAGATTTGAATTGTGTACTGTACTATAAATATTAGTTTTTTAAGAAAAAATGATGGGAAGAAAATCACAAATGCTGTAACAAAGTTGAAAAATAATAAGACTCCTGGTATAGATGATGGTCAGGAGAGAAACAGTGAAATGTGGATGTGGTTTGCTTAATGGAGTGGCTGGGAAACATCTTAATTGTATCCGTAAACACTCTATAAGAGAATGTGGTTATTGATCCCCTTTCCAAAGGGAATGGTGACAAGAGTTAATGCAAGAACTACAGAGGTATTTGTTCAAGTATGTCTGGGAATGGCAGAAGTCTGAAAGCACTTAAGAGATCAAAATTGGTAACATTTAGAAATGCAGAGGATACGTAGACTAGAGTTCTTGCAGATCAATGAGAAATGCCTGAATGGGGAAAAATTATTGTTAATTTGTTGTAGCATATGGTAAACTGAATCTTGCAATGTTTTGCAAGGATATTGAATCAGAAGCCAAATGGTGATTGCTGATGGTAAGACAAGTTGTACATGTTTGAAGTAATGCATGTGTGACAGCAAATTAATGCTTAACAAATAGTTCTGCGTTTTGGAAAGGAACAAAGGTAAGGATGTAGGAATATCTCTTTGGCTGTTTAATGCAGTATGTTTATAAATAAATGTATCAAGAGCGTTTGTTGTTATGTTAGAGGTACATTGGTTTGGGGGATATTAATGCATATGTAGATTTGTATGCATATGGTGCAGTAAATATTAGTTTGCATGATGCATTGAACAGCATGGATCTGAACACTAATTATAAAAAAACTAGTGTTCTGGAGTTTGACATGAAAAGTAGAATGAGCAATTACAAGTCATAAATAAAACAATTACAACTTATAAACAAAAATGTTGAGCAAGTATATGAAATTAATATCTGAGTAGAGTGTTCCTAGAGATAGGAAAGTGGATAAAATGTGAAATCCTACAAATGGTGGAAGAAATACATAGGACTAGAATAGAATAGAATAGAATAGAATAGAATAGAATAGAATAGAATAGAACAGAACAGAACAGAACAGAACAGAACAGAACAGAACAGAACAGAATAGAATAGAATAACAGAGTTGGAAGGGACCTTCGAAGTCTTCTAGTCAAACCTCCTGCCTAGACAGGAAACCCTACACCACTTCAGACAAATGGTTATCCAACATCTTCTTAAAAACTTCCAGTGTTGGAGAATTCACAACTTCTGGAGGCAAGTTGTTCCAAGGAAAGTTCTCCATAGTTCTAAGTTGCTTCTCTCCTTCATTAGTTTCTACCACATGGCTTCTTGTTCCACCCTCAGGTGCTTTGGAGAATAGTTTGACTCCTTCTTCTTTGTGGAAACCCCTGAGATATTGGGACACTGCTATCATGTCACCCCTAGTCCTTCTTCTCATTAAACTAGACATACCCAGTTCCAGCAAGTGTTCTTCATATGTTTTAGCCTCCAGTCCCCTAATCATCTTCTCTGCACTCTTTCTAGAGTCTCCACATCTTTTTTACATTGTGGCGATCAAAACTGAATGCAGTATTCCAAGTGTGGCTTTACCAAGGCATTATAAAGTGGTATTAACACTTTAATACTATACCTAGTCTCTTGCAAGGGGGAATGAATGTTCGTCAATGAAGCAAAAATTGTTGGGTAGATGAGTGCATTGATTCCTGTTTTGTTGAAGGGAAGTTAAAGTTATAGATGCCGGGTGGACATAAAAATAAGTTGAATGACCTAATGGGATGCTTAAGAAGTGTTTATGGTAGAACACATGATGGAGTTGCATGCAGAAAATTTCTGGAGTTTCTCTGATATGCACTCAGAGGACACTATTCCACAATATGTCTCATTGTCTCCTTTGGAGCACCACAGCTCCATTCCAAAGAGGAGAGGTTTCTCCATTTACAAGGAAGCTACTGTACCTGCCATATTGAGTCCTAATCAGTAGTGGGATTCAAAATTTTGCTAATAGTTCTGTGGGTGAGGCTTGGTGGGCGTGGCAGGGGAAGGATACTGTAAAATCTCCATTCCCTCCACACTCCAGGGAAGGTTAGTGCAAAATTCCCATTCCCTCCCCATCAGCTGGGACTCGGGAGGCAAAGAATAGATGGGAGTGGGGCCAATGAGAGGTGGTATTTACCGGTAGAGGTGGTATTTTCGTAACTACTCCAAATTTCCGCTACCGGTTCTCCAGAACTGGTCAGAACCTGCTGAATACCACCCCTGGTCCTAAACCTGTTGAGGATAGACCAGGTATTATGGGGGAATACAAGAATAGTGAATGGAGTTGGTTTAAATTAGTTTACAGAATATAGATTACAGAATAACAGAGTTAGAAGGGACCTTGGAGGTTTTCTAGTCAAACCTTCTGCTCAAATAAGAGACACTATACTATTCCGGACAAATGGCTGTCCAATCTCTTCTTAAAAAACCCCATGATGTACCCCCCTACAATGTCTGGTGGATTGGTAACTTTGGAGAACAGGTTGACATTCTGTTTTGTCTTATCTATGTCTTTAATTTTTCTGGCTTTCTATTTTCTTATTGCTTGTCTGTACCTTGCATAGCTCTGCTTACCCTGAAAAGAAATAAGATAATGAATATTTGTATATGCATATGTAAATCATCTGTCTGGCTTGTAATCTCTGTCACCTGACAACATTTTCTCCAGGTTCCACCATATCTGCACCATATCTGGATGCATAAGATTTCTGGAGTTCCCTCTCCCAGCTTACTCCTGCCAGCATGTTGTCATCGGTGAAAGGGAAAACCTAGGGCATTTTCTTTGCATGGTTTTAGCCCGCCCAGTGCCAACACAGGGAATTCTGGCTCTGGAATGGCTTTCTACCCATGTCTCTTTTTTATTCAAACCTGAGGCCATGACAAAAATATACTGGCGATAAGATACAAACCAGCACATGGAATCAATAGCCATGATTAGCCTCCCTATAATCCTTCTGCATTTTCTGTTGCCATGTGCTTCCCTGCTGAAATACATAGACATATGTAGTCAAATGAGTTTTGACATTGGCAGTAACCAGAGGCTCAGAATGTGCAATTGATTCAATTACTGGTTATCTCAGAAGACAGTATTGCTGTTTTCTCTGCCATGGTCCTCCTGCTCTCTTCACTGCTGAACTAAAGAATATGTTGAACGCTGTAGCTCAGATTGGAAGGGATGTGACATTTTTTTCCTAGATCTTCCCTGTCCAGTTCATCCACACAACCTCTTGATCTTTTATTATTATGCCACTGTTTCTGCAGTTTTTACTTGTGGTCTTCAAGTAGCATTGATTTTATTTATTTTACATTTATTTATTATATTTATTTCAGTTTATTTATTTATTTTTACAGAAATGGCGGCATTTTTATTTCCCAAAAGATCCATCCAGAGTGATGGAGGAAACAGAGCAGCCACGATTTTCTCACCCTACCCCATAGTCTATGGATGACAAATTTACCAAAAAATTAAAAATAAGTTTAGATTATCTCTGCATTAAGGAAATCCACTCACTTCTATAACTTTATAAATAGCTTGGAGGTAGCACCAATTTCCAGCACAGTAAGGTAGGGAGAAAATACCCACAGAAATGATTCCCATGGATTTTTGAAAAATTAATTTAAAAATGCGTGGTATCATAGGAAATCAGAGCAAAATTAAATATAATACCATCCAGAAAAGACAGTTTAAAAAAGTAACTTTTTAAAAGGCTATATTGTCTGTCTGTCTGTCTGTCTGTCTGTCTGTCTCTCTCTCTCTGTCTCTCTCTCTCTGTCTCTCTCTGTCTCTCTCTCTCTCTCTCTCACTGTTTCTACACACACAAACACAATTATAATAACAACAGCTAATAGTACAAATAGCCCAAACATGATAAACAAGATAAATTTAATATAAATTCCAGATCAAAGATTCTTGAGCCAATATTTATCCTAATTACTGAATGCAGTTACAGTGTCACAGTGCTTCTCCCTTCAAAGCACTTCAACAAATATAATACAGGGAAGCATACTGTGTAGTTCTTAAGAGAACTTGCTAGTAGAAAAAGTAAAACTGTTTTAAATCAGAAGTAATGAGAAGCTTTTGAAGTCTCTTTTAGTGCAGGACAGCCCTCAGTGACAGCCTTTGCAAGTGAAACTCTCTAAAGCTAGTAAGAGAATTCTGGAACAATTTTTAAAGTGTACATTTGGTTATTTTCTATACATTTTGATTTGGAGCAACCAATCAGCTTTGTATCCAGCTGAACAAGTAAGTGAGGTGATACTAAATAACTTTTTGGAGCAAACTTTGCTCTTGTTTTTAAAAAGAATTCCCATCTCAGCTGCTTTTACTGGTGTAGATTGAATGCTTATTTAATTTGTCAGTTATAAACGGAATGGAAAAGAATTAAAATGACTTTTTATACAGCACCAAACAATGCTATAGATTTTATTGGAATAATTGACCAAGTAGAAAAAGGAAATCAAATTCTGAGACAGCAGATAATAATTGTAATAAAACTTTGTAATTATAAAATTGATGTGTTCAAAACAAGGAGTTGTTAAAGTTGTTGAAAAGTATTTTCACAGTAGTAAATGAAACTTAGCCACAAACCAGATAAATAAATGACATTGGTTGGACAAGAACAATTATCAATGAAAAGAATCTAGATGGCTTGGAAATCTAACAAGGTGAAAGATATTAGCTGCAATCAGACATTACATAAGAGCAATATAGCAAAGCATGGCTTAATGTTTCAGTACCTCTTTTGCTATAGGGGCAAAATCTCTAAATGGAATAATCTGTAATTTTCCCTCAAAATTAAAAAATGCAGCTATGGGAAGAGCACTGAATCTTACCAGGGTTATCCTGAATTTGGGAACCATTATTTGGGTTAAACATCTGGCCAGGTTTTTTTTAAAGGGAGAAGGGCAAATAGCTCTAATATTCTGCAATTTTGGCATGTTGTTTAAGAGTTATTACAGTATGCTATATTCCAGTGGTGGGATTCAAAATATTTACTAACGGTTCTGTGGGTGTGGCTTGGTGGGCGTGGCAGGGGAAGGATACTGTAAAATCCCCATTTCCTCCTTATCAGATGGGAATAGATGGGGGTGGGGCCAGACAGAGATAGTATTTGCCAGTTCTCTGACGTACTCAACATTTCAACATTTCTGCTACTGGTTCTCCAGAACTGATCAGAACCTGCTGAATACCACCTCTGCTATATTCCAGGATCAGCCGAATCTGGTGAAAAACCATAACATTGGGTAAACATAACAAAAAAACACGGTTTTTTATGCAATGTTTACCCAAGGATGAAACAAAGTCACCATCAATTTACCCAATATTAATGAGTGTATGTTCAAACATGAGATTCATTTTTGGTGATGGTGGTTTCATGACACAAAACCATGACATGGAACTTGAAATATGTTCCTTAATCACTTCAAATTGTACCCTCTCCCATTCTCAGCTGGGAGCCACATAGATATTGTGCCTGGAACCTGGCCCAATAATTCTACTTCTGCCAGTATGAACTTTTGGAGTGACAGAAAGACTGTGGAATTATTGTTAATTTCTGTGCATTTTTAATATCATTTCCATATCCCTGCATTTACAAACAGCATGATGGTTTTAATGGTTTTTATTAGCATTTGTAGGCTGCCCTTTTCCCTGAGGGGACTCAGGGCGGCTCACAGAAAACCAGGGAGAGGGGAATACAACATTAAGACAACAACATATAATAAAATAGTAAGCAACATCCATTCATCATTCGGGCATGAAACCCTACCCTAAATATATTACATCTGTAACCTCTTCAATTGGGTGTTTAATCAGTTGTTAATATGAGTTTTAAGTTGCTTAGAAAAGTTGCTTAAAAAAAACTAAGACTTAGCTTTGAATCATTAATTTCAAGTGCTTTTGAACTACAATGTGTGGATAAGATGTGAAGGATTCTTTAGACCAGTGGTTCCCAAACTTGGCAACTTTAAGACTTGTGGACTTCAGGTCCCAGAATTCTGGGAGTTGAAGTCCACAAGTCTTAAAGTTGCCAAGTTTGGGAACCACTGCTTTAGACCAATTGATATTTGAAATAACTACACAGCATCTTCTATGCATAGGAAGGTTGCAATATGTCTGTCCTTCAATTTGGGAGGAGATGGGCTTGATTATTATTCTTGACCAAAAGATAATTGATAGAAAAATTAATAGGAGTGTCATCAATATATTCCCTTGCCTATACCAACAGGAATTTCCTTGGAGGGGCAACCCTTAAACTAGAATTCACATTGTTCATTCATTCATTCATTCATTCATTCATTCATTCATTCATTCATTCATTCATTCATTCATTCATCAGTTTATATGGCCACCCACCTTAAATATATGATTCTGGGCAGCTAACAGAGAATTTAAAAAAAGATATAAAAGCATCATAATATATGGTACAGTTTTTAAGTTTACATCACTGTTTATATCTAGAAATAAAGTTGAAAGCAAATCTAAAATCAACAAAATATTTCACAGAGCACAGATCCTGGCCTAAAAGTATATTGTTCAGCTTTTTATTGTCTATCTCTTTGTGGTGAGCTTTCAGTAATATACTGCTGCAATTAAAATTTGAGATATTTGCAGAAAACAACACATTTTGGAAGTACTATTCATTGAATTAAATTCCATAATAAATGAACTTGAGGTACAGACATATTTTAAAAATTGCAGTGGAAGAAATAATATATTACTGCTAATTTGTCACAGAAATATGAAGATGCTATTGTAGCAATTTAGGAAAACTGATGCTATGCTTGTAAGAGCAAAATTGTATATGCACAGTAAAATGACAGCAATAGTAATTACAGTTGGAATTGTTTGATTCTTGATAAAAACTTCATTACAATGGTTAATTGACTGATAATGAGATATGACAACCCTTTGCTTATTTAGGGCATCTAAGAAGTCCATCTTGTGGCTTCTTATTTTGAGATCAGAGCTTTCCCCAGCTAAAGGAGAAATTGAATATTTAAAGCTGCATTGCTACCCTTATTATCCCCTTAGCAAATTTCTTTGGACGTAACTCGTTTTCCTACACTATATGATCTCCAGGCCATATTATCAGCAGTGGATGATTGTGATTCTTCCGGCTGAAGAGATGGCTTGCTGCTGAAGATCCTTTGATCCTAAATCTTTCATTTGAAAGCAATGTCTGCATTAGCCAACACCATTCTTTTGATGTCTCTGTTTCTACTCAAACTGCTGATGACTAACTTCAAGGCTGGCCACTGTCTAAGGTCTCTTCATTTCACCTTTGAGTTCCTTGCATGACAGAAAGGTTTTATTTAAATGCAGCATTTCAGCATCCATATATTCAACCTTCTATTTCAGAAATTCAGAGTGACAAGTTTTTATTTAATTTAACACCTTAGATCACTTTCATTATCATTATGATAATCTTGGGTAAATCTCAATTCCTACATCTATTTAGATCCTAATAATCAATAGTAATCATTAGGAACTTGAGGTAAATAAATTTTAAACACCATGAAAAGCTAGGCATTTTTCCCCCTAAAATGCATACTTATTCTCTTATCTCATCCTCCCACATGTACACATGTGTGTTATGTGTGCTGTATTTGTATTAAATGCCCAACATGGCCAGGGAGTTCTAGATTCCTGCTGGGTAATATGCATCCAAGACTATTGAAGTGAGAAGCCAAAATTATAGCACCTTTTGCCACCTTCGTTGATGTCAACAATAAATCAAGTTTCCCATTTCACTAGCCAATTTTTCTTTGGGGGGTGTTTACAGCTTATAGTTACACCTTTATGAGATCAGACAGAAGAGTCACAATTCTACCTTCAATGCTGAATTTAGCTGAACTCTAGCAGACGTTGAATATGACAGCCAAATACCATCTATCCCACCAACAAGTTGCATGAGTGATTTTACTTCCCCTTCTCCAGTTAGAAGACAACCTACAATCACAGAATCATATTTGTCTATTAAGTATAGGAGAGGCTGACACATTAGTTTCCTCAGTCATGCTCCCTTTCATGCAAAGCATTTTAGGATATTGTGAGCTGAATTCAGCTAGTGGCATCTTTCTATGTGTCTGTACTGCTTATTCACATGCTTGCTTTCTTATTTTCTTTTGAGATAATGTATGATAAATAGAAATGTTTGAAAGCATGTTGTAACTAGAAGAAATTTGCATTGGTTTTTTTTTAAATAAATAAAGTCACATCTACTGTAATAAAGAAATAAACCCAATAAGACAGCTCATTAAAAAAAAAAGCTTGAGCACAAGGAATTTTTTTTTAAAAAATGGCATACTTCTTAGAGGGGTAGGTAATATATACCTCTGTCTGGGCTTCACTGCTTCTAATTGAGAGGATGGATGGGTAGACAGACAGTCAGACAGTCATGGACCTCATATTAAGAGGTCCTGTTCATTTGGAGCAATAGGATTGATGGGAGGGGGCATCTGAGCACATGAAGGGCCTTCCTCCAGGCCTTCCTATCCTTTGTCAGCTGTGACCAGGGGGGCATTTGCCCAGGTTCGCCTGGTGCACCAGTTGCATCCCTACCTGAACCGGGAGGCCCTCACAACAGTCACTCATGCCCTTGTGACCTCTAGGCTGGAGTACTGCAATGTGCTCTACACGGGGCTGCCCTTGAAGAGTATTCGGCGACTTCAGCTAGTCCAGAATGCGGCCGCGCGAGCGATCGTCGGTGCACCTCGTTTCACCCACGTAACACCTATCCTCCGTGAGCTGCACTGGCTGCCTGTTGATCTCCGGGTGCGCTTCAAGGCGCTACTTGTCACCTACAAAGCCCTTCATGGTATTGGATCTGGGTACTTGAGAGACCGCCTACTGCCAATTACCTCCACTAGACCGATAAGATCGCATAGATTAGGCCTCCTCTGAATTCCATCAGCCAGCCAGTGTAGACTGGCAACTACCCAGAGGAGAGCCTTCTCGGTGGCTGCTCTGACCCTCTGGAACGAACTCCCCATGGAGATTCGGACCCTCACCACCCTCCAGACCTTCTGCGCCACCCTTAAAATCTGGCTGTCCCGGCTGGCCTGGGGTTAAAGACTCTAACCCCACTCGAATTGTATGATTGTTGTGTTTTAAATGATGTAGTGTCTTTATTTTGTAAATTGTTTGTCCTTCCCCCCCCCCCTTTTTGAACTGTGAGCCGCCCTGAGTCCCCCCCAGGGAAAAGAGCGGCATACAAATAAAGTGACTATGACTATGACTATGACTATGACTTTATCATCCTCTGGAGTCACACCTGCTGCTTCGGTGACTCCATCCAGCTATCTCATTCTCTGTTGTCCCCTTCTTCTTTTGCCCGCAATCTTTCCCAGCATTAGGCTCTTCTCACATGAGCCCTTCCTTCTCATTAGGTGGCCAAATATCTGAGTTTCATCTACAGGATCTGGCCTTCTAAAGAGCAGTCAGGGTTGATCTCCTCTAGGACTGAACGGTTTGATTGCCTTGCAGTCCAAGGGACTTGCAGGAGTCTTCACCAGCACCATATTTCAAAGGCCTCAATTCTTTAGCGCTCAATCTTTCTTACATCAATTAGATTCAGTTTATATGCATGGCATTCCACACATATCAATGGTGTTGTTTTTGTCAATAAATGCACCCACAGTGAAAAGAGGGACTGAGGAAGAAGAAAAGGATGTCCTAACTGTTCCCTCCCCATAGTATTTAAATTAAAAATCAATTCACATATATACACATTTACCCATACAGAGAATTATGAGTCAAATCATTTCTCCTGAGGAAAAAAACATAACTTTGCGATTAATTTTTAAAGAAAATCTACCTCATCCCATAAGTTTCTGCTCTGTTTGGCAGGGGAAAGAATAAAATAATGGCCAAAAGCTATATGGAAATGAGGCTCAAGAGCTGCTGAACCTGAAGGATTACCTCCATCAGATGATACCCATAACAGAAGCTTAAATCTGTCAGCATGTAGTGGAATTGGCAAGATTTCTGTCAACATATATTATTATTGTTATTGTTATTGTTATTTAAAAAATAAGTGCCTATTAAATCAGTTACGCTCAAAATGTCAAATGTTTATTGAGGTGCTTGCAAGCTTCAAAAATGACTCAGAAGAAACCTCCTCAGCCTTCTTCTGCTATTTCTTAAAGAGAAGATCATTATCCAAATAAGCCTGGAGAAAGAAGCCTGGCATTTTTTTCCCCCCAATAAACTTGGGAAAGAAAGAAAAAAAAGACAACCAGCAGGCAAGTATCGAGCACTATGAAATGGGCCCCTAACTGGCATCTCTATGTTGAGACATAGAATATTTAAACATGTAAACTTATAAGAACTAGCTTTGGTTGAAAACTCTCCATTGCTACTTCTTGATTTGTATTTTTTGAAATAAAAATAACGATTTCTATATATCCTGAAGGCAGCTTACAGTTTCGGCCAATGCGATGACAGAATACAATCAATACAATAAAATAATTATAGGCACAGGGTAGGGGGCATCATTATGTACAGAGGCACTATGTTTTTGTATGTTTTTCCAGTGGTTGGTATTAGTCAATTCATCATAGGAAGGGAATAGAATTTCTTAAGAGGCCTCCTTTCAGAAAAGTCAAAAGGCAAAATTATGTCAAATAGGATTCGTCCTACTGTTTTTGTTTCTTTTACTTACTTCTTTTTCAATTGATGAAGAAAAGTTTTTTGTTTCCTCTTCTAACTGAAGAGTATTTTGCACTGACCTAGCTCTTAATAACCACTAATCACATTTTTCTCCTCCTTGATGTTGCCCATTAAAAGATGGTGTATTGCTAACTTTCTCCAAAGTTTCCAGCTTTTAAGAAAGTAAGACAGGACAAAGTGGCTATAAATCAAGGGAAGGTGTCCAACTTATGGAGGAACTCTGACCTGTTTGTGATTCATCCCACTCTATAAAGCCCTAGTAAGACCACATCTAGAATACTGCATCTAGTTTTGGTCACCACACTATAAAAAAGATGTTGAGACTCTAGAAAAAGTGCAGAGGAGAGCAACCAGGATGATTAGGGGACAGGAGACTAAAACATGAAGAACGGTTGCAGGAACTGGGCATGGCTAGTCTAGTGAAGAGAAAGACCAGGGGAGACATGATAGCAGTCTTCCAATATCTGAGGGGCTACCACAGAGAGGAGAGGGTCAAGTTATTTTCCAAAGCACCTGAAGGCCAGACAAGAAATAATGGATGAAAACTGATCAAGGAGAAATTCAACCTAGAAGTAAGGAGGAACTTTCTGACAGTGAGAGCTGTCAATCAATGGAACAGCTTGCCCTCGGAAGTTGTGGGAGCTTCATCACTGGAAGCTTTCAAGAAGAGACTGAACTGCCATTTCTCAGAAATGATGTAGGGTCTCCTGCTTGAACAGGAGGTTGGGCTAGAAGACCTATAAGGTCACCTCCAATTCTGTTAATCTGTTACCACGTTGAGATCCTTATCCTGAGATTTGGAAGGTGTCTCATTCCAAATGCCAGCTACCCTGGAAGACTTTCCCTATGGCCAATTTCAGGGTTCCCCCCCCCCCTGCTACTTTTTCATTTCCAAGGTGACTGGAAAGTCAGCTTGATGAGGGATGGATCGTGGATCTTGCTTGCTGCATAGAGATTTGGAGTTGTCACTTCCAGCAGTTCCACATCAGGAATAAGGTGGTATTCATCCAGTCTCAAAAAAAGACTTCCACTGACTTCTGAAAATATCCACAAAATGCTCAGAGCTCTTGGCCTTTCACACTTTTTATTACAAAAATATCTCATATGTATCCAGTAATGCATGGCTTTCATCAAAGGGTGGTTCAACCATACAATTATGTCACTTTATGTAGTTACTTGGTCTGTGCTGCAAAAAGAAACAGCCTGTGAACCTACACTTTTCTCACCATGGGGAGAATTTTGTGGTCAAACGAAAAAAGAATGCTGAGAGGCCCTGCCATCTCATACTTTTTCAAAAGTGAAAAATAAAACCTTCTTCCTAAATAGATTAGTGAATTGATGTCCAATATTTCATTACAAATCTGATCATAAATCTGCAGAATAGAAAGCTGCCCAGGAAAGCAGAAAATAAAACAGATTGGATTTTCAGTGACCCACAGATTCCCAATTCTGATAGGATGGTGCATGCATGCTTATGGGTGGGGAGAGTTACAGACCCAAGCTGAAAAGTTTAAGAATTGAATCACTACAATGGTCTTGGGGAAGTGTTGACAGACCAAAGTTTTCATGCACTCATTCGGTTAAAAACAATGTATAAATGAAAATAAAAATTCTTTTTTCTGATAGCACATTATCCATACAAATAGGGATATCCTTCCACCCTGTTATTCTGTTACATTCCATCACAATGATTAATCTAAATAGGCATTCCATCACAATCATTATGGCCAAGCAGTTTGTGAATGGCTCTTGACACAGCAGAAAGCCTTGGTCTCTTCACGTTTCTACTCTCACAGCAGATCTCATTGTTGAAATGTCATTAGCCCAATGGAGCTTCTTCTATCCAATGCTCTGAGGTTGGATCAAGAGACTCACTGCACCACTCAGGCAGGGATGGGTCACTACTGCTGGTTTGTTCGTGGGCATGCCGTGGGCATGTGCGCGCTTGATGCGTGCTTTGTGCGCATGCGTGGTGCAATAAAAATTGCTCTGTGCATGCGCAGAAGCAAAAAACAAGATGGCAGCACCATAGAAGAAGTGGTTCGGGAGTGTGGCAGGCCTGGATCGCTGCTGGTTCCGATTCCCACCTTTATCAGCATCTCTGTATTGCAAATTTTGTGTCAGGAGAAAAAAATTACTTTCACTGAGAAACTATTAAAAACTCCTCCAGGCTGTTTCCACAGTAGGCTGGGGATGAGATGGAACTGAAAAATGACCCTTAAAATGGTTAACAAGGTGTTTGTGTGCCTTAGTAAATGGGGTGTAAGGATGACCGCTTAGTTTGTTTTAATCTCTTGCCATGTGTCTGTGTGTGTGTCTGTGTGTGTGTGTATGTGTATTTGATTTGATTTATTGCATTTCTATGCCGCCCTATTCCCAGAGGGACTCAGGGCGGCTCACAAACCAAAGTAAGGGGGGGGGGATACAAATAGGAGGAAAACAACGGACAAACAACTACAACAATTTAAAAACAATCAACAATTTGAGCGGGGACGGGAACTCGTCAGCCCCAGGCCTGTCGGAACAGCCAGGTTTTAAGGGCTTTGCGGAAAGCCTGAAGGGTGGTGAGGGTCCGAATCTCCACGGGGAGCTCATTCCAGAGGGCCGGAGCAGCCACAGAGAAGGCCCTCCTCCGGGTGGTAGCCAATCGGCATTGGCCGGTAGATGGAATTCGGAGGAGGCCTAGTCTGTGGGATCTAATAGGTCTGTTGGAAGTAATTGGCAGCAGGTGGTCTCTCAAGTTCCCAGGTCCAATACCATGAAGGGCTTTATAAGTGATGACTAGCACCTTGAAGCGTATCCGAAGACCAATAGGCAGCCAGTGCAGCTCGCGGAGGATAGGTGTAATGTGGGTGTACCGGGGTGCACCCACAATCGCTTGTGCGGCTGCATTCTGGACAAGCTGAAGTCTCTGAATGCTCTTCAGGGGCTGTATACACACACACACACACACACACACACACACACACACACACACACACATATATATATATATATATATATATATATATATATACACACAGACAGTATATATATATATACACACACAAACACGCATACTAACATATATGTACACACTAGCAATTAACTTTTTAACAAACTGCAGTCTGGATTTAGTGGTTCACCAAATCAAGGAAGGAATTATAATATCTAACTATACGTTGTTGATCATCAAATTTACTGGAGTATAATCTTAAAAGGCTGTATTGCAGTTTGTTCCCTGTATTCTCTAAAAAATATTTTACCCCATATTAATAGCAGAGATATGGCATTTTCCATCAACCGTGTCTTTTCCTCCTTTTTATTTGTGTACTTGACATTGTCAAGAAAGAGGGCAGCTTGGTATCAATTTAACATTGGGGAGGGAGGATTGGATAGCCGTCCCAGACATCAAATCAATATGGCAACTCCAGCTACATTTCAAACTCAACAAAAGAGTCAGGAATAAGCTTATCCAAACACCTAGGGGGTCAGTTCTCCAAAAGAGGAACACGATTTTGCTATGGGTGACCTGGGGAAAGGAGGATAGGAGGAAGAGGAAGTTGCTAGGTTGGGTTTTTGAAGGTATAAGGCAGCCAACAAAACACCAAATCAATAGTTTCTTTCAAAACTTTGAAAAGATAGGGGCATATTTACCAAATGTGGAAAGCCAGTCTTTCTAAGAATGTGATTCCAGTGGCACAAAAAAAAAGAGGAGAGACTGAGCTGGCAGTTCCCTCTGGCCATCTTTGACTCAGATTCTCTTCTGAACCATGTCAAGCTATGAGCAGCTTCAGTGGAGCATATTCCAGTTTCTGAACTTTCAATCTGAACCCAAACAAATAAAAATGGGGAAATGGGCAAGTGAGTCATAACCTTTCAGGAATAAATGATCCATCAGAAGGGTCTTAAAACACAAACTGATCCACTCCCGTGGCTGCAGCAATTTAAACCACAGACCTTTAAAAAAAGGTGGTTTTTCCCCCCCCTTTCACGGACCGAGCCGAGAGTTCATCCCATGCAGAAAGCAAGTCAAGTAAGTTCCCCATAGCTGCCTGTGAATAATGCAGATGACAATGCTGAAAGCGTGGAGCGTTCCTGAGATAAAAACAAAGGTTTTCTACTTTCCTATGTAGGGCAAGACGATTCTGCTCGAAGGAAAAGCGCAACAATGTCTTGGAACTGCTTCTAGGGAAAGGTATGGAGAAAAGAAGGTAGGCAGATACGGAAATGTTCCCAAGGGTCTTCACTAATCCCAAATGTATCAAGTATGGGGAAAACTACTTCACTGTGTAGTAGTCAAAGCTGCACAGAAGCTAAGGGATTGAGGAATGAATCAATAACTTGTAAGTTTAAATGACACATTATGTAGCTATTCTGGTAAAAGACTTCCTGTATGTAATGAAAATGTGAGACGACAACAGTAAGAAATGAAGCTAGTGAAGCAGGAATCAACAGCTCCCAGGCTAAAGAAAAGCACTATGTTAATACAGTTCAAGTGCCTTTCAAGGCCAATAAGAGAACGGCCAAGTGTCTGTTGACCTAGATATTCAGAAGGAGAAATCGAGGAGTTAAACACTGGAGTGGAGGGTTTAAAATATATAAAGCCCTTGGTTTCTGTCTACTGCAGTAGGCAAATTTGTAGTTAGATAGCTTCGTTATTATGTAGATCTTAGATAGGCCTTGAGTTATCAATAAGGGAATCAAGATTTACAACTGTGCCTGTATGAAGGATAACAAGAACATAATTATGACATCTCCTGGCTCTACAATATCCCCCCCCCCCAGCAACTGTGCATTTGGTAATCAAACCAAAGTCCATCTGACTGGTCTTGTTAATGGTTCCAAAGAGATAGACTTAGGTACATCAGCCATAGCCTATTGAGATAAATGAACAGGATTCAAATGCATTCGTGCATTGTCAGCTGGCAAACTCTTGATACTGTTTTTTCAGTGCATGAAAGTATTTTCTGTGCCACTTTTGTTTCTGCATCCTATCCATGTGGAGTCAAGCACTCGTGGCATTTCAAAATTCTCTATCAAATTTATGGACAATAAAATTACATATAGTCCTCAATGTATGAAGATTTGTTTAATGATCATTTGACTACAACAGCACTGGGGGGGGGGAAGTGCCTTACAACTGGTCCTCACACTTATGATGGTCATAGCATCCCCACAATCACGTGATTGCAGTTTAGCAGTCTGGGCATTTGGCAACCAACATGTATTTATGATGACTTGAGCCTTCCAAGATCACTTCCCATTCTCAATTTTTCCAGGGGGCTTCAGGCAAGCAAACTCAATGGGGGAATCTGGATTGGTTTAACTGTGTGATGTCAAGGTTCCGACTAATGAACCCAACCAATTCAGCACTCTGAGATTTGTGCCTTTCTCAAAGAACTGTTTTATTGAATACATCATTTTGGCCCGAATGAAAACAAAAATCAGCTATTTCCTGCGCTTTCAGTATAATTAAAGAATAGATAACTCCCTTCCTCATTGTATAGCAATAGCAATAGCAGTAGACTTATATACCGCTTCATAGGCCTTTCAGGCCTCTCTAAGCGGTTTACAGAGAGTCAGCATATTGCCCCCAACAATCTGGGTCCTCATTTTACCCACCTCGGAAGGATGGAAGGCTGAGTCAACCCTGAGCCGGTGAGATTTGAACCGCTGACCTGCTGATCTAGCAGTAGCCTGCAGTGCTGCATTTAACCACTGTGCCACCTTGGCTCTGGTCACGGGTCACATTGCCCAATTGTCACGGGTCACATTGCCCAATTAGTTGTTCTGGCAACTGCTTGGCAACTACTTCTAGTCTCTGGCCAGCACCTGTGGAGATGACCTTGGTTCCCATGGGATGGTCTGTTGTTATTGTCTGGTCTGACATTCCAAGCCTCTCCCCTCTGCCATATTGTATGGCAGTGATGGCTAATCTTTTCTGGACCAAGTGTCCAAAGCATGCACGCATCCGAATACCCAAAATGCAATGTGCATGCACACATGCCCCCCGCATGCCCCCAATGCATGCAAACATGCCCCCCCCACATGTGCCCCTTTCCATGCATGCACGTGCAGGCCCCCACATGCACCCCATGTCTGCGCATGAGCAACATAGACCTGATGACTAGCTGGCCGGCAGGAGGCGCACAGGCATGCATGGTAGAGCTGAACTAGGATGACGGCTTGCATGCCCATAAAGAGGGCACTGCATGCCACCTGTGGTACTCATGCCATAGATTCGCCATCATGGCTTTATGGCAATCTGAGAAATGGGGAAATGGCTGCAGCAGGTCTGATCCGTTTCAAAGTTGACACATGATTTAATTATTTATCAAATTTATTTGCTGGTCATCTTGCAATTCAGGTGACTCTGAGCAGCTTACATCAAGTGGTTCACTTAATGGTGAGAGCAAAAAAAGATTGTAACATTGTGCACAATTTATTTAATGGAAGTTTTGATCCCAATTGTGGTTGTAAGATGAAGACTATGTAAATGATAATTTCTCTGAAATCCTCCAGGGAAAAAAGAAATCTTTTTAGCAGTGACAGGTTCAGCACTACTGAAAAAGCCTAACAGGAGAAGTTTTCTCATGATGCTGTCCTTTGGGAATTTATTGAAATACAGGACAATTGTCCTATATTTGTCTTTTGTCTCCCCCTCCTTCCAAATAACTAAAGGAATGCAAAAACCTTGCACTTCGGCCATTCTTCTTTGAAATAATTTATAAAGCAAATTATTTTTCATCAAACTAACTGGCAGGAAAAAAGTGTAAAATTTCTCTTCCAGCGCTATATTGATACTATGTGGATAGGATTCTGGTAAGAGGGAGGGAGGGAAAGAAGGAAGGAAGGAAGGAAGGAAGGAAGGAAGGAAGGAAGGAAGGAAGGAAGGAAGGAAGGAAGGCATTCATCATATTTAAATTCATATACCCATTGATTCACAAGAAACTATCAACAAAATGTATAGAATGATGGATGTTTTGAGGCAGATTCCCTTTTACATCCTACAGGCATCCAACTGTTTTCTCACAGTTGCTAGCAGAAAATCCAAAATATGCCCTTCAGTATCAAGTAATAGCATGTTTTTCTCTGGAAGTGATTAGGACTCTTCTCCACTTTAACTTTATCCCACCTGATGTTCTTCAGGAGAATTGAGATTTCAACTGTCACAATTCCTAACCAGCCAATGGTAGCAGTCAGTGTACTTGTACTTACTGAAAAATGTTCACACTCCAGTACTGCTTCAGGCACTGCCTACTACTACATTTTTCTTTCAGACAGTAAAGCAACTTCAGCCTCTGAAGAACTGTATTTTCTATTATGATGTACTTGTGCAATATTGACCAGTAAAAAGTGAAGGATGTTTTCAAGTTGATCTTGATTGCTGGTGGCTCGGTCCATCCATATAATTTTTCAGCAATATTTTGGAAGTGGTTTGTCATGATCTTCTATTGAGATAGATAGATGGATGACCAGATAGATAGATAATTAGATAGATAGATAGATAGATAGATAGATAGATAGATAGATAGATAGATAGATAGATAGATAGATAGATAGATAGATAGATAGATAGGCAGGCAGGCAGGCAGGCAGGCAGGCAGGCAGGCAGGCAGGCAGGCAGGCAGGCAGGCAGGCAGGCAGGCAGGCAGGCAGGCAGGCAGGCAGGCAGGCAGGCAGGCAATCTGCCTAACACTAAACTAGGAAAATATGTCTGTCTCTATCTTCATAGTCTATTTGGTGCACCAGCCAAGTACCAACCACTGCTAATCCTGCTTAGCTTCTGAAATTAGCCATATGTGAGTCCCACATTGGCCATTAGAAAAGATTTTGAAGCCAAGTTACGAGAAAGATTATACATGAACTATTAGCATCAATTGATCAATTATTTGATGGACAGTTTTGGTATCAGATGATAGCTGGATGTGAATTATTTATTTAAAAATCTGTTGCCATATTCTCAAGACTCCAGGAAGACATATAAAAAAGGAATAATAATAACAACAACAACATAACAATCATTGTTATAGCTAAAGATCAAAGTTACCCATTTTATAGCTATACACTAGAAATGGCCCACTAAGGAGCTAATTCTTTGTTCTCCTAGACAGGAGAGGCTCTATGAATATGTTGCTTTATGGCAACATATTCCTTTCAGTAAATACCACCACAGAAAAGCCTTGCTCCTGGGTTCAGTCCCGCCTCCCCCTGCGTTAATCTCCCCTTGAGGAAGGAACTAAAAGCATCCTGAGAAAATTGAACAGGATAAGTAGATCCTCTCCCCTGGAAATTGTTTCTTGTGTATACAGGTCATAACCAGTACCTTGTATTGTAGCAAGAAATATGCAAGCCCTAGTGCAGTGCTCATGTGTCGGTGTTATGCTGCTAAAGTAAATTTCTGAAGTATCTGAATAGTCTTCAGTGACAGCCAGGGCCAGATTTAGATTAAAAGAGGCCCTAGGCTATTCCACTTATGAGGCCCTTTCACCTCCCATTTTTAAGTTTGTAAATTACATGAGAGACAATAAAATACATCATTACTGTGATATATATCAATATATATCAATATATATAGCTGGCCTCCCGACGGAGGGCAGCTCTGCTCTGCGGCAAAGGCAGCGAGGCCAGCCGCCTCCCCTGCTGCGCTCAGCGCCCGGCTCGGCCCCCTCATCCTCACCTGCCTGGCCGCTGGTGGGCTCCACGTCGACGGGGCGGCTACTGGGAGCGGCCGCGCCTCTCGCCTGACCGCCGGTGCCGGGAATGTGGGCGGGCTCCCCAACTGCCGCGGCGCTGGAACGATCTTAACCAATACATTTTTATGTTTGTTTATTAGTCATATGCGTAGAATTTCTCCTTATTTTCGGTTCAGTGTTTTAGTGTTCACTGTTTTTAGAATAGTGTAATTTTAATTTAAATGTAGGCCCCTCTTGATCTTGAGGCCCTAAGCTGAAGCCTAGTTAGCCTATAGGAAAATCCGGCCCTGGTGACAGCCTCAAGGAAAATGTATTCTGATTGTCCTGTTGAGAAATAATGAGAGCATGAATTATTGTCACTTGAGCTTCCTGCTCCAAATTGGGCTGCATTTGTAGTATCTACGGTGCCAGCTGTAGCCTTGAATCAAGGAGGATTTCCAGGTTCACAGTCCTGCTCCTTTAAGGAAAGAGTGATCAAGGAAGTGGCCACAGAGCAGGGGTGGTTCCTGCCAGTTCTAACCTCTTCTATAGAAGAGGTTCCACAAATCTACAGTGTCTTTTAGAACCGGTTCCAGCTCCCTCCCCCCGCCCGTCCGCACATCATCAAGATGAAGAGCGAGAGGAGGAATTCTGGGAGTTGAAGTCTACAAGTCTTAAAGCTGTCAAGTTTGAACACCCCTGGGTTTTTTTTATAAAGGGTTAGGGGTGCAAAGGTCTTGTAACTTGACAGCTTTAAGAGTTGCGTGCTTCAAATGAGTTTCTGAGCCAAAATTTTGATTGCTAAGCAAGAGCATTGTTAAGTGAGTTTCACCACATTTTACAAGTTGGCACACCCACCCAGTCAGATGACCAGCAAGCCACTCCCACACAGTCACATGGCTGGCAGGCCACTCCCACAAAGCAGGCCACACCTACAGAAGAGGTTCTAAAAAAAATTTGAAACCCACCACTGCCACAGAGTATCAAAAGACTTCTAAAAAGTTCACTCAACCCTTCTACAAAGAGCATCATAAACCATACCCTTTTCAGAAAACTTACAATGACATAACAAGCAATGATTGACAAGCATATGCAAGAAAAAGATTTACACCAGCTGAATAGTTATCAATTATCACCATATGAAGGAGGGCATCCTTCCCCCCCCCCACAACTCAATGTCATTTATGTTTTCTGAAAAGTTATACTTTCATTTATTTCAAGACATAATGTTCACATTTTTAGCCAGCGGGAGCACTACAACTCTCAATCTCTCCATGGTGGCAGCACTTAGCCTAGCAGCAAGAAATGTCAGGGGGAAATGCAGACACCAACATTTGGGGGCACTTTAATATATTTATATCCTTTCAAGGAAATGGAATATTTTCTTGCTAAATAAGCTAATATAAAACACAGATCAACCATTGATCTGCCTTTTCTAAAAGCAGTCGGAGCTTTTGTTTAAAACAAAATGCCCCTCAAGGTAAGAGGTTAATTGTCCATTTAAATGGTTTGCATAAAGTTTTCCCAGATCTAATAGTAATCTGATTGGCAGGATTTTCGATATCATAGCTCTAGTCCAGCCCAGGGCGATTAAACTAGACACATGAATTGCAGCAAGTAAGGCAGGGCCCCATCAATCTAGATTTTGTTTAAGCTCAGTGGCTATATTATCTTAGCCAGAAGTCTTGCCAGATTTTATTTTTTATATCAAGTCAACAATCTCTTCCTCTAATACCGGTTTCCACTGTCAAAGGATAAGTAACTGAAATCTAATGTTGCTTGCTATATTTGCGACTGGCTTTCCCTGCTCCATAAACATTGATTTAAAATATTTTTTCCCAGACCTTGGATGGCTTACACTTTGATTCCTGACAGGCACTTCACATATTTAATACAGGCACTATGTCACAACAGTACAATGCAAGATAGGTGCAACAGAAAAGGTTCACTTACAGATGACATTATAATGAATAAGGGAATAAGACAAAGGTTGCATTTTGGCCCCTACCTTATATGACATCTGTAACAATCTGTAACAATTTCTAACCCTTTAGAAAAAAAAAACCCAGGGGTGTTCAAACTTGGCAGCTTTAAGACTTGTGGACTTCAACTCCCAGAATTCTTCCTCCAGTTATGTTGGCTCAGGAACCCTGGCATTGAAGTGTGCAAGTCTTAAAGCTGTCAAGTTACAAGAACCTTGCATCCCATAACCTTTAGGGGGAAAAAACCACAGGGATGTTCAAACTTGACAGTTTTAAGACTTTAAGGTTTAGATTGGACTCTTAGAGGTGGGTGGGGCGATTGGTGAGCCAGCCAATCAGCGAGCGGTGGGCAGGGCAAGCGTGGTGCAGACGGGTTGGGGGAGGGAGCTGGAACCAGTTCTAAATGGCACAGTAGATTTGTGGAACCTCTTCTATAGAAGAGGTTAGAACTGGCAGGAACCCACCCCTGGATATTCCAACAGAAGGGCCTTCTATGCCCTTAAGAGATTTTCCAGTAAAAGTCCGTCATGTGCTCATCAGCTAATCCCAGGGAAATGCCTGTGTGGTTGCTGGCTATGACATGCCCAGAAGAGCTCTGGAGGACCTCCTGAAAAGGTGCTAATCCTTCATACCTTCAAGGAATTTATCTAGAACAGTGGCTCTTAAAATAGACATAGGGAATATCCTGGAGATACTGGAACAATTTGTGATTGCATATTTATGTGCCAATGATACAATTTGTGACTGTTGCTGCCAAGACACTTGTATTAAATAAGAGACACTGGGGTGGGTGATTTTTTTTTTGGGGGGGGGGGATAATTACATTATTTGAGACTGAGAAAAGAGTAATTGGCTCAAATCACTGATTTAGGAGGATACTTCACTTTTAAGTGAAGCCCAACATTAGAATATTCCACACAGGCTTACTGGACATCTTTGATCAGTTTTGTTTGACACACATTTTTCTCATATTACCTCTAAACCACACACACAGTATTTTCACTCAAATCCAAGATTGTATCCTTTTGTGTAAAGCAGAGGTGTCAAACTGGCAGCCCACAGTCCGGATGCGTCACATGCAGGCCACACCCACCCCAGCTCCCCAAAGGTTAAAAAAAAACCATTGCGATAGATCATGTGATGCAATCAAATTTGACACCCATGGTGTAAAGGATAAGAATAAAAATGAGAGGTACTCTGAATGGGACACTGTAGTACTTTACACCACACTGTCAGTGGTGGGATTCAGCCAGTTCGCACCACTTTGGGAGAACCGGTTGTTAAGTTTCTGAGCAGTTTGGTGAACTGGTTGTTGGAAGAAATCATTAGGGCAGAGAACCAGTTGTTAAATTATTTGAATCCCACCACTGCATACAGTGTAACTCAACTTGAAACTGATGGAATGTCCTGAGTGCCACATCTATCCATACTCTGCCACTACTGTCTTAAATAAAGATCATACAATTACAGAAGAGTGCAAGAAAACTGGTCATGACATATGAAATCTGTGATCAGTCTTCCAGTGTAATTTTTCTTGCTCTGTATTGAGGAGAAGGGATAGGGGGGGGAAATCAGCTTGAGCCATGGGGTTGGCAGAAAAGAGGCACGTAGCACTTCCTCGCCCTCCTTTTTTTTTTCCAATGGAAAAATTTATCCTAAGAACCTTGATTGGCTGAAGAGGATGGATTAAGCACTAATCTTCCTGGGAAGATTTGTTGTATTGTATCCCTTATACAGTTATTGTACACCCACATCTCCAGAGATGGGTTTCACATAATTATACCACTGGTTCACCGTGCACCGAAATTAGGAGAGTGCGTGCGTGAACGCTCACTTTGTAAGTGTGTGGCCTTCTGTGCATGTGTTTTGCTCATGCACACGGCTTGTACACATGTGCACGGCTTAGAGAATGTGGCTAAATAGGACAGCATAGAGCTAGGGCAGGTGGGTGGGCCCACTCACAGTTTGCTACTACCAGTTCACCCAAATCGGTCCAAACCGGCTGAATACCACCACTGCACATTTCATAAAGTATGGGACTGTGAGGAAGTGGTGAGAAGTTTCTCATCAGATCAGCAGATGTTAGAGGCACAACACTTAACCATCCTCATTGTAACTTATCATTTGCTAGAATGACTAATGGCTAATCTCCTCACTAAGCCAAAACCAAAGATTGGACTATCAAGGGCAGTCTAAATATTACCAATGAAAAGGAAATATAGAAAGATTTGAACTTGGAAAAGTTCTCCTTGTCAAAAGTGTGGAGAGTCACTAAATCGTGTCATGTTGAGTGAAAGAAAGCTCACACTAGTAACCTTTCCCTCACATTCTTTTCAAAATATACTTTTGCCTCATGATTCTGATACACTGTATTTATAACCTATATGAAATCTTCTTTCTGGTAATAAAGGATTTAATAACTCAATATTCCATGTAGAACAAAAGCTCATTTTTTAAATAGAGCCAATGTTTGGTTTTGTCATGTTCTTTTAGTTTTTAACGACGCACAGTTTAACCAATATTGATTTTAGCTTATAGGGAATTCAGTATCTTGGATCACTTAAAGTTTAACCATTTCATCTTCCAGTCAGGAAGATGAATTTCCTCCTTGCTTAAGCTTGGAGTAGCGGATCGAATATCATGGTTTTTGATGGAGCTGGCATGGAACAGTCCGCTCCTCCTACTTACCAAAATTCTTAAATATCTCCTCATCTGCACCTCTGAAAGTTACTGGAAAGAAGAGGGTGGCAATGGCTGATCTGTTTTTCATCTGGCAGAGAATAATGGATTTCTGTCAAGAATAGAAGAAAGGAAAGCGAATTTCCTCTGTTCTTCCTTTTCCGCCGTGTGTGCTGTTTTAATATATCTCCCTCTATATAATTCTCTTCACTTCTTCTCTCAATGGGATGCTCCTTTCTCTTTATTGTTTTCTTGATGTGTACAGACAATTTGACTGCACCTGATGTTTTGACTCTGAAGCCCCTAGCAACCCTCCAGCGTGACTTAAATTCTCCACTTCATACAAGGAGATCCCCCTTTGAGTGAAAGATCTAAAATATACATAGGAAGCAAGAATTGCCCTCAAGGCTGCTCTGGCCTCTAATTCACACAGTAAAGCCCAAAATGTGCTAATAACAGTAAATTTCACCCAATCTTTCTCCCCCCCCCCCCATTCAAGTCTCATGGAGAGAAAAAGGAAGTTGCTTTAATGTTAGCTTGGACTTTCAGAAGAGAAAGTCTGACTTTCCTGTTTTGTGGCTGACTGTGAGCAAAATTAGTTGGCAGCAGCAAAAGAAAACAGGTGCGCGCATATAACCTCACCGTAGGGAGCATAAATTCAAACAAGCAAATGTAATAACGGAACAGTTGGCTCATTCAATCTAGGCTGGTGCAAAGAGGGGCACCTTCTTCTCTTCCAAAACTGGAAACAGATTTAAGGAAATGTTCACACTTAAAGGTGCTCTGATCCTGGGCCACATGTAAGCTTGGTTCTAAGCCTCTTTAAAAAAAAAAAAAAAAAAACTTATCCAGATTAGACACAGTGGCAACAGGTTATAAGGTACTGAACACAAAAAGCCACAATCTCCATTGGACAATTCATGTACTGTTGTATCTTCCCATCTTTTATCCTCCAGAAAACCAATGGCCAATCACTTTCCTTCCTATGGGAGGATCTTCCTAGAATATATCTGTACACACATATGCATAATTAAATTGAATCTTCCATACAAATTTTACACACCAACATGCATATACATGCAGGTACATGTGTGGCTGGGACACCCTGCCATTGCTGCTGCAACTGGGACAGGAATCTGGGTAGCCGCTGCCACTGCCCTCTCCTGCTGTCACCCTCTTCTTCTGCCACCACCCTCTCCAGCATGCAAAGCTTGACGGGCTGCCCCTGTCCCCACCGCAATGCTTACCTGTGTGTAGGCAGGAGGAGGCAGTAGATGCATGTGGCGAAGGTGAGGCAGAGTGAGCATCCGAGCGGGCAAACTGGTTCAGGGCGTCCCAGGCCAGCATACCACTATCGGTTTGGCCAAATCAGTCCAAACCAATAGGAACCCATCTCTGGTACCAACACAAGCAGCTTTATTTTTAAAAAAGGAGAAAAAAACTTTCATGCTCGCAGAAGCTAGTGTTACCACAAGTGCTATAGCAGCACAAGGCAATTCTTATAACTAGAAGATTTGGGGTTCAAAAACTAACAGTTTGCTTTTTGAAAAAATACTTTTTCTCTCGTGGTTTTCTACATTTTTCCTGTGCTTTTTTTTTTTTCAACTTCAGCAGTAATGCACCTCTACTCGGGAACTGTAGGTGAAACTCTTCTCCCTCGTGTGAGTGGAAAAATACAACACTGCCACACTTTGAAAAACAAAATCATAGGGAAAAGCCAGATGCTTAGGGGCAGACCAATAGTTTTTGTTATTTAAAAAATCTAGACTTCACACCAGCAACTTTCTGTTTAGAAGGCAAGTGTTGTAACTATTACACTGTTGTATAAATGGCAAAACAGAGCTTTAAAAATCTATTAGCAGGCATAGTAAGCATTGACTTAGTTGAAGAGAAATTCCTTTCTCTGCAAAACAGCCAGAGTACTCCTGGGGCTACCCTGTAACAAACTAAGAGTGTTAGCTGAAACAGGCAGCACACTTAAGGCAACATAACATAGAAAAGGGTACTTGGGAAGTGGAGCAGGAAAGCATACACTGATGTCCTTTGACAGTGAGTGGAGGTTAACAGAGGATAATGTTATCCAATTCTTCCATTCAGAAACAATTGGCTACCTGTTCTGGTGATGGGACAACTTGGCCGTATGAATCATTGCCACGCCAGCTATTGATGTTACGTCCATCCAAGGCATCTTTTCCATTATTTTCTCTTTCCTCCCCACCTTCAGACTCGAACTGGGAGATAGGAAGATGCCACGGGTCTGTTCTCTATCCCCTTTCTTTCTTTACGTTATGTTTTCTCAGGAATTCATGATGATTATATTTATGCAGTGAAATCTTAGGAAATGGGCAGAATGTCAAACTGAGCAACTAGATTCAATTTACGGAGACTCTTTGAAGAGCTCCATTAATTTTTTATTGATTTACAAATATTTTAGATTTAGGAATGTTGGTTTATTTGTTACACTTTTACAGTACTTGATAACTGAAATTCCATAAACGGTATGCAGGCAAATTAATGACATAAATTACAAAATGCTAAAGCAGTGACATAAAGCCCCCAATGAATGGCAAAACGAATGAGTGTCTAATATCCAAACTTAAAAAAAAATGAAGAAAAATAAAACAGTGCAAAGTTCTAAAGGTAGAAGCCAAAATCATTCTTAAAATATCTAGGAGGATATAAAGATCTTCATCCAAAGAAAGACTGTAACAGAAGCACCAAGGGAGTTTCTCTGGGAAAAAGAGACACAGCTAAATTCAGGTGCTGCTATATCAAAATCATGCACTGTGAAAACTGACAATGTAAAATCAAAAGTTGAAAGCTTCCTTTTATAGTTTCAGTTTCATTTGGCAGGAGAAGACCTATAGATAAGCCTGAGATGATGATTGTGGGATCTAAGTAGATAAGAAAGGGGATATAAAACACGTGAACTTTTTAAAGGACTCAAGGCACAGCTTTTTCACATATCCGTTTCAAAGCAATACTTTGAATTGAACGGAGAAATGTTTGGCGGTCCTGGCCTAATATGATAGCATTGCCCTATTTTGGAGTGCATTGATGTTTCCTATACCTTGATGCATTTTTAAAGCAGCCCTGGGTAAGCAGCCACACAATGCAATAAGCCGGGCTGGAGATGACCAGAATGTCAAACACTTGTCTTAAAACTATCTGTACCCAGGATGGATGAAACTTGATGCAGGTATGTGAACTGATTAAAAAAAAAAGCTCCAAGGCTCCAGAGTTTTCTCTCTGGAAGCAAAAAGTGGGCAGAATCCACAGCAGCTCACTCAATGCTGGAACAAATTTGGCTGAAAGTTTTGTTTGTTCTTCTCCATTCTCCATTAGGATTCTTTCCCTCATTCTCTCTGCTGGATTTTGAAGCTTTTTGAATTATTTATTTATCTATTTATTTAACAACTGTATATAGCTGCCCATTTCACAAACATTACCTTGTCGTGTTGCACCCGTAACTAAACGGATGCATGTACTATTTATTTTAACTTGAAACCTGTTTTTAAAAGTGAACTAAACAACAAAAAGCACTACGGCACCTGTGCCCAAAGTGGCACCTGAAGCCATGTCGCCTCGCATGCTTGGCCTTGCCTGTTTGTCTTCCACGTTTCTGGTGTGTGTGCGATAATCAACTGTCCTTCGCACGCACAGCAGTGCCAAAACCCAGCCTGTGCATGCGTACCAACCAGCTGATTGTCAGGCACGCTACAACCCTAAAAGTTGACTTTTCCAGAGCGCGATCTCGAATAATAAAAAGGAGAGCAATCTGGGGGCTTACTCTGAGTATATCCAGGAAAGCTTTAGAAGGAGCAGCTTTTGTTCAAGAAATGCACCTTCCTCTCCATTAGAACTGCTAAACTACACTATGCTAAACTAAAACTAAACTGAGCTAAAATCCAGCGTTAGATATGCTAGTTATTCCATTAGAGGAACGAATGCACTAAAGTAAAACACTATTTTAGATGCTATACGTCTGTTGCTTCATTGTGGGTTTCCATTCCTGACATGGGCCCTTGGACGACTCTTAGCCTGGCCTTTAGGGGAATGATTGCAAGGAAGACCAGAAGATAAACAATAAAAGAGTGGAATAAAGGAAGTCAACTCATGGCTACATCTGAACTAATACTTTCTCTCACTAATACTTTCACTCCTTCTCTAAAATGCCCATGGAGCCAACAATTCAATATCTTTCCTTCATTCTATCTTTTAAGTTGGGGATAAAGCATGCATAAATGGATGGACTCAGTCTCCCAGTGACAATGGTTTGGCTTTTCCTTCAGTGGGTAGACTAACACTGAACGGCAGTATTTCCTCCTCTCCGCCTCCTCCCCATATAACTAATGGTAATAAAAAAATGCAATCTGCGAGCTATCAGATCAATAGTTATGTTTTTCAAACACAGTCTGGAATGCATACAAATGACAGAGGCATGTATGTGCAGAATAAAAGGGCAGAAACACCTGAATCCATAACGCTAGAAATTAGAGGGATTTTTGTGCTAGCATCCACCACTTTCAATGTTTTCATTACTGAAGATCAGCATAATATTTTAAGAACTGGAAAGAGGGCTTGATAGCACCTTTGCTGGTTGCTAGGGATGTAAAAGGAATTGGACATAGATTTTGGTAGGAAATATTACCATGAAATCCTGGAAGAAAAATGTAATGCCTAAGCAGGGTTTCCAAAGTTCAGCGCCTTCAGGAACTGCTTTTTGGAAACATTACTTTCTACAGAGGCCCTAGGAGTTGTAGAGGGAGCAGTCTATGATATTACCATATTTTTCCAGAGTATAAGACACACCAAGGTTTTTGAAGAGGCAAATTAAAAAAAAAGTTTTTGCACTCTGCAAACCTCCCCAAAATGGCCCGTTTTTCATGAAAACGGGCCAGTTCCCCCCCCCAAAAAAATAGGCATGAATAGCCTTTAGGGGGCTTGCAGAGTGCTCCTGGGAGGTAGGGGGGGGCGAGAAAAAACAGCCCATTTTTCACAATGTTTTTTGTAAAAAGAAGGGCCAATTTTTTGTTTAAAAAGGGGGGGCATGGAAAGCTTTTAGGAAGCTTATAGAGTGCTCCTGGAGCTGGGGTGGGGGCTAAAATTGAGCAAAAAACATGTCATTTTTCGCTCATTTCTGCCCTCCCCAGCCCTCAGGAGCTCTCTAAAAGCTTCCTAGAGGCTATGCACAGCCATTTTGGTGAAGGGGCTAGGTTTCTGGAGGCAAAAAATGCTGTATTCGGTGTATAAGACGCACCCAGATTTTCAGCCTCTTTTTTGAGGGAAAAATGTGTGTCTTATTCTCCGAAAAATATGGTAACTATTTCCTGCATGAAACAGGTGATATTATCAAATGAAAGATTTGGAGTAGCAGAGCATGGTGAAAGAATATTTTAAAAGGACATAGTTTAACTACCAACATACCTATAATAGGTCTGGGTAAGGTACTGTATCTGTCCCAAATTGCTTTAAACTATTGTTAGTTACTGTACAGAATAATAAGCTCCATGGACCAATGGTTTGGAAAAGACAATGCAATGTCCTGATCAAAAAGAAACATTTCAGTAGAAGATATGGGCTCCATTTAATGCTAATGGAACCAAACTTTGGTATCTAAATTTGAAAGATCACTGGACAGCTTTGAATTTGTTTCTAGGAGAACACGAACAGAGCTTAAGCAGCATTCATTGTGACAGCTCTCTCTTTTTTTTCCGATAATGAAGATGATGAAATAATTGGGGGACAGAAATGCAATTTGGCAATGAACATTTGTGGTAATGGTGGAAATTCAAAGACCAAAGAAAAAGAATTAGAAGGAAAGAACACTTCAAGATGGATAGAACACACATATGCAAAGATTAGAAGCTTTGATGACAATATAAGTAAGAAAAGATATAAGGAAATAATTGCTACTAAAGATAACAGATAACAGAGTTATCGTGGGCATACAAGAGACGTGGAAGATTGACTATCTCTAGAACTGATGTTAGGGCCATTAGAGAAAGTTCACTGAAAATTTGAAAAGCAGAGACTAGATGCTATGTTTAACCTGGTTGGTTGAATAAATCATAGTTGATTAGGTTTACATATGGGATACAAAGTAGAAAACAAAACTTGCTAAGCAAAAATCAAATCAATCACATTACTCTTTAGGGTGTCCTTTGACCCAAGCAGAGAGACAGTATTGATAAATGATAGAATTCCCAAATAGTCAATATCAGCTGCATTGATGCAGTCCCACTTGGAAAACTGTGCTGCTGTAGTTGCTGTATGAAATGACTGAATGCTATAGTAATTCTACTTGAAAACTAGAGAAGTTATGAAACAGGCAAGGTGTTCACTGATCCTTCCACCTGCTCCATCAGGCAGAAAAGAACTTTTCCATTTGGGGTAGGACAATAGGTGGTGGGCATTTGTGTGTGTATGATTGACAGAGATATATCAAATTAGGCATGGTATACACTAAGTGTTGCCCGGTGAAGTCAACTGCAATTAAATGCCAAACGATCAACAGCAATTCCATCTTCAGTGGGTAATTAACTTAGCTAATACACTGCTAGAAAAGAGAACAGAGAGTACTAGCTTTGAGGATGTTCAAGAAGAATTATACTAATGTATAGAGAATTGTCTGCCAGTGGTTAATACAGTATAGCATTTCCTCATGTCTGAAGTTACTCTGCCTGCCTTAATATGGGAAACTGTGAGATATTTTTTTTGTAGGGGAAGACTCATGTCTACTGAACCTTTCAGAAACATCTGGCAGGACATCAAACAAAAAGCAGGACTAAGTGGATAAGGATAGCTATCTTCCACATAACTATAATGACTGCTTTGTTTCCTAAAATATAATAATACCTTAAACATCACATAGTAACCCTGGTTATAGTGATTTAATCCATTATCAGGATTTACATGATACACTTAACTATCATCTAACCAGACAGGCTGAGTTTATACAACATGCTAAATAGTAAATAAACCTAATCAGGTTTGATTTTAATCATGCTTAACAAACTGCATGAATTCATCTGCACTTTCTTTGCCTAATTGGATTAAACATTTTATCTGAACTCAGAAATTTTCCTTTTCCAGCACTATATCCAGGACCTGGCATTTGAAAGAAGAAGAAAAAAGATGCTTATGTTAATTAGTCTTTGCCATATCACCACCTGAATCTTCCTCCATAACTAGCCTAATTAAAAACTACAATATTTCATTATATTGGTGAGTTACTCATCTTTGAAAGCCAGACTTGGGCTCAGTCATCAGAAAAGTAAAGAAAAAATATTAAATTTTGTTCATTCTTATTGCTGTGCATGTTTATTACTCTTCTTAAGTTGAAACAAGATTCCCCTGCTGAGCAACCCACATATATGTAGCTACAACCAACATCAACCTACAACATCAACATCAACCTACAACCAACATCAACCTAAAACATCAACATCAACCTACAACCAACATCAACCTACTGTGTCAATCTACTGCAGAACAAAGAAGGAAAACCACTGGAACATAATGCCTCCCACTCCTAACTCCCACAGCCAGTCCAAAAGGAGACTATGGTTGACAGTATTAAGAGCCAGTGGGAGATCTAAGAGCAGTTGTGGATGCACTGCTCCCATCTTAGTTCCATCAACACCATTAACAAGTGGGACCAACTATGTCTCTGTATTGTACCCTACCTGAAGCCAGACTGAAATGGGTCCAGGCAATCCATTTATTCCAAGATCCTCTGTAGCTGTGGTCCAACCACCTTTTCTACAATCTTTAATACAAAGGAAAGATTGGAAACAGTCCAATAATATTCCAAAAGGGAAGGATCCAGTGAGAACCTCTTGAGGAGAAGGCATACCATTGCCTCCTTCAAGGCTAGTGGACCATGCCCTCTCTCAAAAAAACCAAAACCCATCCCAGGTCACCTTCCTAGCTCCTTTAATAACCCAAGAGGAGCCACGATCTAATAATCTGATGGCCGGACTAACAGACAAAAAGATCTTCTCCACTTCCTTGGGCATATAAGAGAATCAAATTCAACCCAGGCATTGGGCAATGTCATCTCCTATTAATCCCCAACTCACCATTAAAGTATCCCTAGGGCACATTTTTCTGCTTTATTTCCAAAGTACAATTTCCCATGTTATGTCATCTTGAGTGTTCTTGTCCATGTCTGATAGCATGCTTCAGGCTGTTAAAAGCTAACCCTAGCAGTTCATTGGCCACTTCGCAAAAAGAAGGATAAGCTCCTTCAGCTGAGATGGTGCTTTGCAAGTACTTTAAAACTTTCAACGCCTCCCTTTACCAGCAGTACTAAGATATTGTATTTTCAGACCCTATATAAAATTAACATTTTGAAATTCAGAAGAATATTTATAACTAACGTTTACAGTACTTAAGTTCTACTATACTACAAACTACATACTGAGTTAGGTAGTTAGGCTTTTTAAGAAAATGATCAGGGCCCATTTTTCCAGTGATTTGAAAAGAAGGGATTTGCCTCCAGTTCCCAAAGACCCCCATAGATTGACTGTTGGTATGACTGCTGCTGGCTTTCTTCTGTTGGTTTATGCATCTGAATCAGCCTCTGTTTCTTCCCACCTCCAGACACCTGCCGCTGGATCTCTTCCCAACATTTACCAAGCTGGCTTTATCCTGGTCATATTTAGCTATAATGTTGGCTGCAATGTTTTCTTTCCCTCCCTCTAACATACACCAGCATATCTGCTTTTCTAGACAAACACAGCTCCACACCTGGAAATTTTCTCCTTTACCAGCTGGAGTCCAGATAGTTCAGATGTCTCAAAGTCCCAAAGACAAAGAAAAGGAAAAATGGGGCTGGCAAAGATTGTTGTGAGGTTCTCCCTCCACAATGCGTAATTACATTAAATGTACGTAATTCACCTTCCAGTTAGAACCATTGCCTCTTAATATCTACTTACATTTATTGTGCTGCATATCCACCACCTGCATACCGTGTTTCCCCAAAAGTACAACATGTCCTGATAATAAGGCCATGCCACATTTTTCTGGTGGGCAAAAATATAAGCCCTCCCCCGCAAATAAGCCCCCTGGACAATGTCCCACCTCTGACCAGGCAGAGCGCCACTCACCAACCTAGCGGTATCCTGAAGATGCCAAGCTGCGGGAACCGGGGGGGGGGGCAAAGGTAATCTAAACTATCTCGACCCCTTCCAGTCAGGCTTCAGACCCGGTTACAGCACAGAAACCGCTTTGGTCGCATTGACCGATGATCTCTGGAGAGCCAGAGATGGAGGACATTCCTCCATCCTGGTCCTCCTTGACCTCTCAGCGGCTTTCGATACCATCGACCATGGTATCCTTCTGCGACGACTGCGGGAGGTGGGAGTGGGAGGCACCGTGTTGCGGTGGTTCTCCTCCTACCTCTCGGACAGGTCGCAGTCGGTGTTAGTGGGGGGGCAGAGATCGTCCCCTAGGCCCCTAACATATGGGGTGCCTCAGGGCTCGGTCTTATCCCCCCTACTATTCAACATCTACATGAAACCGCTGGGAGAGATCATCCGCAGGCACGGGATCAGATACCATCAATATGCGGACGATACCCAGTTGTATCTGTCCGCCCCGTGCCAACTCAATGAAGCGGCAGACGTGATGAACCGAGGCCTTGAGGCCGTTATGGACTGGATGAGGGTAAACAAGCTTGTGCTCAACCCAGAAAAGACCGAGTGGCTGTTGTGCTTTCCTCCCAAAGATTCGATCAATATTCCATCACTCAGGCTGGGGGGTCAAATTCTATACCCCTCAGAGAGGGTTCGCAACTTGGGAGTCCTCCTGGACCCACAGCTATCGTTTGACCACCACCTGACGGCTGTGACCAGGGGGGCATTCGCCCAGGTTCGCCTGGTGCGCCAGTTGCGACCCTACCTGAATCGGGAGGCTCTCACAACAGTCACTCGGGCCCTTGTGACCTCTAGGCTGGAATACTGCAATGTGCTCTACATGGGGCTGCCCTTGAAGAGCATCCGGCGACTTCAGCTAGTACAGAATGCGGCCGCGCGAGCGATTGTGGGTGCACCTCGGTTCACCCACATAACACCTATCCTCCGCGAGCTGCGCTGGCTACCTGTCGATCTCCGGATGCGCTTCAAGGTGCTATTAGTCACCCATAAAGCCCTGCATGGTAGTGGATCTGGGTACTTGAGAGACCGCCTTCTGCCAATTACCTCCCTGCGACCAATTCGATCTCATAGATTGGGCCTCCTCCGTATTCCATCGGCCAGCCAGTGCCGGCTGGCAACTACAAGGAGGAGGGCCTTCTCAGTAGTAGCCCCGACCCTTTGGAACGAGCTCCCCGTGGAGATTCGTACCCTCTCCACCGTCCAGGCCTTCCGCACAGCCCTTAAGAACTGGCTAGCCCGTCAGGCCTGGGGACAAGGATAGCCGCCCCTCCCGAATGATGAATGTATGTTGCTTATTACTTTTATTATATGTGTCTATGTCATTGTTTGTGTTCCCCCTCCCTGATTTTATGTGAGCCGCCCTGAGTCCCCTCAGGGAAAAGGGCGGCCTACAAATGTTAATAAAATCTAAAATCTAAAATCTAAAAAAAAATCTAATCGCGTTGCTTGGTGTCTTCGGGATACCGCTAGGTTGGTGAGCGGCACCAGCTGGAGAGAGGGGTTGCCGGGTGGCTGCTCTCTTGTGAGCGGGCTCCCAAAGAGCCGGGCACACCAGGCACCCGGCAAACCCCCTTTCCAGCCAGGCACAGTGCAATTCACTGAACTAGGGGTATCGCCAAGCTGCGTGAGCACCTGTTCGCCACTGCCCGGCTCTCGCGGCTTGGCGCCTTCGAAATGCCAGTGAATGGCGCTATGCACGGCTGGAGAAAGGGGTTGTGCGAGCGGCTGTTCCACTCCTGCTCACGGGCCTTCCAGCCTCAAGATGCCCTGGCCCAGCTCTCCCTGCAGAGCCAGGGCACCTCCGCCGACACCATCCCAGCATGGCTTTTTCGGCAGTTTCCAAACTGAGTCTTCCGGCAATGGCCGCTCTGGACGTACACTCTATGGTTGTGGGCTGGCTGTCGGCAGAGCGTACAACCATAGAGCATACGCCCACAGCGGCCACTACCAGAAGACTTGGTTTGGAAGCCATTAAAAAAGCCATGCTGGGATGGGGGTGGCAATGGTGGCGGCAGCGGAGGTGCCCTGGCTGTGCACGGAGAACTGGGTCAGGGCATCGTATGGCTGGGAGGTGCATGAGCGAGAGCAGAACAGCCGCTTGTGCAACCCCCCTCTCCATCCGTGCAGAGCGGGAGGCGGGCGGCAGCGAATAGGTGTTCACGCGGCTTGTCGATACCCCTAGGTCAGTGAATTTGCACTGTGCCCGGCTGGAAAGGGGGTTTGCCGGGTGGCTGCTCGTGAGCGTGGTCACTTCATAGCTGTTGTGTTGCGCTGCTGCGACAGCGCAATACAGCCATTCGCTCATGAGGCTGTGCCCGGCTGTTTGGGAGCCCGCTTACAAGAAAGCAGCCACCCAGCAACCCCAAAACAATAAACCCTCCCCTCATAATAAGGCCCAAGCCATATTTTGTATTTTCAGGGAAACACGGTACATGCATCTAGAGCCGCGATGGCGAACCTATGGCACACATGCCATAGATGGCATGCAGAGTCCTCTCTGTGTGGCCACTAGCCATTGCCCCAACTCAGCTCCACCACACATATACACACACTTCCCGCCAGCCAGCTGATTTTCAGGTCTCTGCCGTGCATGCGTGGGAGGCAGGGTGCATGCAGGACATTGTGTGCATGCACAGTGGGAGGGAGGTCTCACACACATGTGCAGGGGGTCACACACATATACAAGGTTGGGGGGAGCACAGGGGCTGGTGCACTCCCCCCCTCCATTGTCCATTTTTGGTCCAAGGAGACTGCAGGGAGGCCTACTTGGTCCAAAATGGGATGCGGGAGTTCCGTAAGCATGCACAGAGGGTACAGGGGGGCATTCACGCATGCACAGGAGGAGGGGATGTATGGGGGGTGCCACACATGCATTGCATTATGGGTGTGGGTGCACGCTTTCGGCACGTGACAACAAAAAGTTTAGCTATCACTGATCTAAGGCATGTAGAAGACATACAATGGTAGTTAGGATTGTATATCACAAGCCAGAGCAAGCACAAATACAAATAATACAGAGCGAGATAATTCTTGGGGGAGATAGAGAAAGAATTTGTGCTCCTACCATTGTTAACTGGGCACCTGCTACCCCCTCAAGAAACTGAGAGTTTCTTCTCTCCCTGAATAAATTAAGTAAAATTTCCTCTCTCTTAACTCATCTGTTTATATATAAGGTGGGATCAGCACTTACGTATCTCCATACAACTAATTCTAACAAAAGTCATCTAACTTAGTGGACATCAGCCTCCCTTGATAAAGCAAATTCTATTGTTTGTCAGCAACATCTGTGAAAATGTGCAACTTTTCGAACAGGGGGGTGCTATTTTTTTATCTCTCATGGCTAGAGCTATAGATAGATCTGCATGTTATTTTTCTCACAGTAATATCCAATTTAAATATGCTTTAAAGCAGTAATTGTAAAATCGTGTAGCAATGAATTTCATATGTTGGCTGTATAGATCAAGAAGGACTTTTGTTCTTCCTGAATATGTCATCCTCTAATGATTTTCCCCACATGACCTTGAATTGTAGTGTAATGCCACTTCAAGGGAAAATAATTCCTTCCCACTCTCTCAAAATAGTTCATAATTTTATAAACAGTGATTATGTCTTCCCCTGACAACCTAATCCTAAAGACTTTTATTTAATTCAGTGTGTGATTTACTTCTAAGCAAGTAAACATAAAGTATTTTATCTGGCTTTCTGCCCCACTTTCTAGGAGCTAAAAAGCTTGAACTACTTCGGGGGATAATGCTGACCAGATCTCGTCAAAGATTTTTTATTATCATCTCAATTAATTGTTGATTAATAGGTCAGCTTTGCACCACATGCATTTTAGAACTCTTTTGAGGAGGGTGGAGAAAATCCCAGAAATAGCTACATAAAGATGGTATTGTCAGTGGTTAGAGTACATTGAAAATATGTTTAAAAGGACATTCCCCCTTCCGTCTGCAAAAATAAAAATAAAAATAAAATGGTGGAGACAAAGCTGACTGGAACAGGAATGCTCCATAATACATATAACATTTTGTTGCAGCTACCACTAATCATTCTTTCAGCTTTCTTGATTCTTTGAGAACTTTCAGACAATGAATTAAGGTCATTCAAATACTCTTCTATATTTGCATAGACATTTATTTTTTGCCCTTCTAGAGCATCTGTGCTACTCAGGTCGACTATTACTATTATATATATTTTAAAAGGTTATCTAATAAAAGCAGGCAGATACAGCAGGGAACAAAGACAAAATTGGCACTGCCTATAAAAAGAAAGCCTTCCTAAAGAGTAAGATCTTTACCAGTCAGCAAAAGGCCACCTGAGAAAATATTATTGTGGCTAAGATGCTGAGCTTGTCGATCAGAAAGGTCGGCAGTTCGGCGGTTCGGTGGTTCGAATCTCTACTGCCATGTAATGGAGTGAGCTCCCATTATTTGTGCCAACCTAGCAGTTCGAAAGCATGGAAAAATGCAAGTAGAAAAATAGGAACCACCTTTGGTGGGAAGGTAACAGCGTTCTGTGCACCTTCGGCATTTAGTCATGCTGGCTACATGACCACAGAGACATCTTTGGACAGCGATGACTCTTTGGCTTTGAAACGGAGACGAGCACGACTCCCTAGAGTCAGGAACAACTAGCACATACATGCGAGGGGAACCTTTACCTTATGGCAGGGAGGTGCTGTCTTTTGGTGTAATGAATTAAAAAGTCCTTTCTCTTGATTGGTTCTGCCAATCAAGCTTCTATGGTCATCAGAGCTTAGGAGAGCGACAGCAAAACTGCGACAGCAGATTGGCCATTCTAACCTTAGACAGTGTATACCTAAGGTGACCAGATTGGTAAAAAGGGACACCTTTGACCGGGGGGGGGGGGGGTGATTAAAAATTTTATACGGAGCAACAAAAATTTTCATATAACGCAAAAATAGTATTGTAAATTTTTTTAATTTCAACATAACTACAATTTACAAATATAAATTGTAACTGTTGCCAAACATCAACATTTTGATCACGTGACCATGAGGATGCTTCAACGGTCACTAAGTGTGAAAATGGTCGCTAAGTGTGAAAAATTGTCATCAGTCACTTTTTACAATGCCATTGAAACTTTGGTCACTAAGCCAATTATACCACCTTTCTTGCCACAGTTCTTAAGTGAATAACTGGTATTTTGTATTTTGGATAGAATCTTTTTTTTAAATAGTCTAAGACAATTTAAAAAAAGAATCCACACAGAATAAATTGAAGTAAAACATTTCAAACTATTCTTTCTATGCACAATATATTTCAAAGTATTGTGCATAGAATTTTTAAACATGGTTTCACTTCAATTTATTTTGGATAGAATCTTTTTTTAAATAGTCTAAGACAATTTTAAAAAAGAATCCACACAGAATAAAACTTTTAAAAAATCCTATGCACAATAAATAAAATATTATTTTAAAATACATTAAAAAAATAAAAGAAAAAAACCCAGCTCACTTACCAGCAGGCTTGCACTCCAAGTCAACCAAGAATGATGGAGATGTTAATACAAAGAACTGAGCAAATTGAAATGGTGAAATTAGTCAGGGAAATATTTTTCAAAGAAACTTTGCCACCATTTTTTTCATACGAGCCGACCTCCAACCTCCGTGCCCCTCGCCTCCGGAAAATCCAGGAAGTAACACTCACTACCTCTCTAGCCACGTATTTCCTGGAGCTCTATGGTGCTTCGTCATTTTTTTTATAAAATGAGGTAAAAGGGGCGGGGGGGGGTCCGTTTTCTTGCTTTAAAGTTTTAATATCTTCAATGAAAGTACTGAGACAGAGAGAGAGGTTAGGACAGAGTGTCTTTTGTCTTGCCCCGGTTAGGATTTCTTAAGCAAATCCACTGGGCTTTCAACATGAAGTCAGAAAATTGGGACTTTTTAAAAACGCTCCAGGACACGGGACAAATTGTTAGAAATCGTGACCGTCCCACTGAAATCGGGATGTCTGGTCACCTTATTATTTGGAGTCTCTTTACTTATGAATAGATTGGCCCAGTCTTTCTGAATGGATACAAAATCTCCATTCCAAAAGACCAGTCTCTTCAAGCTTCTCCTTGCGCCTGTTTACCTATGGCAGGAAGACTGGGGCTGCTTTCTGCCTTTGTTGAGATTTTTCTCCATTTCTCCTTTGGGGGTAATATTCTATCCTGCCTCTTTTTAATATGAAAAATAAAGAATATTTTAATCTGGGAATGGGGGCCCTCCTACAAGAGAATGCTCTTCTATGGCCTCTGCAGCTTCCATAAAGCACACTAAAGCAGGCCCCATTCTCAATCAATTTTTGGAGGGTTTGAAGACCATGCAAGAGCACACCACAGTCTTATACAGCCTTCAAAAATCACATAAGAATAGGGTGTGCTTTCAAGAATAGTTATTGTCGGGTGGTTGATGAATGCTGATGTGTCAGGGTTCCAAATAGCATCCAAAAGTAGATAAGAGTCCAAGGCAAAGTATTGCTCAAAGTTTCAATTTATTAAGAGAGCCATGTTGGTACATCTGGGAAAACCCGAATCTGAAAGCTTCCCAGTTTCCCCCACCCAGTTGAAAGTTCAAGATCTTGCCCCCATACCAGTGGTGGGTTCCGGATTCCATTCCAATCGATACAGTCGGAACGGTCCCGGCATCACCCACATGCATGTGCGCGGTGCATGCACGCACGTGCATGGCACACACATGCGTTGTAGCATCAAATGATGCTTCCGCAAGCCTCCGCGACATTCCAGCTGCTCAGCAGAGCATCGCACAGGTGCTGTATGTGCCATGCACGTGTGCAGAAGCACTGACAGCTTTAAAACATGGTAAGGAGCATGGGCAGGTGGGTGGGCCCTCCAGAGCACTGTACCAGAACAGTATCCGGAGCTCCAGGAAGGATCCAGTACGCCTGCACCTGGGCGTACCGCCTGAAACCCACCACTGCCCCATACCCACAAGTCCATCATATGGTTCAATCTCCCACTGCCATGGTGGCAGTTCCACCCATCCAGTTCCAGTCAGGTGCAGCGGTGCAGAGGCAAAGGATGACATTGGCTTTCTAGAAAGAATTTTGTTGTGGCTACATAGTATGTGACTCTTTACAATCCCCCCTCTCATTGTCCCACAACAGAAAATGTATAGCAGAATAATAGAAATTGTGGCAGGCCAAAGACTCAAAAGAAAAGATCGCTGCAGGCCTGACAACATGTCATTTTAAGGTGTCATGGTGTTTCATCTTGGACATGCATATCATAGGTTTGTCATCACTGGCTTAGGACAACAGCATGCTGATGGAGGAGGTGGTGGTTTCTAAGGTGTTCAGGATTTTTAACACTTTTAGTGTTTTCGGCATCTTCAACACTCTGAATTATACAGGAAGCAAATGGATATCCAGGACCACTCATACATATGATCCTGCCTGCGAGCAGCTGCTGTGTTCCAAAACAATTGAAAGACTTTACATATTTTGGTGAAAAGAGAATGGTGATTATCCTGTGTAGATCTACATGCCTATTTATCCATCAAAGCTTTCTATATTTTTTTGATAAATAATATTATGCAAAGCTTTCAAAAGGAGAAATAGGAAGAGAGATGCTAAAAAATAGTTTATACCACCACTAATTTTCCAACCAGCTTTGCTTCTATCACATCCATACACCGATCTTCATTACAAACTTTTCACTTTCTCTCATCAACCCTCTCCAGTGATAGTTTTCTCAGTCTTCCCTTCTCTCTCAATTCATTGACTTTTCCTACTTGTATTTATTTGGTAATTCAGTCCTCGTTCTTTTTAGATCACCAAATCTCTAAATATTTTTTTTTTGCTGTCACTCACTTTTCAATTCAATCCACATTCATTTCAGCATCCATTTATTTTTGACCCTGTATTCTTGACCCTAGCACATGTGTTCCCAGTGTATTCAATATATTTTGATGTTTTCCTGACACATACAACTCTCACTTCCATATAACAAAGATAGAAAGACGCATGCCCTTACAGACAGCTGTTTAGACTGCTTTGGAGAAAAATACAACTCTTCTACCAGATCACATAGTATCAATTATCTTTCTACCAACATTTCCCCCTCTTACAATTTTTCCATCCATTTTACAACTTCAGTAAAGGTTTTAGTTAGGTATACCAACTTATCTAGTGTCCCTAGTGTTCACCTTCGTGTATAACTTGTAAATTATTCACTCACTTTCTCTGCCAGACATATCTGCCTCAGTATTCAGTCCATTAATTTTCAGGTCCATCCTTCTCATCGTACACAGTATGCCTGTATTTCCTGCAGATGATCTGAATTCTTAGGCAAAAGAATGGCATCATCTGTATACAAAATTACACAAATATTCAATTCTCTACCAGAGTATCTCTAACATCCCTTGAAGTATTCTTTATGCACTTACTCCTAAATACATTAAACAAGTAGGCATCTCACATCTTGTATTATTCACTGCTTAATGTTGAAGTATTTCCTAAGTATTCCGTTTATACCACTCTTCTTACATTCAACAACTAGCCTTCTACAAATAGTCCATAATTCAAGCTTCTTTGCTTTGTCATAAGCTTTCTCTGAATCAACAGGTACACAATAAACTACTTTCTCACATTCATACTTCTCAAAAATGGTTTTTAAAGAGCCTGAACACACCCTATGTGGCATAAAATCACACTGCATTTCCCAAATATTGCTCATTGTCACATACCAAAGCTTTTCACTCAAAATGCAGCCATTTTTTACACACTTAACAAACTATAAATAGCCTTCTGTAATGGTGTGAGAGAATGACCTTGGGAGTCAGGAGAAAGAGCTGCAGACTAAGCAACAATTAGATAAGAAGCAGCAGAGCCCACAGACAGAATGAGACAAGGCAAACATCTCAGAAGGGACTCCTAGTTTCTTGGATTGTAAAGGCAAGGGGGTGAGTGGGTGTATTTTCAGACTTGCAAGATTCTGTTAATATAACCTTAGCATAAATATTCAGTATTCCTGAATGTCTATAGAGATTCTCAGTCATTCAGGTCGTGGTTGTCCCGAAGGTGCTTTTTCAGGAGGCATTTGGACTTTGTTTTTTCTTTGAATATGTTTCACTTCTCATCCAAGAAGCTTCTTCAGCTCTGACAGGATAGTTGTTCCTGAATGTGCTTCACATCTGGACTACCTAAGATTGAAACTTTCTGTCATCCTTGTTTTTTGCAGCAATTATTCTGTCACACACATTCATGCTCTTTCATAGACCAAATTTATAAACCAAGGTACCCACAAGCTAATACTATTTTTATTGTAAGATTATAACAAAAACTTGTAAGTCCAAATATGCTTCCTCCATTTTATACTTGTGAGACATAGGGAGGGTCTTATTTGTGCTGTTCCCGCAAGGACTTTTGTGGCCATTGAAAGTTTTCCAATCAAAATAAATCCACCAGGCAAACTTAAATCCACAATACAAGAGAGTTCATAAGGCAAGTAAAGTCCACGGTGTCCAAAGCATGATCTAAGTCAAGGCACGGAAAGCGAGGCAAGAATCACAACAATCAGAAAACACACAGTTAGGAAACAAACACGCTGTTTCCAGCATCACTTCCATCTGTCTGATGTGCTAAAAAGCCAGCTTCTGGTGCAGCCCATCAAGAAGGGTGAGGCTTTCTCTCACAAGTAGTTTGGCTGACTTGCTCTGCTCCTGCTTTTTCTCTGTCCCATGTGTTCTTGGATCAAGTGCAGAAGGCAATTCTTCCTCCTCCTCATTGACCCATCACAGCTGCATGCTTTCCCCACCTGGAGCCTCAGACAAATCCTCACAGACAGTTGCTCAGCACCATTAATCAACTCAGCCTCTGAGGTGCCAGAAACTGGTTTATCCTCTCCTGAGCTAACAACTAGAGAGTTATCAGGGCAAACATCGGGGTAGGGCTGGGGAGTCATCACATTATTTGGGATGCTTCCTTAGGTTACAATTCTGGTCCCATTCTTCTGTCTGTTATCTGGGTTGCTGTTCTTCCTCCTGTTCTTCAGGGTTATTCCTTCTGCCCATAACATTCTACCAATTATTTTTCAAACTTTGCATTGGGGTAAGTCCACATGCTTCTGCAACACTCTGTTATTTTCACTCTGATCTAAGCACCTTCCACATATTTTTTCCTTATACCCATTCTCCATTCATTCTGTTGGAAGATTGATTTATTTCTTTTTCTTATATGACCAGTTTTCATTTGAGTTTCTTTCACTTTTCTCCTTTTTCCATTGTTTCCTAACATTCATTTTTTTACACTAAAAATAATGTTTGTCCCACATTCCAAACCTGTCATGTCTCTTGTAAACTTTATTCTGTCATGAGAAACAATCACATTGATCATGTCTTTAAATGTATATTCCAGGTGTACACACAGACTTATATTTAAACCATGCGCTAAAAACAAATAAATCTCCTAAGTTTCTATTTACCAAATAGTAATCATTCTTAGTTATTCTTGGGTCTCAAATGGCACAGTCACTTTTTCTGGACTCTCTCATCTCATTCCCATCATCTTTTCATGCCACCTAGCAGAACAGAATTTTTTTCACCTAATATTTTATTTATTCAGAATGTTGCACAATTTTTCCCAGACCTCATATATGGTTCTTCTATTATCACTGCTCACTGAAGTATAACATGCAATTATCACCAACCTATGAATTTCTATTTTCATAGCACCCACAAAAACACAGGTGCCACCAATTCATACTCTCTGCCATACATTTTAGCCCTTTCATTCATATTTAAAATTACATCTTCACCTCAGCTCCTTGTATTTATCAACTCTAGAGTTGATACAAAATACTAAATTAAGCTGCTTTGTTCAATTCTGTTATATCCTTCCATTTTATCTTAGTTTTGCAAACCACAACATGTATGTTTATGTTTCTTTCAATCCAGTTGTTAATTTATGCTTTTTTAGTATTGACTCCTACATTCTCATTGCAACCTTATACATATGGTGGCCTTCAATGGATGACTTCAAAGATATAGGTCTTTATCACCAATATTGTTTTGTTCAATTGGAACTTTCACATAGCATTTATATTAACATACTGTAGCTGAGGTATAGATTAGGCTACCAACCTTCATCTTTCTATACAGCATTCCCCATTAACATGAAAGAAAGCATCAGCCATTTTAGCCAATATTCCACAAGCAGAACCAAAAGCACAGTTTGACTTAGCAGGCTCAAACTATTTTATTCAAATTAGGGTCTAAGAATGAAATTGCAAGGCAATCTACTGTTGTCTCTATGCTATCTTCAACAAGGCATTTACAATATGCTCATGCATGCTCAGGATACAGATATTGAGTGGAGAACTTCTCCTGCAGAAGAATAACTCTTTTTTACAAAAAGTTTTGTTAGAGGTTATCAAATGATTAGGATATTCTCAAATGCATGGAGATTATTGTCATATTTTTAATCTAGTCATCTAAATAAATATTACGATGTCATTCATTGAATGGTGCCACCAACAATTTCAATCCTCGATGAATCATGATTGCAACACTGTGTTTGTGTGTGTGTGTGTGTGCGCGCGCGCGTGTGTGCATGCGCATGCAGTTCCAACCATGCTAGTGTTTTGCAAAATATATTTTGTAAAATCCTCTAAGTTAAAATATATATAAAATTATTGGAAATGTATAAAATTTTTGGGTGAATTCTTTTGGCATTGCATCAAGTTCCCATTTCAGTTGGTACAATAATTATTATTTTTCTCCAGAATCTTTGAGCCTTAATTTGAAAATCATAGGGGTTTGGTTGTTATGTTGCCTAATTGTATTTCCGTTGTTTCCAGTTATTGTCACATCAATGAACCATTTCTTCTTCCTTTCTACAACAGTAATGTTTGGTGTATTATGTTCTAAATGTTTACCTATTTGAATTCTGAAAATCCAAAAATGTTGACTTACTCATACTGCATAAAGCCCTAGTACAGTTATCTTGCCAACAGTAAAGCTGAATTTGCTACATAAAGACTAGTTGACAATTGTTGCAAATCTATCATGTCATTGTTAATACACAGCATGATTTTACTGTAGCTCATATAGTAATATACAGTTTTATCCTTCATTTTACAAAGTTGACATTTGGCATTGTTTAAAATATATACAATTTTAGCTTTAATGGTATTAATACACAGAGCTTCTACCTGACTACCATGATGGTTCTCTCAATTACAATTTTATGTGTTTCAGACTGGGCATACCAGCCTTGGACTGATTTTTAAAATCCAACTTTAAATTAGTTGTTTCCTATATTCTGGTTTAAATGTTCTTTGGGGAGTTTTTCTTACTACCTTCTACAAGTACAGCCACAGTTTTGTATTTATAACAGTCCTCTACTACATCTATTACTGAGTATGTATAATCTACAAATACCACTTTGGGGGTAAAATGCATGATTTCTTAAAAATAACTTCCTTGTTTTCCAGATCAAAGTATTAACTATTTCATTTAATTTGAATTTTCCTTAAGAAATTGGCTCGTGTATAATTTGAACTCGTGATATAATTTGAACTAGTAGTCGTTTTAATTTAGGCATGCAATAAATAGGAAACATCCATTAATTCTAAATATTTGTACCCTTTTTTGGATATCTAATGGCAGTTCCATTTATTACCTGTAGCCCATTTTCACATAATTTTGCCTTTAATTATTAAACTAGCACATTTGTCCAGGCCAAATTTTGTTCCTTCATCTTTGTGTTCAACAAAAACTCCATATCAGCTTTTGATTTACCATAGAGTGTTATGTCACCCATATAAAGTACATGATTTATTTTTGGACTTTATTTTTTGACTTGGTACCACAATTGATTTTGTTCAGGATTCATTGCCAGTATAAAGAGTAATGGTGACCATGAATCTGGTTAGAATACACCTTATTTTATTTTTACTTCCCAAAAGTCATGCCTATTTACCATTAAGATGGTTCCTCATAAGGTCACTGACACTTCTAGAAATTTTCTAATATTTCTGCTTATTCCAAAAAATTCCAAGCAATTTTTCCCATTATGGAGGAATAAGTCAAATGCCTTTTAGAACCTATCAAAGAAAAAGTTTTGAAGTCTTTTCCTTTAGGGTTTCTTTCTTTAAGGATGGAAGATTTGTTTTGTTTTGGTTTATTTTGGTCAATTACTGGTTGGTGTTTTATGCAGATGAATTTTTGCAAGTGTCCTTTTGTTCCAGTGGAAAAATTGCATTTTCTTTCAAATATGCATACATTAGTTTTGCTATAATTCCAGTAAACAACTTGAATATAATGGACAGGCAAGTTGTAAGTGTGTAATTGTCAGAGTCAGTTCCTTTTCTTTTACTTGTTGGTAGTAGAAATGTTTTAACAGGTGTTACATTTTTTTTCATTTTGTGTTGTTTTCAGAAAGTCATTCAGCTGGGTTGCTAGCCTGGAATATAGACTTGGTAATTATTTGAACCAAATTCCATGTGGTTAATATTTTCCTAGATCACTCCAGTCTTTTATCTTTGATGGGATCATCATCATCATCATCATCATCATCATCATCATCATCATCATTGTCATATTAGCAGAAAGGGAAGGAAGATACAGCAAAAGGACAGGTCAAAGAAAAATAATAATGACAAAAATGCCAAATCCAGTTTGAACATCTGGCTAACTGTGCAACACATCATAATAAAAACATATGCAGTATTCATTACTAGCAGTAAGGTCAATTTTGGCATACTTTACCATTATGTCACAAGCACAGCCAACTCCATTTCAGCCCCATGCTGTTCTATGCAAGGAGACATGTGCAGTGTACTGACAAAAGCTCAGAATATCAATGTAGAGGTAATTAAGGCATATTTTACTATGGCTATGTCTGACCTCATTAAAAATGGACATGGATCACCAGTTTAAACTTAAACTTAAACTTTAAATCGATGCAAAGGCATTGATAGAAATAGCTATCAGCTATCAGTCTGTGAACTGATTATCATGGGAATAATATCCCTTCTAACAACTTCCTTCCCCAGATGATTTCTGTCTTGTTCAGATTGTTGTAATTTATTCACCTTTACCCTGGACATTATTGCCATCAGACTGATTCAAAGCATCAACACCTTCCTTAGCTGAGATGAAAATGAGAAACTGAAGTATGTGTTATGCACATGCTGACTGACTGACAGTGCATTCTCAAACACTCTAAAGAATCATTCCAATGGTTTCAGCACACTGTTGAACTGCATAAGAGACAAGATGAAATACTAAGAAATGTCGTATACCGATTTCCAAGGGCTGAGTCCCTCAGCATCATCTTCTGAAACTGATCTTAAATGAGGAACTAAGCCATTGTACTTTCTTAACCTAATGCTTCCATCTCAAATCGAGAACTGGAAAAATATGCATATTAATGTGAAATCAATTTTTAATATTTTTACTAGGGATTATATTATACAAGTAAAATTAATACAACAAGCAAAGATAGAAACATTATATATGTGAGGGGGTGGTGGAGGAAGGAATGAAAAAAATAGATGAAACATCCCCCTTCATCTCTATTAAGTAAAAGTATTTATCACTGCCTTTTAAAATACAGCCGAATGCTTCTTCATTCCATATCTCACCCCATTTTCTATAAACTAATCTCTAAATTTTAGCTCTCCTTATTAATCAGCAAAAGTCCAGGAAGAATTATTAGAAATAACTGCTTAAATATTTCTATCTCCATTTTCATTTAAATAAATTCCCCCCAATCCCTCTTTTTAAAACATTAAACATTATCAAAAATTATCATCATTGTTTAATCCCAATCTCAAAATCTGTTAAACATGAGCAGACATAATAACCTATTATTTATATATCAAAAATAACATAAGCATTATAAATTAATTCATTACACTCATTTAATGTGAAACAATTGGATTAATTGACAACACAGAGCACCATTTTTTAATACATGGGAGTCCTCATCTGGTCTGCACAACCAACGCAGTGTCACTGAACCCCAGCATTCATGTTTCAAGACAAACCATTTGGCAAACTTTGAAAAACACGACAGTTCTTCATGTTAAAATTGCAAAAAGAGCTAAAACAAAGGCAATTAAAATTTCCAGGCATTAAAGAGGACCTTACTCTGACAGTCAATTGGATGCAAGATAAAGACGGCATCACAATACAGATTTTCTTTTATTAGAGGATGAACCAAATGCAGAAATACCCTTTCAAAACCTCTCAGTTAAAAATTTCTATAATGTCATGTATATACATTTATTGAAAATTTTCACAATACTAAGAACTAATACAAACTAAAGTAGAATGAGAAATGAAAAAGAAAGGGGGAAATAAATGAAAAGGCTAAAAATGCAACAAAAAAAGAAATGAGGAAATTAAAAAAGAAAACAAAGAAAATAGAAAAAGGTTATTTAAAAGATATAAAGAACTCAGAGCAGTTATAAATACATCTATATTTTAACCTCTTTCTCTCTCTCTAAGATTACATCATGACTTTCTTCTTTCTATTGTCTCTCTTGTCTAATCATCAAAAACTTAATTCACAAATTCCTTTTCTTTTTTTATGCAAAAAGTCCATAAAAAAATAAAATAGAATAACAGAAGTGGAAGGGACCTAGGAGGCCTTCTAGTCCAACCCCTTGCTTAGGCAGGAAACCCTATAGCATTTCAAACAAATGGTTCTCCAATCTCTTCTTAAAAACGTCCACTGTTGGAGCATTTACATCCTGGAGGCAAGTTGTTCCACTGATTAATTATTCTCACTGTCAGGAAATTTTTCCTTAATTCTAGGTTGCTTCTCTCCTTTATTAGTTTCCATCTATTGCTTCTTCTCCTGCCTTCAGGTGCTTTGGAGAATACGTCCCCCCTCTCTTCTCTGTGGCGGCCCCTGAGATATTGGAACACTGCTATCATGTTTCCCCTAGTCCTTCTTTTCATCAAACTAGACATACCCAATTCCAGCAACTGTTCTTTATATGTTTTAACCTCCAGTCCCCTAATCATCAGATGGCAAATAAATATTGTCTTTTCTCTAATCAAAGAAGTCAATTTGGCCACCTCAACAAGTTCTGTCATCTTCACCAATCATTCCTCCATTGTAGGTACTGTAAGGCCATCTTTCCATCTTTATGCATGCAATAACCTCGTTGCAATTATCATATATAAAAGCAGTGTTCCATGGCTCTTTTCTAATAGTTTAACCATTGATCCTAGGATTCAATTGAATATTAATCTTTAAAAGCCCTAGAGTTCTCAACATTGCCAAGCAGTGTGACCACTAGACTAAATGGAGAAAACTAGCCTAAATTCTACTAATAAATGAATATACCACTTCCATACCTAGTCCATTTCCATTTAAGACAAGCTAGTGCTGTCAATGGTGATTTTTGTTGATATGTTTTTACATTAAAATAAATGTGAACAAAACAATATTTTTGAGGTTCTATTGCCATTTCAGTTCCTTGAATCCTGCTGTGTAACATAAAGCTATGTTATGTTAAACATAATTCCACAGAATAAAATAAAACATCCCTCTATTTTCTACTCATTCTCCTTCTCTTCTCAATAAATCAGCAGTTTTCATATCACTCCATTCCCTACTCCTAAACCCATTACAGCTGATACTGTAGAAGAAACTGGCAGTTAAGAGCAAATTTTATTGACAGAGTCTCGTTGAACGTAATTACTCAACAAGAACCATCATGAATCCATTAGCCAGAGTTTAAGTCAGCATTAATTTTGTGACACCTTTGATGCCTGGGCAATAGACAGAGGGTCACTAGGCTTTGATTATAGCTCCCATCCCATCACTCATTAAAATCATCAGGACACCTGGTAAAAGTCACCCCTATTCCCAAAAATGGCTTGTCCTGTATATTCTTTCACTTCCACATAAAGGTTGAATTTATTTCATGGATTGAGAGATAAATGAGGATGTGCACCATATTTTTATTATTTTCTCTTCCCTTTGATGTCACTCTGCTGTGCTGCTTCAGATCTGTAAACATAAAACTGTAGATCTTCCATATAGCCAAGCACCCTATGTGATTCATCCCCATCTGTCAGAGCATGTTGTACCTCAAGCAAGACAAAAAACACGAAAGCATAGGATTACAATTACATTAAGCATGCCCATATCCACACACCAATGTTCATATGACACATGAGTGTCAGACTGAACCGAACCAAACAACAGAGTTGGAAGGGACCTTGGCAATCTTCTAGTTCAACCCCCTATTCAAGCAGAAGACAGAATACCATTTTAGACAAATGGTACCATTTTCTTAAAAGTCTCCAGTGTTGGAACACCTACAACTTCTGAAGGCAAGTTGTTCCATAGATTAATTGTTCTTACTGTCAGGAAATTTCTCCTTAGCTCTAGGTTGCTTCCCTCTTTGTTCAGTTTCCATCCATTGCTTCTTATCTTACCTTCTGGAAAAGAGAGGGTTAACCTATTGGAAAATTCTTTGTGGAAATCCCTCAAATATTGCAACATTGCAACACCCCTAATTCCTATTTTCACTAGACTAGATATACCCAACTCCTGCTGTTGCTGTTGCCCAACTTTGACTGGTGCATGACGGGTACTTATTAATGGTAGATCAGATTTAACAATAGTCTTACATGCATTGTTGTGCTACCATTGGGCCTACTATAATGCATTCTCTGTGGACTACCTATAAGAACAATTTGGAAGTATTAATTGGTACGAATGATGCCAGTAAAATCTTGATCAGAGCAAAATGCTAAAAACATGCAATTCCATTGCTTCAGCAGTTACTTAAGCTAATAAACCAATTCACATCCAGGTTTTAATCAAGGAGACTTTGAAGTCTTAATCAGCTTAATCAAGCTCTTTTGAGGACCATCTCTTCTGATGTGAATCTGGCTTTTCTTCATGATAGCTATTGCAGCACTTTGCCTATGTAATTGCCTTCAGAAGTCCATTTGCTGACAAAGGAAGGAGTGTCAGGTGCAAAGAATCATAACCATTCATAAAATTGCAGCATAGAAGATTTATTCAATCCTATACACAAGAATTTAGCCAACTGTGAGCACCAAATTGGTACTAGATAAGGGTCAATGAAATTCAGGGTGAGCAGCTGGATTTGAATTTTTTGTGCAAGACAAGGATTCTAAACTCTGCCCCAACAACTCTGCCTGCTCTACTCCTACATCAAGGCTTTTTCTACACCAGTATTAGAGTTTATAAAAAAGATATGTTCAACAGAACCACATGATCAAAATCCTGCCCTTTTTTACATGTGTTGCAAGGTAGGGTGTTGATTATATAGGTAGTCCTTGACTTACAGCTGTTTTAAATTACAAGAGCACTGAAAAAAGTGAATTATGGCCATTTTCTACAGTTACAACCTTTGTATTTCCCCATGATCATGAGATCAAAATTCATATGCTTGGCAACTGGTTCATATTTAGGACCATGCTGTGTCCCAAGTTCATGTGATCATGTTTTGCAAATCTTTGGACAAACAAAGTGAATGGGGAATCCCAATTCACTTAATAATTGGGTTAATTTATCAACTAACTGCAGTGATTCACCTAACAACTGTGGCAAGAAAGATTGTAAAAATGGGGAAAAACTCACTTAACAAATGTCTCATTTAACAACAGAAATTTAGGGCTCAATTGTGGCCATAAGTCAAGGACTACCTGTACAGGTGTCACACATTTGAGAAATTGATTTTTTTTACCCCAATCCTCTCTCAAATGCCCCTGTAAGACACATTTTTTTATACATAGCTATAATGTGTTTCAAACATTTTTGTTGTTCTTGACTAACCACTATTGAATTCATACATTATTCTACTCAATATTTTGCTCTTGTTTTTGTTCATTTTGACTGGTTATATTTTGTACTCATTATTCTGCTTTTAGTTCGACAGTGTAATTTGAAAGATGACAAATTATTTTTTCACTGTTTGTATCTATAAGCTTTAGTAGATATTTTGAGCACTTCTTTTTGGAGAGGAAAATTAGGATATAAAAATGTATATAAGTAGAAAAAAATTCTATAAACCTGTTAGTATTTCTTGATGAACCCAAATAACACATATGAGCAGGTCACGATTTATGCCACAAGTGAAATAAAAGAATCCTTTATTTTCTTTCTACCGAATTGCCAAACTAATGAGAGTACAATAGTAATTAAAATTGAACAACTGTTATTATTTTCTTCTTGTTTATGCTTGTAAGTAAATGCATATGGTGTTGAATGTCTTGTTGTGAATCAATATTTACTTGTCAAGTTGGTAAGCAGTGAGTAGAGGAATAGGAAATATTAGACCAAAATTAGACCTAGATTCAAATCCACTCAATATTATGTTTACCTTGAGCAAGACATCGTATTTCAGCCTAATGTACAATTTTGTTGTGGGAGCAGAATGAGGAGACAAAGAACAAAATAAGCTGTTTTGAATTATCAGGAGGAAAAGCAGAATGTAAGTGTAATGCAAAAATAAAAATAATTGGGACTCACTATTTTCATCATGTTAACTCTGCTTTATCATATTTGCAATCTCAAATCCTATCGTAGAGTGCAGTAAAAGATTGATGTAATCCTTAAAGCTTCAATTGGCTGGAACCTGGTTACCTAAAACATTTATATTCTCCTATATGAATAGTTTAGGACTTTTTCATGGCTTTTTTCCACTGTTCAACATTATAAATCATCAAGAAAACCATCATTTTCAGTTTGGCCCCCATATTATGTTTAATTGCAATGGTCTTTTCAAGTCTAGGGCAATATCTTTGGTTACATGTACTGTAAAGCTTCTTACAAAATCATTCACATCTGGGATTCTTAATTTGCAGTCCAGGATTTAACTGCTCTCTTTTTTAGTGCTATATATTACATTTAAATACAACCCTAAAATATAAATTAAACTTGAAATTCTCAAAGAACATCTGTTGAGTGACAGCTATAAGCTTATTCTAACAGTAAAAGATTATACACTCATCCATATAACCTAGATAGTTTCTTGACCAGTTTTAAAGTGGATATCCAAGCTTCTACCACAACACAAGTTGCAACACAGAACTAAACAAGCAAGGTTCTTAGGTGAACTTCCTATTACATTTTGACTCTTCTAAGTCAGCAAAATAAGCCCTCTTCTCCAGGGGTGAAATCCAGCAGGTTCTGACAGGTTCTGGAGAACTGGTAGCAGAAATTTTGAGTGGTTCAAAGAACCAGTAGTGAAAATTTTGATTAGTTCGGAGAACTGGCAAATGCCACCTCTGGCTGGCCCCAGAGTGGGGTGGGAATGGAGATTTTACAGCATCCTTCCCTTGGAGTAGGGTGGGAATGGAGATTTTGCAGTATTCTTTGCCTGCCACACCCACCAAGCCACACCACACCCTCCAAGCTATGCCCATAGAACCGGTAGTAAAAGAAAAACCTGAATTTCACCACTGATCTTCACCCTGCTTCTAACAAGCTCTAATTCTAGGTTTGCACCACTAATAAAGGAATTCTCCTAGATTTTCCTCTCCCCCCCCCCCCAATGGTCCTATCTTGGACTTCCAGGCAGATGCTTCAACCCACACCTAACTGTCTGAAAGACTACTGCTTCATCCTGACACCTCCCCAAAATAATGGGTTTAGAGCTGCATTCCAATGGATGTTCATGTTTCGGTAGTGAGATGTAGTTACATTAAATTATTTCAATATCTTATCAAAGATGGCTTCTTTTGCTAGGGCTGTTATTGCAGTGTTTCATTGCCCACTTTGTATCAGTTTGATATAGTTGCCTGGGTATCTCTTCCTCAGAAACCAAGTATGTGTGTAAGGTGTTTTTTTAAATATACACATTTGTCAGAAGAATTGGGACTGACTCTGGCCACTTGATCAGCCATCCCCAGATCTGTTAATATAAAATGGCCTTGAGACTGCAAGGTAGGAAGCGTCCTACTTCTGAATGTTCTTAAAGCAAACAGAGAACAAATGTGACTTGTTTTAAATTTAAATATATATCCTACTCAAGGTAGTTTCTCTCCTCCACTTCTCCCCTTCCCATATGCCTGATTTTGATTCATGGTTTGTTTGACTTTAGTGTATGCTATTAAACTTTTTTTTAAAGGTGTTTCTCAGGGCACATTGTGAGTCAGTAAATAGTTTGTTTGTTTTTACTATTTTACTATTCTCTATTATTTATTGCCTAATTATGGCAGTAGAGATCTGTGTCTTGATAGGAAGTCAATGCTAAGGAAGGAAAGCTGGCTGGCTGGTTAGTTCCTGCTCTTCTTTTTATCCCCATATATCATTTCACGTATTCATCAACAAGACAATGTTAACAAGATGTGTATAAGAGATTGGAAGAAAGATCCAGAGAGAAAGCAATCATATGGTATGCTCATATGTTTTTACGTTCAAATGTTTAACTGAGTGTGTGTCGTATATGAAGCAGGGAAGAGCTCTCAACTCTTGGTTCATAATTCTCCAATCTATGGATTCAGTAGCTTGCTAACAACTGCTATATTATCTGTTAAGCAGATGCCTTTATCTGCGATTCCTCCTCCCATCTGCCCTTGGCAGGTGAGAGAGATAGGGCCCCCACACCAGATGCACCCAATGTCAGGATTCCAAGTAATACCCCCAATGAAAGAAGACTCCGAGGCTTGAGATTCCTCCAAGTTCTATTTTATTAGAGATGTCATATTGCAGGGGTGGGTTCCTCCCAGTTCGCACCGGTTCGCACGAACCGGTTCGTCGGTGAACCCGGAAGTAATTAACTTCCTGGAACGCCGGTACCGGTCCTGGCCCCTGTCGCTGCAAAGCGCCCTTTTGCTGGCGCGTGCAGCGGCGGCGGTAGCGGCGGTGGCGGCGGTAGCGGTGGTAGCGGCGGTAGTGGCGGTAGCGGCGGTGGCGGCGGTGGCGGCGGTGGCGGCGGTGGCGGCGGTGGCGTTAGCGGCAGTGGCGTTAGCGGCAGCGGCGTTAGTGGTGGTGGTGTTAGCGGCAGCGGTGGCGGTAGCGACGGCGGCAGTGGCGGCAGTGGCGGCGGTGGCGGCGGTGGCGGCGGTGGCGGCGGTGGCGGCGGTGGCGGCGGTGGCGGCGGTGGCGGCATTAGCAAGCCACTCCCATCCGGTCACATGGGTGGCAAGCCATGCCCACAAAGGAGGCCACGCCCACCAAGTAGGTTCGAACAAATTTTGAAACCCACCCCTGTCATATTGGCACATCTGGGAAAACCCAAATCTGAAAGTTTCCAGGTTTTCCCCACCCAAATGAAAGTTCAAGTCCTTGCCCAGCATCCACATGTCCATCACATGGTCCAATCAGGCACTGTTCCAACTGGAGATGGCTCCCAGACACGCCACTCCAGGTGCAGGGCAATATGTCCTTGACTTTCTGAGAAAAGAATGTTATTTTGACTATATCTACCCCACTCCGTATAATCCTCCCTCCCAGATTCCCTCAGTAATAAATGTGGCAGGCCTGAAGGCCCAATGCAAAAGATGGTTTCCAGGCCTGACATCCTTGTTGGAAATTAAATTGCAAGGTATTCCTCAAACACTGAAGTGCCAGATAGGGAAATCATCCACTTACAAGGTTTAAGTAGAATCAAATTTTATTGGGAAAAAAAATATGAAAGAGAAAAAGTAACTAACTAATTTTCTCTTTAAATAATCAGGTGTCGCACTTTTAACTGATGGAGATAAAAATAGTAATGTAAAGGTTCCCCTCACATATATGAGCTAGTCATTCCCAACTCTGTGGGGCAGTGCTCATCTCCGTTTCAAAGCCGAAGACTCAGCGCTGTCCAAAGACGTCTCTGTAGTCATGTGGCCAGCATGACTAAACACTGAAGGCACATGGAACACTGTTACCATCCTACCAAGGATGGTCCCTATTTTTCTACTTGCATTTTTACATGCTTTTGAACTGCTAGATTGGCAGAAGCTGGGACAAGTAATGGGAGCTCAGTCTGTTACGCGGCGCTAGGGATTTGAACCGCCAAACTGCCAACCTTTCTGATTGACAAGCTTAGTGTATTAATCACTGAGTCACGGCATCTCTGGAGATAAAAATACAAAGTTGCTATATCACAAACTATCAAAACAAATAGGAAAAGATAGAAAAAGTAAAAATCTAGTAGGCCTCATTCTCCCTTCCCCACCAAAAAAATTCTGTTCCAGATCCCTAAGGATTCCAAGTCACTTAATTCTAAAGCTGCTGGGGAAACAAAAATGGGGCCCCTTTCTCTGCCAACCTTTAGTTTTCAGCTTCTTCCCTTGTTTTAAAACACAAAGCATCTTTCTCTCTAGTAAAAAGGGAAAGGTTTGGGTAATCTGACTTTCTATGTGACCCAGGGGATGCCACAGTCCCTTGCGGAGCTATTGATGCCAAGTCTAAGATGTGTGAATATGGATTGAGACTCAAATGTGTCCAGCTGTCAGGGAATATAGTGTGGAGAACTGACTGCCCATTCATTCTTCAAGCTTATGTAGGTATGAAGGTAATTCGTAAGCATACCATGTCTTTAAAAATAGATAAAGGGTGGGGGGAACCATAGAGAAATGATCATAATGATATATCTTGGCATCCTTTCCAGCACATGCCAACACTTGCAGCTCTTATCATCTCAAACTCTCTCTTAGGGTATATTCAGGCTATCAGATTAAGTGATAGTGCATTACAGTTTTGCCACGATAATTGGAACTCAATTAGAATTGAATTGCCTGAATGCATGAAAGCTTCTGCTCTCTTTTATTAAGTCATCTTGCTTTGTGGCCATGAAAAGTGAGAGAGGAAGTGATCAGAGGGAGAGAGAGAGTCTGGGGTGGATGATTTTTAACAGGAGCTTCCCTTGTTCAGATAATCAAATACAGCCTACTAATATATCTGATGCCAGGACAGTGGGATTAACGCCAGTATTTTTTTATTGCTCTCTTTTACTGTGTGTTTAAGAGCAGTTTGAACCTCCAGGCCCCAAGTGGTGAAATAGTTATTTCTCTGCCAAAAAAGAAATACCTTCTGATGATTTTGATTTTATAAAATAGCTAATATTATGTTGCTAAGCATTGTATTTTTTAAAAAAGTTTAATGTGATCACCTTGAATTGTCCAAGTGGCAAACAAGGACACAATATGTGCGGTTTCCTAAAAAGCAGAAGTATGGATACTCATACAAAGGGCTTGGCTGCCACCACTATTGCCTTTTTATTCAGGGAGAGGTGTTACGTCTCAAATAAAGCTTCTGGGCCCAAATGCCTCCAGGAATGTTGTCTAGGACAATTCTGGTTCTCTTACCATTTGACACAGTCCGATCTATATTGACTAGAACAGGGGTGTCAAACTCAAGGCCTATGGGCCAGATCTGGACCACAAGGTGTGTTGTGTAGTGGGCTTCGGTAGGCAAGAACCATACCAGCATGGCTGCAACAACATTTATTGACTCAAAAATGGAACTGAAGCAAATGCCCATTATTTGTACTCTAGGCCCACAGGGACTTAACCAATCATAAACTAGAAAAAACCCACCCATATAATTGTTCTGAACTTCCTTCCAACACTTGGAGTCATGTAAAAGTTAGTTTCACTTTAGTCCAATTTAACAGTCAGGGTCATTTAAAGGTTAATCCCCCTTAGCGTAACTATATACATTTAATACATAACAGATCTGGCCTGCAGGGCTACTCTGGAAACAGCAAAGGACCGGCCCACAGTGCTTCTGCCAGTGAAAATAGAGTTTGGGCAACGGCCTCCTGCAACCCTCTGGCAGTGAAAACAGAGCTCAGGAGGGTAGCGCACAGGTCTCCCCAGCTCTGTTTTCGCTGCCAGAGCACTCGGGCCATCACAGGTGCTCCTGAGATGAGGGATGTTGAGCTGGCCATGCCCACCCTGGCCATGCCTACTCCAGCCCCGGCCCCAAGGTCAAACATTGATGCGGCCCTCAATGAAATCAAGTTTGACACCCCTGCACTAGAAGAAAGTCAGGGAAGGTTTTGAAGGTGGGGCTTTTTTACATTCTTAATATTGGAAAAGATGGCTTTGTGCCAGTCTCCAAAAACATAGTCCTCCTTGTTCCCCACAAGAGCATACCAACTTTTGGGCTGCCTGCCAGATTCTTTGCCATCTTCTCCTCTTAGGAGTGGACTTTTTTAATGAACAACTAGGTCATTATAAGGAGAGAAAGAAATATTTTCATTTCTGGCCTTATGGGTAGTTAAACTACTCCTATGACTGCCAATAGTTTCCATGGAAGGAAAACGCTCAGTAGCTGTTCCACGCTTCTCATGTCTTGGCACTCTAGTGATGCGGCCATACCTTCTCCTCTGCCCTTTGGAACCAAACTATGTGTAATTCCTTATGCACAGCACGTAGCTCAGCCTCTGTAGTTAATTTTATCCATTGCAGACATAAGATAATCTACCAGAAATATACTTTGCTTTTTCCCCCCTCTCACTAATATGATTGGAATGAATGTCCCTCTCACTGATGGAACTGGAAAGGTTATGAAAAGTTTCCATTAGTGCCAATTAGAACTTTTTATTTTTCTTCTAAACCTCCTGATCATACTGGGGGGAGAAATGGAGGAGGCACCGTTGTAGTTTTAATCACAGCAAGGATGGGAAACAATAAGCTTCTTTCCCTGTACACTGCATCCCCCCCCCCCTAAGGATCGTGCCTTCTATATCTATAATTATTTTAAATAAAGATATAGCTATACAGGTAACCCCTCGACTTACAATCATACATTTAGCAACTGTTCAAAGTTACAACAGCACTGAAATAGTGACTTTTGATCATTTTTCACACTTAATGACCATTGCAGCATTTTTGTGGTCTATTTAAGCCCTTGGCATCTGGCTTGTATTGATGACACTTGCATTGTTCTGGGATCATGTAATCCCCATTTGTAATCTTCCCAGTTGGCCTGACATACAAAGTCAAAGAGGGAAAACAGATTATCTTAAGTGAATAAGTTATTAAATGAATAACTGCATTATTTACTTAACTTCAGTGATCCACTAACACCTGTGGCAAAAAAAAAATTAAAATGAGGCACAATTCACTTAATAACTGTCTTGGTCCAAAATTTGGGACTCAACTTTGGTTGTAAATCAAGGACTACCTGTATGCTACATATAAAGTATAGACTGAGCTGTGCAGTTTTCTATGAAAAAATCAGAAACATGATTGCCATCCCAAATCAGATATGATGTTATTCATTTTAGGGGTGGTACAGGTTTGGCTTTTTTTTATGGAGGACTGGGGCACCAGTCCACTTAGCTCACCCTTTGGGCAGAGATAAATATTGGAGGCAATATAATGGAGCTCACTCTATAATCAAAATGCCTGATCTGCTTGATGAAGGAGATGATCAAGCTGAGCCTGAGGCAGGGGTCATGTGTGTCACCAGTCTCGAGTCCCTTAGTGCCCACAAAAGATCTTAGTCCAGCCCACCATGAATTCTCTTGCCAATTTGCTTTCACTGTTAGTACTGCAGTATCTTGTAGAGTGTTTTGTGGCAAGGACAGCTTTCTCCATTTATTTTTTCCCTCCTTTGAAAGAGGTTTATATTAGGTTTATACCATGTACCATCTCACTTTTTCATGGGAGGGAAAGTGAATTTGGAGATTGCTGTTTTCAAAAAGTACCAGGGTGGGGTGTTATGAGAATGATTGGGCTGCTAAAAATATTTCTAGTTCATTGCCACACTTGTAAATAATGACCTGCAAAGAACATTTTTGCATGTAATGGAGGCTGGGGATTGTTTGAGAAGTTTAGATACCCAGCATCTCATCCTCCCTCCTTTTCTCTCATTTGCTATATATTAATTAATTAATTTCCATAAAGTCATTATCAACACTTTTCAACCTCACAGATATTCTCTAGATCTGTCCCTAATTTGTCCCTGGCATGTATTTATGATAGTTGCACTGTCCCGGGATCATGTGGTCACCCTTTGTAACCTTCCCAGCCATCTTCCAACAGGCATGGTAATCAGGTCAAGAGCCGTGGTGGCACAGTGGTTAGAATGCAGCATTGCAGGCTCATTCTGCTGACTGCCAATTGCCAGCAGTTCGGCAGTTCGAGTCTAACCGGCTCAAGGTTGACTCAGCCTTCTGAGGTCAGTAAAATGAGGGACCCATGGGCAATATGCTGACTCTGTAAACTGCTTAGAGAAGGCTGTAGAGCACTGTAAAGCAGTATATGTCTAAGTACTATTGCTGTTGCTAAGATCAATGGGAGAAGCCAGTTTCACTTAACTACATGATTCACCTAACAATTGCATTCATGTTAACAATAATGCCAAAAAGCTTGTAACGCAACTCACTTAACAACTGTCTTGCTTAGCAACAGAAATGTTGGACTCCATTATAGTCATAAGTCAAGGACTACCTGTATTCCATCTGTTTCCTGTAGCCTACTGACCTGGTAATGACAGAAGTACTGACTTAACTTCATCTTCTAATACTAGAGTTTTTTGTAAGTAGGGAATATCTTCTAAGGTATCTTGGATGTTGACATCTCTACTATAAAGTATTTCAATATATTCCTTTCATCTTTGTTTGAATTTCTTTGAATCAGTTACTATCTGTCCAAAGGCATCCTCCAGTGTTGTAGACATACTGTATTGATTTCACCAAATCAGCAGACAAAGACTCCATGGCATTCTGAACCAGAAGACTAGTTCAGTATAAGTTGGATGGCACAACAAATTACACATGGTTTAAATGTAGTCAAAGAATTCTATTCAGTAGTTCCTCATCAGAAATGAAGTAAGTATTGAGTGATATACCAAATGACTCAGTCCTAGTTCCCGAGTTCCTCAAAGTTTTAATTAACTTTTTATAAATTAAGTTGTAGGTCCTCTACCCTTCAATATTTTTACAAATTACTTGGTGAAAGGAATGCTTATCAAATTTACATTTGATTCAAAACTGTGTTATAGCTAATTCTCAAGAAGACAGAAATAAAATGCAAAATGATTTTGATAAATGGTCTGAAAATAACAATGAAATTTAACAGTGGCAATTGCAAACTTCATTCAGAAAATATAATTCATGCTCATGGGTAAAATGTGGAACACCTGGCTTGACTATAGCTTGTGAACAAGATATTGACGAATTACATACAAAAACCTTGCCAGACCTATACTGGAATACTGCATACCTGCCTGGAATCCACACTGTATTTCGGACATTAAAACCTTAGAGAGGGTCCAGAGATATTTTACAAGAAGAGTACTCAACTCCTCTGCTCATAATAAAAGCCCTTATACCACCAGGCTTGAAATTTTAGGCCTGGATAAACTTGAACTAGGCCATCTATGTTTTGACCTGAGCTTATTGCACAAGATAATCTACCACAATGTCCTACCTGTTAATGACTACTTTTACTTCAACAGCAATAACACAAGGGCTATCAATAGATACAAACTAAATGTAATCTGCTCTAATCTTGATTGCAGGAAAAATGACATCAGCAATAGAGTAGTAAATGTCTGGAACACTCTACCTGATCCTGTTGTTAGTTCCTGTAACCCACATCTGTACCTTTTACCTCAAACTGTTTACCTTACGCGTTTCTTAAGAGGTCCCTAAGGGGGCATGCATAAGCGCACCAATGTGCCTACCATCCCTGTCCTATTGTCCCCAATTATATGAACTCATTTTATGTGTTTATGACTATGTTTTGCTTATTTATATCCATTTATTTGTGCCATTTTTTCATGTATCCATGTCTATGTCTATACTGATACTTGTTTCCTTGTACTTGTTGACAAAAATAGATAAATAAACAAAATATGAATCAGCAGCTGCACACAAGCGCAAATCCAGTTTTAGGATGCATCAACATAATCTAAAATCATAGGAAAAAATTGTTTCGATGCCTTGAACAGACCACTCTTTAAGTACGGAATCAGTTTGCAGCATCAAATTTTGAGGCAAAATCCTCACTGGGAACTCATAGTCTTTTTAGAGTCATTCAAACATTTCTGGATTCAGAGAAATTGGAACAGGCTTGAAGAGGCTCATTGAGTAGAAGAAGTTATATCTGATGAAGAAAGATTAAAGGAACTTCATATTATTAGTTTTGAAAAGGGAACACAGGTTGTGGTGACATCTTCTAGTATCTGAAGGGGTATTGTACAGTAGAAACAAGACTTGTTCTCCATTATTCCTGAACAGCATATGTGGATTTTAAGGGATAAGAAAGTAGATTCTAGTGGATGTTACAAAGAATGTCCTAATAATAACAACTTGACAATGAAATCAGCTCTTCAGAGAAACTGGGGGTCCTTTCATTGGATGTGTACAAATGGACATCCATCTATCTATCTCGGATGTTTTCATTTGGGTTCCCTGCACCAACAAGAAGGGGATTTGGATTCATTGGTTGAAATTGCCCCATACTGCTCTGAGATTCAATGATTCAAAGACTTAATGTGATGTATGAAGACAGCCCAAGAATATGGTTGAATAACAAGTATAAACAAACCCACATTGTATGTTCTATTTTCCCATTACAATATCCTCCTACCTGTTGAGATTCTAAAAGGATAATAGAAAGCAACATCTATTTCCTTATAAAACCTTTCCCTCTCTTGGAAGCGAGGAAGATTCTGCTTAAAATCCTCTGTGTGAACTTGTGTGTGTGTTTGCACTGTATAGTCTCAAAAGGCTGAGTGCTGAATGCACCACAGGGAGAGTTTGTTGTGCTGCTAATACTATTGTCTCCTGTATCCCCGGGGAAGGAGTCACTAGGCAGCTTAATGTGTCTTCCGATGTATTCTTTGTTTCAATCAGCTGCTGTTTGAGCATTTACAGGCTGTTCTGCAGGGGACAGTAGCACAATTGCCTGTGTGTTGTCTAATGAGTGGTATGTTGGTTTTAGTACACAGAGATTATCAACCATGCAACATATAATTTATGCATAGAGAATTAATTTCCTTATAAATATGGGAATATTTTATATTCCCATAACAACATTAGCAGCCCTCATGTCTGCTAAAATGTTGGCATTTTAGTCCATCTATCCATCCATTCATCCATCCATCCTATTCTGATAGGCAACAGTGGGTTTTATCTGGCTTTCTCCAGGTTTTTTTTTTTATTTGGGTGGAAGAATGGCATTGTTTTGCAAATTCCATGCCTGCTCCACATAATCTATGGGTGCCTTGTTGATACTGTTAACCTTAAGGTTAACCTTAAGGACAGAATAGGAATCACCATTGCTTTGCAGCTCCAGCCAAGGATGGAGTTTGTGTGATGGAATGTAGACTGGATTCTCAGAAGGGAGGGAGTGCATTCCAGAGGAGTAAGAGACAAGCCAGTTCAGATAATTCATATGAGAGAAGGAGGATGAAATCAGCTCCTCCCCAATAGTTCCCAGAATATATGCTTTATGACGGTGGCAATCTGCTTTACTTGGCAAGATTCTGTCGATAGGTAAGGAAAATAAATAGATCTGCTTGGACGATCACAGTGTGTCTTTCTTGGTTTTTGGAGCCTGACAATTGGCTTGCTATCAATCACTCCCTTTTGTTTCCTCAAGATGCCTCCTCCATACTTGTGACTGGTTAGTCTGGCAAATTGATAGTTTTTCTAAGCACACTCACTTACACCCATCCAACCATGTCTTCTCCCACATTATGGAGAATAATTCATTGTAAGTAACATTTGAGTAAAGGGGAACAATGCCAGGGGAAAGACTTTCATTAACTTGCATCACATTAAAAGAAAAAGTTAGGATTATGCCAATTGGCCGGCCATGCTCGTTTTGTTCAATGTGGGTCAGCATTCAGGGCAGCAATTTTTGTCAACATAATGTTTGGCCTGCCCCAAGGACTTGTACCACTCTAATGGCAAAAAGTGAAGAGGAACTAAAGAGCCTCTTGATGCGGTTGAAGAAGGAGAATGCAAAAGTTGGCTTGAAATGCAACATTAAGAAAACTAAGATCATGGCATCCAGACCTCTCAATTCTTGGTAAATAGATGGGGAAGAAATGGAGATAGTGACAGATTTTATTTTTCTGGGCTTCACCACAGATGGGGACTGCAGCCAAGAAATTAAAATATGCTTGCTCTTGGGGAGGAAAGCCATGGAAAATCTAGGCAGCATACTAAAAAGCAGAGACATCACCCTGCCAACAAAAGTGTGTATAGTCAAGGCTATGGTTTTCCCAGTTGCAATGTATGGCTGTGAAAGTTGGACCATAAGAAAGGCTGAGCGCCAAAGAATGGAGACCTTTGAACTATGGTGCTGGAGAAGACTCCTGCGAGTCCGTTCGATTGCAAGGTGATCAAACCGCTCAGTCCTAGAGGAGATCAACCCTGACTGCCCTTTAGAAGGCCAGATCCTGAAGATGAAACTCAAATTCTCTGGCCACCTAATGAGAAGGAAGGTCTCACTGGAGAAGAGCTTAATGCTGGGAAAGATGGAGGACAAAAGAAGAAGGGGATGACAGAGAATGAGGTAGCTGGATGGAGTCACTGAAGCAGTCGACGTGAGATTAAATGGACACCGGGGGATGGAAGAGGACAGGAAGGCCTGGAGGAACATTGTCCATGGGGTTGCGATGGGTCAGACACAACTTCACAACTAACAACAACAATAAGGACTTGTAGATAGCAATTTTAAAAGGCCATTGGGCTAGGGCCAGTAGCTTTGCCACTAAAAGTACAAACTCTGCAGGTACAACACCAGAGGAGGTCTCTGTTATATAAACTGCAACATGTAATTTGCAATTGTGAGATATATTTTTTTTAAAAAAAACACATAGTGCAGAACATCCCCAATTCCCAACAGGAGATCTTTTTTTCCCCACCTTGCAGTTGGCTCATCTCTTTGCTATTTTTGGAGAAGGCAGGAGCTTTGAGGTCAGCAAAGCATATGCTTCTGCAAATTTGCCTTGTCCTCCAAGAAGCCAATCAGGCTTCGGCAACAACACGGCTATTGATTTCCATTTTCAGCTCTTATCAAGGTTTATTTATCATTCCCACAGGTAGAAATACTGACCTTGGGCTGGATTCATTTGATATTCACGGAACAGGTCAGTGCGTCTTCATACAGACCTTGGTGTTTTTCAATATCAGCTTACTGTTGATCTCTCAAAGTCATTGTGAGATCCTTCTGGCTGTGGGAGGATCCAAGAATGGAGGACACAGAGGACTGTTTAGCCACACTGATCCCCTCTCTGCTTTAAAAGGAAAAGACACAATCCCCTTCTCAAACATAGCTTTAGCCTGGAAAAAAAATCACAATATAACGCCATCTGAGCTTGTAGCAAATAGAGAATGATGACTGTAAAACACAGTAAATTAGGTAAATGTAATAGTTGGCAATTAAAGGAAGCTTATTCTTAGGGACATTTCACATGCATTCCCTTGCTGAGCCAGTCATTTAGAATAGAGCTAGTTTAGTATAGTGCAGAAGTTGCAGTTCTAGAAACTGGGAGACTGTGAGTTCTAGTCCTACCATAGTATGAAAGACAGTTGGGTGAACTTGAGCCAGTCATTCAATTCTCCTCACAGGATTGTACTTGTGGGCAAAATAGGAGGACAAAGTAGTATTAGGTATGTGCACTGCCTTGAATTATTTATAATCTATCTATCTATCTATCTATCTATCTATCTATCTATCTATCTATCTATCTATCTATCTATCTATCTATCTATCTATCTATCTATCTAAATGGTTGTGTGTGTGTTCCAGCATAACTATGGAACGCCTTGAGCAATTTCAACCAAATTTAGTATACAAATGACTATGGAAATACTGTATGGCTAACTCACCCCTCGGTGTGCAGGGAAGTGCAGTCAGGGGAGGCAGGAGAGGTATCATCCTGAAAAGAAAAAAAATTAAAAGGAAAAAGGCTGAGGTAGTTGCTGCCAGAGTCACAGTGGATGACTCTGCTTAGTGCTTAACTGCAGGAGGAGGCAAGAGAACCACGTGCCTCCTTTAGTCTATCTTTATGATTACTTGAGCAGAGTTAAGCAAGGGTTAAAAGGCGAAAAATTCCTTATGCAAAGGAGGCATGTGGTTCTCTCGCCTCCTCCTGCAGAGGGAACTTTTTTTAGAGGTTTTTTTTAAAACAGTTAAGCAGAGTCATCCACATGGTGACTCTAGCAGCAACTAGCCCAGCCTGACCAGCAGCTCTTGCCTTTTTCTTTTTACATTTTTTACATTTTCATCCTGGCAGATAAGAGGAAAGTTGAAATCCTGTCTGTGACACAGCTGGAAAAGGTATGTGGGTCGGAAGGAGGGGGGAGGAATTCAAAATTATTGTAATTTGTAAGTAATTGTAATTTGTATTATTATAAGTAATTGTGTGTGTGTGTGTGTGTGTGTGTGTGTGTATATGTGTGTGTTTTACCTGCCTCTGCTGGCATGCGGGCTGGACTTTATTTTTTATTTTTTAAAGCCATGCCGCCGCACCTCACCATAGAGCAAAACACATCCACTGTATGGCCGCGGCACGGCGGCATGCACTTTAAAGTGCCGGCGCACCTTTTTGCCATAGAGCGAAACAATTCCCGCTGTATGGCCACAGCGCGGCAACATGCACTTTAAAGTGCTGCCGCGCACCAGCACTTTAAAGTGCATGCTGCCGCGCCGGCCATACAGTGGGACGTGTCGGGTCTTCGGGGGCGGCTGGTGCTGGCAGACATAGGGCGGCTTTTGTCCTCTTGCCTCACCAGCTGTGAACCTCACCGCACATCACTGTCGGTGTGTCTGTTTTGATAAGATACAGGCTGTTGTGCCTTAAAATAGCTTCTACTGTACAGCACAGTGGAGTTGCCATGGTACTCCACAAGGGGGCTCTCTGGTAAGAAGGAAAATCCAACCTTAGAAATTATGTTTGGTCCAGACTTTTTCCCCCTATAAATTTACCCAGGCAATGCTGGGTTATTGGCTAGTAACTAATAAAGGTGGGACAAAAATCTAAACTAAATAAATAAATAAGTACCCTACAACATCCATCTACCTAATATTTGTTGTATATATTGGGAATACAATCACCATAATTCCCAGAAAGTTTGGCTAATAGCTGTGTTTAGGGAATTCTAAATGTTTAGCCCTCTCTGTCTTGAGGACAGTAGTCTTGATGCCCTGCAGTATGTTGATTTTGAGCAAAAGCATGTGGTTTATAGAATTTTGCTAAAACATATTTGTTATTTTGAGTAAAAGTATTTTTCAAAATGTCCAGTGTTACTGAAATCCCAGATGTTAATGAATTGTAACATTTTTTTTCTATTTTATTGCATGTTTGCTTTTGCAGTTCTAAGCAAGACCTAAGCATCTCTTGGTGCTGAGATAGTCAAGGACCTTGAAATCTGATACTGAAGTAAGCAAATCCTATGGAAAAAGCAATGAAAACATATTATTAATAGAAGCCACAGTGTGGTGTGGAAGTTAAAAGGCTGGATTAAAATGAGAAGGTTCAGCCAATAGTAGCCCTTCAACTTGGAAAGTCTCTTTCGGCCAGTAACTTTGAGTCCAACTCATCTTGATGGCACCATGGTGGTGCAATGGTTAGAGTACAGTACTGCAGGTTGCTTCTGGTGACTGCTGGCTGCCTGCAATTTGGCAGTTCAAATCTTACCAGGCTCAAGTTTGGCTCAGCCTTCCATCCTTCCAAGGTGGGTAAAATGAGGACCCAAATTGTTGAGGGCAATATGCTGACTCTCTGTAAACCGCTTAGACTCTAAAGTGGTATATAAATCTAAGTGTTATTGCTATCTTATAGATTCGTAATGCTGGAAAGAAAATCAGAGGAGGGAGCATTATATACTTACCTACCTTAGTCCTCTTGTAGAAAAAAATGTAAGATATAAATTAATATGTATACTTAAATAAATACATAATGATAATGAAACCAGTCTCTAAATCACTTAGACCAATATTTCTGGGCAGGCCAGCCATTTATGGACAATATGCACCTCAAATTCAAGTTTAGCCTGTGATAGCAAGGTACAGTAGAACCTCTGGTCAGGAATGCTTCTGACCATGACCAAATCAGGCTCTGACCAAAAAATTCACTTTTTTTTTCGTGGCTGATTTCCCCTTCCACACCATTTTTTTTAAAGTGCCAAGATTCCAAAATTAGATTTGGGCCACAACCAAATCAGTTTGCAACCAAAATTACGGAACAAATTATGGTCATGACCAGAGGTTCGACTGTATAGTTGAATGGTCATTAGCATACTGATGACATCTCATCTCAAGCTAACAACATAACCCACCATTTATCAAACTGTGTTAACCTGCACCTAGAAAAACCATGGGCTTGATCTCTCCTTGCCCAGATCTATCAACTGAACCACCCACTTACCTGGAACCACTGCAAAAGGGGGCTCCCAATTCTCATGTTAAATCATCCTAAAGGAAACCATGCCACTGGATGATCCAAAAGAACCACAGGAACATGTTTTCTCCTTCCAAGTTACTAAAGTGTCACCTATCAACTTGACCAAAGTCATTTTGGTATCAATCATGACTAGGAGGGAACCAGATGTCCATTTGTTCTAGAATCATCTGTAACTGAAGCCCCTCTATTTTCTCAACAAATTTCTGCAATAAATGGAGTTTGGCTGTAGAGTGAAGTTGGACAAATACATCCAGACTAAAATATAGCTTTCTATATTTCTCTTTCTAAGTGCTTGGCATCAATCCCTTTCTAAAAAAGACCTTGACCACTTCCCAGACCACTGTCACATCTAGCAGCCAGGAGAAACCAGAATGGCATATGGAACTGGCAAAAATCACACTGCAGGTGGCATACTACAGATTTCCTCTATTGATTTTCTCTGGTCACACAACAACTTCAGTAGAATCCTATTTCATTGCGAGAGATGTGCCCCTCTCGTCTCACTTGGCGCTAACCCAATCACGTCAAAATCAATTTCAAAACAAAACAAACTCAGAGCAGTGACTTATATGAAGTGAAATTCAAGGTGGTTTTTGACCATAGCTATAATTTTGGGAGACTTTGGCCTCTGTCCTTGTGAAAACTGGGAAAACTTAACTATCTGTACATTATATGCAGAAAATCGCCATAAAACGAAATTGATTAAAAAAAAAAAAGATGCCCCTGCATGTCGGGGAGAAGTTAGGGATTCAATGTCTTTTTACTATAGACACTGACCAATAAAGGCCAAAGTGGGTTTGGGGAGTTCTATGGGGCAGGAATAGTTTAGCAACAGGCTCCATGGCACAAATAGCATTTCACCCCACTAACATTTCTCTTTCTCAAAGCACCATTATATTCAGGGGAGAAGCTCTAATTCTTTCTGCTTTCCCAGCAAGGTCAACACATTCATCTATTTCAGACTAGAACCAACTCATAAACTGTCAGCATTTTCAAGAGAGGGAGAGGGAGAGAGAGAGACAAAGAACATCCATTTTCTAGAGGTAACTCTAATCACACACTGTATAATAAAATTTGATAGGTGATAGCTTTCTTGCTGTTGAACTCTCACAATAAAATATCAAAGCTCGTAAAGGGAAAAAAAATACCCAGAAGTATGCCATACCACTATGCAATAATTACAGTATATACTCAATCCCTACTTTAAAAAAATAAAATAAAAACCAACCTTCTCACAGTAACCCAGATTCAGCCGGAGAAAAAGTTAGATGGTGTTATTTGTATGATAGCTATGCAAATCATACAAAATTGCCCGATTTCCCCTACTTTGCCTAATCTGTTTCTGCTAATCATGAGAAGAGGCAAAGTTAACAAAGCAATGATAGCCCATCCTCCAATCAAAGACAATTCTCCCAGCAGCTGCTCCCAGGCTCAATCAGCCATTTCTCTTTCAACCACAAGGAAAGAAATTGTGTGTGTGTGCAGGTGTGTGTGTTTTTTTAACAAAGCGATGAGACTCTTAAGAATCCAATTTTATACCCAGTTTACTGCATCTCCAGTTTATGGAAATGTGTCCTATACTCTCTTTATATCAGATTCAGGGGTTCTCCCCCCCCCCCTTTGTAATAAGTTGTGACTCCTGAAATTCACTTTTTTTTGGTTGAATAATAGAAGAGACAGGACCCACGTCCTTTCTGGATCTCCTTCCTGAATGCTACAGCGTGTCAACCAGTGGTGGGATTCAAATTTTTTTACTACCAGTTCTGTGGGTGTGGCTTGGTGGGCATGGCAGGGGAAGGATACTGTAAAATCTCCATTTCCTCCCCACTCCAGGGGAAGGTTACTGCAAAAGTGGTGGGATTCAGCCAGTTCGCACTGATTCGGGAGAACCAGTTGTTCACTTTCTAAGCAGTTCAGAGAACCGGTTGTTGGAAGAAATCTCCTTTTGGTTTTTTTCCCCACTTTACATGGCTAATCCTGTAAGGAAGGAAGGAAACATTCTGGTGTTTTGTTTCTAGCCTAATCTTTATTGCCCTGCTTACATAAACTGCCTCTCCGATTAACCCTTATTACATTGTGACAGCTATGGTGAAGCGCCCATCGACCTGAGTGACGTTGAATTGGCCACACCCACACAGTCACACAACCACTGACCCATGCCTACCCAGCTGGTCATTAGGGCAGAGAACCGGTTGTTAAATTATTTGAATCCCACCACTGAGTATAGGTAGTCCTCAATGTACCACCACAACTGAGCCCAAAATGTATGTTATTAAGCGAGAAATTTGCTAAGTGGGTTTTGCCCCATTTTACGATTTTCCTTGCCACGTTTGTTAAGTGAATCACTGCAGTTGTTAAACTAGTAATGCCTTTGTTAAGTGGATCTGGTTTCCCCATTGACTTTGCTAGTCAGATGGTCACCAAAGAGGATCACATGACACCCCAACACTGCAACTGTCGTAAACTCAGTTGTCAAGCATCCAAATATAACTTATGTGACCATGGAGATGCTACAACGGTCATAAGTATGAAAAATGGACATAGGTTACTTTTTTAAGTGCTGTTGCAACTTTGAATGGTCACTAAATGAACTGTTGTAAGACAAGGACTACCTGCATCACACTTTACCCTCAACAGGAGGAAAGAAGTATTAAATAACTACCTGCGGAGTTCAGGGTGTCACAAACTAGTCTTATTTTAAGGCTGAAGGGTAAATCTTCATTGGCATAAGTCAGTGTTTCTTAATAGACTGAAGATGTGTGGACTTCAACTCCCAGAATTCCCAAGTCAGCATGCCTCCTAGCAGGGGAATTCTGGGAGTTGAAGTCCGCACATTTCAGCCTGCCAGAGTTGAGAAACACAACTTTATAGAGCCTAGCAGAGATGCAAAATTCCAAACTGGGGGAAAAAAGAATAAAATACAAGAAGACTGTAGAGACAGTAGTTTACTACTAAGATCCTTTTAAGCATTCTGCCTTTCTTCCTTCTTTATCCCCCTTCTGCCACTGTTTTTTTAAAGCCATAAATTATTTATTGCAGACTTCAGTTTTGAAACAATTAGTTCAGAAGGCTGCATTCAGGTAGAGCTACAAGAAAATGCAATTCACTGTCTTACATTACCATTTTCTGGAAGCAAGCACCTCTGCTGACGTTCCCAGGAATCAGTGTTATTTATTAACTTATTTGGTCCTTAGTTCATTAATTCATTTTTAAATTATATGCACATGAGGGGGGGGGGAACAAAAAAAGGAAAGCCACAAAGCATAATTCTTGTGAGTGTGTTTGTGTGTGTGTGTGTGTGTGTGTGTTAACTATAAACTTCACACCTTGAAGTTTATAGTTAAAAGTACTGAAATTTAAATCAATACATTTTACAATAATAAACATATAAACAAATAGATATATCCCAATTTCTGTAGTATTCTCCAGTCAGGGCATCCAGAAATAAAATGCTTGTCCAACAGATAAACTGTGTAATTGCTGGGGAATTAATATTCTTCAAAACTTGTAATACCATTTTGTATGTGCGCAATCACAAAAGCATCCAATGTCTATTTCCATTTTTTTTTCCTGTGAGTTTCCAGGCTGTTTTGCATGTAATGAAAAATCATAACTGAAAATAAATGTTCCTGCCTTTGACCCAGTGACTCCTGTGGCCGTTGCTGAAACACATAATATTAAGCCAAGCCTGGGAACATGCAAGGCAGGACTTTTCATTTTAAAGCTGGTTGTTGTGCTTGTAGATATGTGCATTTTGATGTTTTAATTTTGTGTATGTATATGATATGTGTGTGTACCCTGTTTCCCAAAAAATAAGACCATCCGGGATAATAAGCCCAATCGAGCTTTTGAGGGCATGTGGTAAAATAAACCCTCCCTTGAAAATAAGCCCCTCCCCGAAAATATTGCAACACAGCAACAGCCATGAGGTGACCATGCTCACCACCACCTGCACCTAAAAAATAATAAGACCTCCCTGGAAATAAGGCCAAGTGGTTATTTCGGGGGTCAAAAGAAAATAAGACCCTGTCTTATTTTTAGGGAAACAAGGTATGTGAATAGAGCTATAGATACAGATAGGCATTCACATATAGAATATGTAATACTCACATCTAAAAATATATGTGAATCTTTGTGGCATCAATAGTCATCCTGGCTATATTTTATACTTCATTAATTTGTGTGTGTGTGTGTAAATGTATAATATATATTTTTGTGTGTGTGTGTGTGTGTATGTGTATAATATGTATGTATGTATGTATGTATGTATGTATGTATGTATGTATATGTATGTATATTTATTTATCAGCACAAATGCAACACAAATGTAACAAAAAAGGCAACATTAAAAATAACGGCTTTCTGTCTGGATGGTCTCTTGGGATGAGCCGATAGACAGAGAAAGGAAGCAATATGCTTCCTCCCATATTTGGGCATACCAGGGGTTGTGACACAATAAATACCTATTTCCATGGCCTAGCTGATAAAGTAGGAGAGCCTGTGGCTTAGTGGCTAATACAACTGCCTAATATGTAATACAGCCCAGATTCTAAATCCCAGTAAGGGTATGGCTAGCTGATGAGAGCTAAATAGCTTGAAATAGATCTATACTAGTCTCCCTTTATTTATTTATCAGCACAAATGTATACATAAACAGGAAAATACAACAGGACCAGCATATATATATATGCTGGTCCTGTTGTATTTTCCCATTTGAGTTTGTCTTGGCAACGTTTCGGCGAGGTCTCACTTGCCATCTTCAGGCTGGTGTTTTCGGCTTAAAGCATGGTCGGAGCTGCTGTCTTTCTATAAATCTTGGTGGGGGTGTGTGGAGTGCTGGCTTTGTTTCAGTAAGTGGATTGGTTGGCTGTGTGGTTGTATCATGATTGGTAGATTGATGCTGATTAGTGCTGGCCATTGTTGTTCTGTGTTGTAACAGCCTGGGTGGTGGGTGGGGCTTGTTTGTTGACTAGGGCTGGTTTCCAGATGTCTGGTAGGTGGGAGATATCATCATGTTTATTCATGTTGTGTGGGTGTTTCTCTATTTCGATAGCTTCCATAATTACTCTCTTGTTGAAGTGTTCAGTTTTGGAGATTAATTTGATTCCTTCAAAATTAATTTCATGTCCTGTAGCTTTAAGGTGCTGGAAAAGGGTGGAAGTTTTTTTCTTTTTTTCTTACTGCATTCTTGTGTTCTGCAATGCGTGCATTTATTCTCCTGTTCGTTTATCCTATGTATGTTGCAGGGCAGGTTTTACATGGTATTTCATAGACTCCTTGATTTTCTAGCTGGATTTTATCTTTGGGTTTTTTTAAGATGTTGGCTATTTTTTGGTCAGTGTTGAAGACTGTTTTGATAGTGTGTTTGTGGCAAATTTTGCTGATTTTATCTGTGGTGCCTTTGATGTAAGGGCGGAGGGAGATGCCATTGTACTGTTCTGTGTCTCGGTTCTTGGGGGGAGTCTCAATCTCAATCTTACATGGGAAAAGACCCGAATACAACAAGACCAGCATACCTACACCCGTGAAAATCTACGAGAATGAATATATATATATATATATATATATATATATATATATATATATATATATATATATATATATATATATATATATATATATATATATATATATATATATATATATATATATATATATATATATATATATATATATATATATTTCTGAGGTTTTCGCGGGTGTTAGTATGTAGGTCTGTAGTTGTTCGGGTTTTCTCCCGCGTAGAATTGGAGATGTCTTGGCGACGTTTCGACGAAGTCACATTCGTCATCTTCAGGCTGCTGCTGACTACTTCAGGTTGATGTTTCCAGGAGTAGTGAAGATGACGAATGTGACTTCGTCGAAACGTCACCAAGACATCTCCAATTCTACGCGGGAGAAAACCCGAACAACTAGAGACATATATATATATATATATATATATATATATATATATATATATATATATATATATATATATATATATATATATATACACACACACACACACACACACACACACATACATACATACATACATACATATATATATATATATATATATATATATATATATATATTAATTACACATATATATATATTAATTACACATATACACACACAAATTTGCATGTACACACAAATTAATGAAGTATAAAATATAGCCAGGGTGACTATTGATGCCATAAAAAATGTGTGCTGAATCTACCACCTGCTGAGCAGTTACACATAGAGCTCAGTCAGTAAGTGAAGACAAGCAATTAAATTGCCCTACTATATATGCTGCCATAATATCATAAACAAATAAGTATCTTTACCAGTCCTTCATTTCAACAACAGGGATTCTGCCTAGACTGGAAAAATCTATACCCACTGTGTTTGGTCCTAAAATTACCTAATCTATTAATCCCGACATGAGTTCTGTGAAAGGACTCCTCTTGAGAATCCTAGCTACTCCTGTTGCTGTTTACACTTCTCTGCCTTTTAGAAAAAAAATATGCATTGGTAGTGCTGATGATATGGAGGTGGTGAATGCTGATAAGAAGCATGACTAGGCTGTGGAATACAAAAAGATGGAGTGTCTTTGATCTTGAGAAGAAAACAGAACTTGCATTTTTAATAAGTTAGAAAAAACAATTACACCAAATAATTCACGTGTTATAAAATTCTACCTTTAGTATTTTTACAAATAACTCAAGGTGGAGAACTTATGTAATACTCCTTCCTCCTCCTATTTTCTGCACAACAGCAACCCCGTGAGTCAGATTAGGCTAAGAAAAAGACTGACCCAAAGTCACCAAGCTGGCTTCCATGGCTAAGGTGGGACTTGAACTCACAATCTCCTGCCTTAATCACTAGACCAAACCCTAGAGCTGTGATGGTGAACCTATGGCACATGTGCCCAAAGTGGCACACGAAGCTATGTCACCCGGCATGCGTGGCCTTGCCTGTTTGTCTTCCGGGCTTCTGGTGCTCATGCGCACAAAATGATCAGCTGTCCTTCGTACAAATGGCAGTTCTGAAAACTAGTGTGCACATGTGCTCTAGCCAGCTGATCGTCGGGCACACATTTGTGCTAAAACCAAGAAGTTCAGCTTTTTTTAGAGCGCAGCCCCAGCGCGCATGCATACAACATTTCTGCGTGACCTTTTCGACACTCGGTGCTGAAAAGGTTTGCCATCACTGCCCTGCAGCAATATAATGCCATAGATCTTGTGATGGAAATTATAATGTTACATTACATTAAGAAAACCAGGTATATAGTACTGTTGGGTATGTAGCCTACCTCCCACTCTTTATTGTTCATGTGCCTCATCCCAAGGTAGGTTAAAAAGAGATGGGTCTAGGACAACTCCCCACAGCCAACTCCCCACAGCCAACTCACCAAGAGACAACTCATCAATGCTATATTAATTGTTTCATTCACTTACTTTTACTATTGGTTGCTACATTTTTGTCAAAATTATTGTAATTCTTATATTTCTGGATTTACTTCCTTTAGTTTAGTATTATTATTTAGTATTACTGATTGTTGGGGGCCATATGCTGACCACTTAGAGAGGGCTGAAAGAGCACTATGAAGTGGTATATAATTCTAAGTGCTATTGCTATTGTTGGCCAGAGTTCTATCGAAATTAATTTAACTTTTGTATTCGTTCAATTGTCCCGTGCCAAGTTGTCTCGCAAAAAATTGTCCCATAGCAAGTTGGCTGCGGCAAGTTGCTTCATTCCAAAAAGGGAGATCTGTGAAACCTATGCCTTTGTTAATGGGAAGGCTCCAGTTTTATGTCATTAAAAAAAAGAAGAAGAATTGGAATCTTGCTGTGATGAAGCCTGAGAATCCCCTTTTTAATACCGTTGATTTATTAGAAGAGTAACTAAAAGAAAAGAGACTTCATAACCTGTAATAACTTTAGGACGTAATGCCCAATTATAGGAAAGAATTATTAACTGTGTTAGAAATATCTCAATATGAAGTGAAATGAAGTTCTTAAAAAAGAGACAGAGGATGAATATCAGCTTCCAAAGCTCCACTTGATATTTTCTTTTTTTAAATAAGAGACATAACTGTGAGCAAATGTTGGCCCTCATCTTACAATGACTCCATTAAATTGGCTTGGATATGAAAATGATTGGTCAGATGTTTCTCTCTGTGATGGGTTTCCAAATGTATTTGTATTTGCATTTGTATTTATTAGTTTGTCAAACATGTACAAGATAGCAGGTATAAATATAAACTTGTATATAAACAAAGGAAATGAATACAAATAAATGGGGACAGTAAGACAGGGATGGTAGGCACGCTGGTGCACTTATACACGCCCCCTTTACGGACCTCTTAGGAATGAGGTGAGGTCCACAGTTTAAGGTTGGAGCTGTGGGGGTTAGAGGATGTAACAATGGAGTCAGGTAGAGCATTCCAGGCATTGACCACTCTGTTGCTGAAGTCATACTCATTTATCTTCGTTACCTCTATCAATCTTTCCTGAATGTAAATTAGGTACTTATGAAGAGAAAGCTGAGGTTGGCCTGTTCATCTGAAATTCTGCACGAGACTATTTCACAGGTTGCAGTCATTTCTCCCCCTAAATTTATGAACACAGAGAAAGAATTGCTTGAAACCACTTTGGACAATGGTAAGCTGTGGGACCATGGGTGTTGGGCAGCCACATTCAGTGCAAGATAAATCTTGAAAGTGGTTTTCTCTTTCTCCATGTACAAAAACTAGTTCGAATGTGCATTCATCAAATAAAGTTATACGAACCAGCCAGTGGTGGGATTCAAATTTTTTTACTACTGGTTCTCTGGATGTGGCTTGGTGGTCATGGCTTGATGGGCATGGCAGGGAAAGGTTACTGTAAAATCTCCATTCCCTCCTGATCAGCTGGGACTTGGGAGGCAGAGAATAGATGGGAGCGGGACCAGTCAGAGGTGGAATTCATTGGTTCTCTGAACTACTCAAAATTTCCACTACCAGTTCTCCAGAACTGGTCAGAACCTGCTGAATACCACCTCTGGTACCAGCACACCTTTGTACATATAAATACAAAGCCCCCCTCATCTCCCAAAGGATTCAAAGTGGTTTACAATATAGAAATGCAAACATGAGCAAATTATAATAAACTAAGGCAACCCAGTACCACCAGCACCCATAAGTCCTGGAGAAATAGGATTTAAATGTTTTTGTAAAGAACAGGAATTTGGGGACATTCTTTATTTCAGAAGGTTTTCCACTGTAGGCAGCCGTTGAGAAAACACATCAAATTCCACCTCCCTTCATTTAAAGATTCCATGAGATATGCTCAGCCCGGGCAATATAGATCATCTTATATATCTTATGCATGACTGTACCAGATGGGTGGAGAAACCTGATTTTATTTTTTGACTAGCTGATAACTCGGCCTTGTCCGGGTATTTATTTATAGGGTGGAAATGTCCAGACCAAATGTAATTTCTAATGTTGGATTTTGCTCCTTACCAGAGGGAGTCCCCTTGTGGAGTGCTGTGAAGCCATTACCATGGCAACTCCACTGCGCTGTACAGTAGATGTCATTTTACGCAGTATAGTAGAAGCCATTTGAAGGCACAACAGGCTGTATCGTAACAGAATACCCCCCGAGGGCTGTTAGCGGTGCCTTACCCCCACAGTGTTTGTTTCCAGAGAGTAAATCATCTATGTACCAGGTTTGGTTGAAATTGCTTGAGGCATTCCAGTGTTATGCTGGAACATACAAACATATATACATACATACATACATACATACATACATACATACATACATACATACATACATACATACATACAGTGAAAAGATGAAAATCACTTTGTCTCTAAGGTCCAAAATACGAGGAACCGTGGGGGAAAATGACTTGCTTAAATTATGGCAAAAGGAAATGGAGATGAACCCTGATCTCTTCTTTCTTTTGTCACAGTTTGAAGAAAGTAAGAATTCATGAGAGGTGAAGGGGTTGGTATTGCATCTTCTCAGTAACTGCCTCCACCCTTTATAAAGCTTGCAATAGAAAAGAAAAAAAGAAAGGGGTAAAATGTCGGTTGTCTGGCATATTTTAGGAGAAATACCCCTCAGGGATACATGGGATCATTGATGGAACACTTTAGCAGAAAACATGCCTCAAGAATATGTGGCCAATGAAATCAAATGTAATTCCTGACTCTGTTAGGTGGCCTGCCAAATAATTTGCAAACATGTTGTTCTGTTGGGGGTGGGGGGAAAAGCTTGTGATGTCTCTTGCACAAAGTAATTGATAGCCAGAACAGTGTGTTTGATTTGATGAATTGAGCAGACTTCTCGATTGAGCTAGCTGTTCACTGTCTTTCAGATCATTTTTTTCCCCAAAAGAAATAGATTTCCTTTGCCCTCACTTAATTACCAAATGTAAGCCACTGGCACTGGTAAATATAAATGTGGCCTTATGAGGCCTGCTAGCACTGGTAATATATGTGGCCTCATGAGGAACTGCAAGTTCACAGTTGTTTGCTCTAGATAGCCAAGATAACAAATTTTATCATCTACCCCACCTCACATCCACTTTAACATTTCTTTCCTGCCTTAAGCATCCAGACAGGATTTTGTATGTCTGAAAAATTGCACTTTGGAAAAGAAGCAGGTAAGAACACTGATTATTCCTGAATATTTGATCTATGGGATCTAATTCTAACCCTAAAATAATTAGAATCTTGAAAATATGTCCATCCATCCATCCATCCATCCATCCATCCATCTATCTGGGTGGGAAATCCACTTGCCTTTGCTACTGGTTCAGTAGCAATGTGAGCATGTGCATGTGCAGAATGCAGTGGTGGGATTCAAATTTTTTTACTACCGGTTCTGTGGGCATGACTTGGTGGGCGTGGCAAAGCTTTGTGGGCATGGCAGGGGAAGGATACTGTACAATCTCCATTCCCATCCCACTCCAGGGGAAGGTTACTACAAAATCCCCATTTCCTCCCGATCAGCTGGGACTCGGGAGGCAGAGAATAGATGGGGGGGGGCAGTCAGAAGTGATCTTTATCAGTTCTCTGAACTGCACAAAATTTCCACTACCGGTTCTCCAGAACTGGTCAGAACCTGTTGAATACCACATCTGGCACAATGTCAAAAAGGTACAGTAAGTGAACAATGAGCGGGGGGGGGGATCTGCTGTGCCACATGATTTCCTGCTTTCTAGCTAATATAAATTGCACATCACAACTGCCCGAACCAGTTTCATTTATTTTACTACCAGTTCGGCCGAACCAGTAGCATTTTTACTACAGGTTTGGGTGAACCGGTCCAAACCAGTAGCATTTCCACCAGGGGTGGGCTGCCGCCGGCATTACTGCTGATTCAGTGCACGCACACGCACCTAACATGCACTCCGCACAAATGCGCAGTTGCCTGTAAATAAGTCTGTACATGCGCAGAACATTAAAAATTCCAAAAAAAACCCGCATCCTGTGGCAACCAAGGAACTGGTTCGGAGGTGTGGCCAGCCTGGGTCGCTGCCGGTTCTGCGACCCAGGCCAACATTTCACTACCAATGGAACCGGTAGCAACCCACATCTGATTTCGTCTGCCTGCCTGCCTGCCTGCCTGCCTGCCTGCCTGCCTGCCTGCCTGCCTGCCTGCCTGCCTGCCTGCCTGCCTGCCTGCCTGCCTGCCTGCCTGCCTGCCTGCCTATCTATCTGCCATTATTGGGAAGTGATTAAGGTACTGACCTTTGAGAAAGGAGATTCCTGTTGTAGTCCTTCCTAAGGCATAAAAACAAACTAGATTACTTTTGGTCACTGAGTCTCAGCCTGAATCTGGGAAGTAAAAGAATATCTCTACTAATCCACAGCAGATCAATATAACAGATTATAATTAACAATTGTGACTTATGTCTTCTTTATGCAATGGATTGATTTGGGGTGATCATCATCCTTATACATCATCAATGCCGAAACTGTACTTCAAATGACAACACAGGACAGCTATAAAAGATTACAGATAAAACTGTAGATCTCTGCATTAGTAGCAATAGCAAAATCATTCAAACTTGAGTATAAGCAATATGTTAATAAAGCTGGAAAAATAATTCATCAAACTATTTGATTTTACTGTTAACAAAACCTACTGGGACCACACAGTTAAAAAAGCTTTATAATATGAATTCAAGATTTTGTGGGATTTTAAAGTGCAGACTGATAGACACATGAAACATAACACACAAAATTGTACAATTATCAAAAAGGAAAAAAAAATCTATGGTTTATAGATGTGGTAAAACTAGAAAATGGTAGGAAAAAATAACAAGATATTAAGATTTGTAAATTGATTTCAAAATACTTTTGAAGAAACGTCAACTTATTGATATTGAATATTAATTAGAGCTCTTAGAGTGACACAAAATGAATTCATGGGATATCTGGAAGTTTTACGTCTACCAAACGTAACATCATTTTCATTGGGGAGGAAAGAACCAGCTAGTTTAGAATTTCCTACAGATGCACAGGATACTTCTGTGATTCCAAAAACCTCTGTTAAAATCTGAATCACTGGAAAGTATACAACCTAAACAATGTTTGGTATTCATTTGCTTTGCCATTCGCTCAGCATTTTCTCACAGTTCTTCTAATTTTTTTCCCCACACAGAAACATATATAAATATTTGAGAAGAAAAAATGAGAGATTCATGGGTATAAATTGCATAGTTTTTTTAAAGAGCAATCTGCAATTCTTGGATTAATATTTTAGGGCAATGGAATGGTAAAGTTTTGTATGCAAATAACTTAGTTCTATTTCCTGCACTTTGCACAAGAACTAAGACAGACACCTGCCAATCAGTATAAACAATAAGAAGTTGAATGCATCCCAATAAATTGACTCAATATTTAAAAAAATCCTTTGTCCTTCTCATTACTTTCTTAACAATTTATTCGCTATGTGGGTGTTTGTTACCAAAGTTCCTTTGTTGTCTAGGTTGATGATGTTGCTTCAGAGGTACTGTGCAAGCACAGGGATTGTTGCCATGACTATTTAGTAACTACAGGATTCTGTATAAACATTAAAATTATAAACAATAACTAAAGAGTGTTAGACAGTGTCTTCTAGCCAAGTCTTTCCTCAGGTATCAGAGAAAGGTATATACCTTATTTTTTTGATTATAAGAGGCACCTAATTTTAGAAGAAAGTTGGCCTCCTCAGGGTGCCGTCGGCCAGACAGTGTCGGCTAGTGACCCCCAGGGGGAGAGCCTTCTCTGTGGGAGCACCTTCCCTCTGGAATGAGCTGCCCCCGGAGCTTTGTATAATCCCCGACCTCCGGTCCTTCCGATGTGCCCTAAAAAGTTGGCTTTTCCAGCAAGCCAGCCTGGCCTGAACAAAACAAAATAAATTATTGATCACTGTTGATTTTAATTTTAATTTTTTTAAAAAAAAATGTATTGTCAATTTTAATTGGGTGTGGGATATTCCATTTAATTGTTTTTTAACTTTTATATTATGTGTTTCTTTTAATTGTTGTATGCCGCCCTGAGTCCTTGGGAGAAGGGCGGCATATAAATCTAATAAATCTAAATCTAATCTAATCTAAGAAGGAAACAAAAAAGAGAGGTTGGCCCTTTTCTAGCTGTTTTTCTACCCATTTTCAAGGCTTTTTTTTTTTGGCCTGTTTTGGGGGCTTTTTTGGCTGTTTTTGAGCCTTTACCCGGCCTGTTTTTAAGGCTTTTTTGGCTTTTTCAAGGCTTTTTCCAGCCCGTTTTGGGGTTTTTTTCAGCCCATTTTTGAGGCCTTTTTTTGGCCCAGTTTTTTTGGGAGGAAAGCCTCAAAAATGGGCCCAAAAAAGCCTCCAAAACAGGCCAAAAAAGCCTAAAAATGGGCTGGAAAAGGCAAAAAGGCCTGAAAACAGGGCATGCAGAGGCCAAAAAAATGGCCAGCGGGTGGGCGGGGCTTTGGCAATATTCAGTTTATAAGACACAAAGACATTTTCAACTCCTTTTGGGAGACAAAAAAATATGTCTTATAGTCTGAAAAATACGGTATCTCTGAATTGGCTGGAATTTAAAACTTAACAATCTCTCCCAAAATTGATTCTTCCATTAATTTTTGTACTAATCTCCCAACCCCACTCCCTCCGATCTCTTCCAGATCAAGGTTTCTAAACCCTTAGTAATTTTTTTTGTTTTTGATTCCAAAAGAAGACAGGCTCTCCACTTTTATCTTCTTGTCTGAAAGAGAATCAAAAAGATCCTCCTATAGATGCAGGTTCTTTCTCCTAACCAATTTGCAGTGTCTGCACTACAAAGTGCATCTTTTGTGTGTTCCGTGGGGACCTTGATGGGTTTATGTGTCTCTGGGTTGCTTTTTTTGTGCATCAGACAAAGGCTCATTTTTCCCTGTCATCTCCCCAGCCATTTAATTCCATGCAGACTGCAGTAGAAGATTCAGTATATAGGATGCTTGTTTTCATCAAAAGGAAACCATAAATTGTACATGAGGAAACCAGTGGCAGATGGAATGGGAGGGGGGGGGTGTAGTGATATACCCCAATTTCCCTCCAGCTAATTTCAATCCTGATTTGAACCATTTATAGTGGCAGTTAAGTTGCACCGCTGCGCTTCAAGGACTCAATTTAGGCAAATGGTTTTAACCAGGAATAAGTCAAGAGTGAGGGCTTTTGAAGATAGGATTTTGAACGTAGTCCCAACTATGGCCCTATATAACTATTTTTTATTCATTTAAAAATGAATAATGAAGAAAAATGAAGAAAAAAACCCAAAGGAATAAAACCCATCTACATTAAGGTGACCAGATTTTCAGATTGGTAAAGAGGGACACCTTTGACTGGGGGTGGGGGCTTGATTAAAAATTTTATACGGAGCAACAAAAATTTCATACAACGCAAAAATAGTATTGTAATATTTTTTTATTTCAACATAACTACAATTTACAAATATAAATTGTAACTGTTGCCAAACATCAAAATTTTGATCACGTGACCATGAGGATTCTGCAACGGTCGCTAAGTGTGAAAATGGCGCGGGGGGGGGGGTCCGTTTTGTTGCTTTAATGTTTTAATATCTTCAATGAAAGTACTGAGACTGAGAGAGGGATTAGACAGGGTTTCTTTTGTCTTGCCCCGGTTAGGATTTCTTAAGCAAATCCATTGGGCTTTCAACATGAAGCCAGAAAATCGGGACTTTTTAAAAACGCCCTGGGACACGGGACAAATTGTTATAAAGCGTGAATGTCCCGCTGAAATTGGGACGTCTGGTCACCTTAAGCTACATACATTTTCAAAAAGAAAAAATATTGCATAACAATTGCTTAAAAATAAGTGAGAAAAATACAACAGAAAAAATAATAAAGATATAAAGTATAATATGTCATTACAGCAGTAAACAGTGGCAATTCTATATACTTAGAACATGCACTTATATAAGAATATGTGTATTTATTTTCCATACAGTTAAACTTACCATATTTTGTATAATTGAGTCCCATGGTTTATTATACTTGTTCATATAAAGTTTATCCTTAAGGTATCCTTTCATAGGTGGCATGTATAATCAGGTCTTCAATCCATTGAGGGAAAGGGGCCATACATTTATCTTTCCAGTGCTGCAGTATCAGTCTTTTCGCCATGGTAAGGCCATAGAGAATCCATTTAATTATCCAATTGTCAAATTCCATGTGCTAGGTATGAAGTTAATTGAATACTGTTCTCTGAACATTTTAGCTTTTATTGCAGTCACATTTATATGGTCCACTACTTTCTCTCCAAACTTAGTAAGTATGAAAAGGTAAAGGTTCCCCCGAACATGTGTGCTAGTCCTTTCCAGCTCTAGGGATCTCCATTCATCTCCATTTCAAAGCTGAAGAGCCAGCGCTCCTCGAAGACGTCTCCATGGTCATGTGGCCGGCATGACTAAATGCCAAAGGTGCATGGAGTGCTGTTAGCTTCCCACCAAAGTGGTCCCTATTTTTCTACTTGCATTTTTATGTGTTTTCGAACTGCTAGTTTTAAGTACTCAGCTGAAGGTAGATCAAACTGTGGCAATCTAATCAGGAACAGCAACTTTATTAGTTAACAACAACTCACTAGTCAGAACAGAACAGGAGAACTCTGGTTTGACAGCTATTTATAGTGAAGCTGTCAAACCAGCAACCAACTAGAACAACGCCAGCTCCTGCTGACAATGCCTGCACGTTCTAGCCAATCCTGGCATCCACTGGTGATGATTGACACCTCATGGTTGCCATGGTTTGGACACAACACCTCTTCCCCCCAAAATTGTGCAGGCGTTGTCAGATAGGTGGGCCGGCCGTAGCTTGATTCATTCAGAACGATGCAGTCCTTGTGTCGTTGCCTGCGGAGGAGGAGCTGATAATTCTTGGCCTTCTGGAACATAACATTCATCGGGTAGCTGTGATGACTCCGCCCTGGAAGATGGTCGTGGTTCCACAGGTAAGTTGACCAGCAGTGGATTGGCGGTTGGAGGCGCGCTGGGAACATGTGTTGTTGCTTGGCTAGGCCAGCAGGCAGCGCACAGTCTTTCGTTGTTGAGTTGGAGCACATCAGTAGGCTGCTCCCACGGCGGCTCACGGCGGCGCAGATAATCAACATGGTGCCGCCATTGCTGCCCGTCATTCAGAAGGACTCTGTAAGAACAGGGTCCTGTTACTTCAATTATGGTGGCTGGTAACCACTTTGGTTTCCCGCGAAATTACGTGCAAAAACCCTGTCACCCCTTATGAATTCCCTTGTCTGATAAGCCCCAGGTGGCGTAGAGATGCTATTGTATTGTGGGTGAAGCCTGTCAAGGGTGATCCGGAGTTTCCTGCCCACTCCCTGGGTTCAGCACTCGCTAGGGCTGGCCAGGCGGCTTGACATTCTATTTCAGGTCCACAGGCATTGAGGAAAAATCCTCTCTTTCTATCTTCTATCACCTCAGTGAAATCATGGGCAAGCAAAAAACATTCGAACCACTTTAAAAAGGCTTCCCATGACTCCTTGAGAGCGGAGAAAGGAGCAAAACAGGGAATAGCAGACATTTTGTATCAGGAGGCTAATCTTTAGACTGAATAACAGTGCGTGGAGACTTCCTCTACTCCTCGTCTCCAGTTTTAAGTACTCAGCTGAAGGAAGATAAAACTGAGGTGATCTATTCAGGAACAGGAACTTTATTAGTTAATGACAATTCACTAGTCAGAACAGAACAGAAGAACTCCAGTTTGACAGCTATTTATAGTGAAGCTGTCAAACCAGCAATTAATAGAACAACACCAGTCCTGCTGATAACGCCTACACGTTTTAGCCAATCCTGGCTGGTGATGATTGACACCTCACGGTTGCGATGGTTCGGACACAACAGCTAGGTTGGCAGAAGCTGGGACAAGTAACGGGAGCTCACTCCATTACATGGCACTAAGGATTCGAACCGCTAAACTGCCGACCTTATCAACAAGCTCAGAGTCTTAGCCACTGAGCCACCTTTAGTAAGTAAAGGTCAATATAAAAACATGTGTTTAAAAAATAAGCATTTTTCTTATTAAATCTCCAACCTAACTCTATCTTAGACAGTCCTTTTCTATGCAAACATAAGAAACTCTAATAAATTCTAAATATTATTTGTACAAGTTATAGCCTGAGATCTATTGACACTCTTGCAATAGTAATTAAGAGACTCTCCACATAGTCTAGGCAATATAGATGGTTATAGCATGGCTTACATTTTTCTGTTTTCCTAATCCTCAAAAACATGTACCATAATTTCATTTTTTTTGCAGTTTCACATAAAAAGTTTATAAAGAGTCTCCAATCACTGTTAAACTTAGATAATGTCTCTCTGATCAAAGCTGTCAATTTGGCTATCTCAGCAAGTTCTATCATCTTCACCATCCATTCCTCCATTAAAATAATGTAAATTTCAGTCCTTTCAACTACATAGTCTCTTCTATTTGTCTATCGTAAGCAACATTTTAGCTCATTTTATCATATTATTCTTCTGTTTCAAAGTTCAATACAAGTTTATATATTTTAGCAATGGCTTCTTCATCATTTTAATAATTTTGTTTCAAACTCAGTCTTGCAATGCTCAAAAACCAAAAAGATTTTTTGACAAAAAGTTGTTTTGTACTATTTTAAATTTTAAATATTTCTAGTAATTAGGAAGTTTCTAATAATAAGAAAACCACTGACAAATATAACGTTCTGCCATCAGATCTTCTCTTGATTTTATTTTACAATCCCTTTGACAAGACTCTAATATGTCACAATAAGCTAGCCATTTGTGTTTGTTTACTTGTCATTTCTCATCTATAATAAACTTCTTGTGCTTAAAGCCACTATTGGAAGAAATATCCATCAGTTCCAATCCAGGAGAAAGGCACTGGAGACAAAATGGAGATCAGAGGCTGATTGGAAAGAAAGGTTTATTGATGAAGCAGAACATGGGTGGTTCTGGTCAGCTGACCATATGGAATTGAGAGTGAAGGGTTTTTATACCTTCTCTTGGGCTTTGCACTTGAGCTTCCTGTTCCTGTGCAAGAACATGTATTCTGTTGGCTGTTGTCAGACTCCCATGGTGCCATGTAGGGGTTATGTAGGGGTCATAGCTGGTTCTATAGGCAAAGTACAAATCCTAGGTGTTTGTCTGAGCTAAATTTGGTTGACATTTCTGAGGGTGAGGCAATAATTCCTATTGTGGCTTTTGGCTCTTGGGTAAAGGCTAATCTGCCTTTGTTCAGACTTCACTGCAGGGAGTAATGGGTTACCAAATCTGCATTTCTAAAGCTTCCCCACTTCAGTATCTGCTGGGGGGGCAGTGAGTTGGGGCTCTGAGTTTCTGTCTCTCTTAAGATTCTTTATTTCTCTTTTAGGGGAAATATTTTATACTGCCTTTTAAAAAAAATATTCCTCAAAATATTGCATTCTTCTAGGAGAGAGGTGGGTGCTAACTTTCTACAGCCATAAAGGAATTTTCACGTACAATCTGCGTTTATATATGTTCTATATTCTCAGTATAGCATATCTAACAAAATGATTTTTGAAATCTGCATTAACCTTCTTGTATCATAAATATTCATGCCACCTAAATCTCAAGTCAGGTTCTTCTAGTTCCAAAAGCCTTCTATTTCTCAGCAACGTCCACTTTTTCATCCACTAAAAAAAAAGCTGCAAAGATTAATTTCAAATAAGGGAAACCCAATCCTTCTTTCTTTCTTTTTTGGCTTTGTGTAATACCTTATGTTTAACTTGTGGAGGGGTTTCCCCTGCCTGCCACACAAATTTAGATATATCTTTCTGTCAATGTTTAACTGGTACATCAGTTGTCAAAATAGGTATTTTTGTCTGAAACAACAAATAACATTCTAATTCATCTTAATCACAGAAATTATATCCAATAATGACAATTGTTATTTCTCCCATCTTAATTTATCTTATGACTTTATTCCATGTCTTAACATTATTATTTTGAAATAACATACAGTTATACATATTTGTCATATTAATACTCAATAATTTTATCTTCTTGATCTTTTTAGCCATTTTATCCATCAATTCTTTGGTCTTATCTCTTGATATTTTTTGTTAAGATCCTTGTCTTCTTTTGAAAGCTGCTAATGCATCAAATTCTTTTGGTTTTCCCATTAATATTTCAATTCTCTTTAAAAAATCTTCCAAAACCAGCACCAAATCATCTGCAAAAGTTCTTAACGTACATATGTCATTCTTAATTTTTACTCCCACAATTCTAACATCTTGTCCTATGTTTCTATTCAAAATTTCAGGAACCCAAATAAACAACAGAGAAAAATTTTTCTCCATTGAATTCGATTGCATAGTGATTGGGGGCTTGTAGGGAATTTTGAAATACTGAAATAAATCTTGCCCTTATGTTTTAAGTGATTCGTTTTGCCAACTTGAATGAAAAAGATGGATTCATCTGATTGAGCCACAATTTCAAATACAGGATTATACTTTGGATGTGGCCCAGGGTATTTATTCAACACTCCACCCACTTTTTTTAGAAGGACATTCTGCAAAGCAATGACAGGATTTTGAATCCAATGTACCGAACATGAAGTTATTTCCCTTCCTTCTCTCAGTTTTCTTCAGGGTGTGTTATTTTCAATAGAGTGTTATAAGTATAAGGAGAGGTTTTTCTTCACTGCCTTCCATTCCAAATTCCCCATGTGTACATTGTGCCACCAGTTCCTATTTTCAGTCAATTATAGATAAGTGCATAGAGGTGAGTTTCTACACTTACATTAATAGCGACACAGCAAGCAGCAGTCTTAGTTAAGTGTGTATAAGATGCAGTCCAAAATAAAATTCACTATTTTTCATTCTTATGCCAAATACACCAGAACCAACCTATCATTGAGTTACATCCTTCATTCTTCATTTTAGAACCTGTTCTAGAAATCGTGGTTAGTTTAAATTGGTATTCTTATTGTAAAAATGGCAACAAAGTAAAATGGTTCTAATGGAGACTTTGTAGAGATGAAGTAAGAAATATATACACACAGGAAAACACTCACCCACTCACACGTGTGTGTGTGTATTTGTGTGTGTGTGTATATACATACATACATATATATACACATACATACATACATACATATATACATACATACTTTTTTCTGCATCTCTACAAAGTCTCCAGTAGAACTATTTAACTCTGTTGCCATTTGTCTCTGTGTTTGTATACGTATATGTACACGGGGGGTGGGGTGGTGGTGGACACCTCTTATATCCACCTTCTTCAGTTTAGTTTGCTTTCTCCAAAAGTATGTACAGTATTTCATTTCACAGTTCCAAAACCTCACAGGTCAAACTCTACAGCAGGTCAACTTATCACTGAAATTGCATGAGAACTCAAGACTTCATGACTTATTGCCTTACTGAACTGAAAAGAAGACAACCATGAATTTAGGGTGTTCCCCCCCCCCTCTCCAAAAGGAAAGGAGAAAAAAAAATTACTCACACAGACAAATTTTCTGTGCCATGTCCAAATTCCCTGACTCATCAGCTAAGTGTGAATTCCAGTTAAAACCAATTCTGGAGATTGAAATGAAATGAAATGGAGACTCCTGCGACTCATGCGGTGTGCTAAGCGGACTCCAGCCAATCAGTGAGCTGGCTGGGATGGAAAACTTCCCATGCGTGCTTAAAGTTTTCCATCCCAGCCAGCTCACTGATTGGCTGGAGTCCAGGCCAATCAGTGAGCGGCAGGCTGGGCTGGCTTAGATTTTTAGTGTAGATAGAATAGATGGGGGAATGGAATGAGCGAGCTAGCGGGGGCTGATGATGGGCGGGGGAGCCAGCAAGCGCCAAAATAAAACAGGGTTTTTTGAGAACCGGGTGGGATGTGGGAAAAATGATGAAAAGTCGTGCCTGTCCCACCAGATGCGGGACGTCTGGTCACCCTAGTGTACTGTATTTTTCAGATTATAAAACACACCGGAGTATAAGATGCAGAAAGAGATTAATTAGGAAAAAAAGTTTTTGCACTCTGCAGGCCTCCCAAACCCTCTGCATGCCTCTTTGGGGTGAAAAACAGGGCATACACAGAGTTTGAGAGAGGCCTACAAAGTGCTCCTGGAGCTGGGGGGGGGGGCAAAAATGGGAAAAAACAGGGCACTTCCCCTTCGTTTTTGCCCTTCCCAGCCCCCAAGACCACTTTGCAGGCCTCTCAAAGCCTATGCACATTCATTTTTGTGACGTGGGTGGGGTTTTGGGAGGCCAAAAATGCTGTATTCAGTTTATAAGACGTACCCAGATTTTCACCCTCTTTTTGGAGGGAAAAAGATGTGCCTTATACTCCAAAAAATATGGTAAATGTGCTGTCCCCTCGAAATAATGCAACACACAACCAATAATGTTTAAACTGCTGGCAACGAAAGTGAGTACAAAATGTGAGGGGGTGTACTCACTTCTGTGATATACTGTAGATACAAATTCCCTTCCCTATTCACTGGGGGGGGGGGGGTGAAGCCAAAATCCCCAAAAGGGGTGGTGTTGGAGGAACGGGATATAGATCTAATAAGCGGATGAGTCAATGGGAAAAGAAAGAAAGAAATAGGAAAGAACAAAAGGGATGGAGATGAAGTAAAGGGAAGAAGCTAACTTGCTGGAGAAGGGAAGGAAAGAAAGAGGAATCTTGTTGGGTTAATGGTTAAATTAACCAGGCAAGCAGTCTTTCAAACGATGGGCCAATCTTTAAGATGTCATAAAGCTAATCTTCAAGATTTGTAAGCAATGTTGTGTTCAGTTGCTTGTACCTCCTGCCCATTTCCTTATTTTCACCATCATCTTATTTTCTTATATCACCTCAATTCACAGGTAATTATTTGGTGGGGGGAAAACCACCCTCTTCCTCCTATAAGAGAAATATGGTATACTTGACACATGCTATTTGCATTTTGCAGTAGGCACTTTGCTATTGGGACCGCAACATGAATTGTTTAATTGGTAAATTTTAGACAGATTATTTATGCAGCCTATTATTTAGTGCTAATGTTGCGTTGTGCATAACTAATGAATAATGCATTCATAGGTATCTTGTAGGGAACGCCGTCCTTATCATTTATTGCTGATACCATTTTTTCTTTTAACCCACAGCAGAGGCAGTGGGAGCAATTCTGAGATCTCTTTCTCATTTTTCTCTCTCAGGAATGTCAGACATAGTTGTTTTGTTTTTTTTTTAAACATTTTCCTTGTCTCCCCTTCCCCCAGATTTTTTTGGAATATGTCCTTAGTTTCATCTCTATTCTTGTCAGAGTCTGGACTTTTTCTGCTTTGTGTATCTCATTTCTGTTTGTGGTCTGTTCATTGTCAGATGACCCTACAGTACAGTTTCTGCTAAAAGATAATAATAAAGATGCCCTCGAATGAAATTCAATTGCTGGTCACAACATGGGCACATCTATAGAAGGGGTCTAACACTGTTTTCATCCTGGATGCTTTCCTCCCCTCTTCCTAGTCTAACTAAGAGGGATGCGGTGGCTCAGTAGCTAAGACGCTGAGCTTGTCGATCAGAAAGGTTGACAGTTCAGTTTGAATCCCTAGTGCCATGTAACAGGGTAAGCTCTAGTTACTTGTCCCAGCTTTTGCCAACCTAGCAGTTCAAAAGCATGTAAAAAATGCAAGTAGAAAAATAGGGACTACCTTTGGTAGGAAGGTAACAGCATTCCGCGTTTAGTTAGGCCTGCCACATGACCATGGCGATGTCTTCAGACAGTGCTGGCTCTTCGGCTTTGAAACAGAGATGAGCACCTCCCCCTAGGGTCAGGAACGACTAGCACATATGTGCAAAGGGAACCTTTATCTTTTACTTTTAGTCTTGCTAACCTTGGTAATCTCTATTCCAAGCAGAGGTGGATTCCTCCTGGTTCTGTCCAGTACGCCAGAAGAGGTAGTGAAAATCTGGCGTAACTGACCGGACCGGTAGTAATGGTGGCTTGGCCACGCCCCCGAACCTTTGTCAGAAGCTTTTTTTAAGCCCTTTTTCCCTGCCGGTTCAGGCAAGGAAAAAGAGGTTTTAAAAACTAAAAAAGAAGGGGGAGAGGGAGGAAGGAAGGGATGGAAGAAAGAAAAAGAAAGAAGGAATCTCACTTTTTAACCGGGATTCAGAAAAGTAGAAAAAAATGCTGTTGCTTTAAATTGGAACTGAGCATGACTGGCTGTGGAATTCTGGGAGTTGAAATCCACAAGTCTTAATGCTGCAAACTTTAAATTGAAACCTGCTGTAATTGAAAAGGGAAGTTTGCAAAGTGACATTCAGCAGTTTGTTTCTGGATCAACTGAACAACAAACTGGATAAAAAGTAGGATTCTTATATGGTTTAATGTTTTTGAAGTTTTGGGGTTTGTGCAATATGGGCTTTGTGTTTTTAAAACGGTTTGGATCATTCCCTGCTTGTGAATGGAGCCAAATCTTCTATAGGCTCATTATCTCATTATTTATCTGGCAGGCATGTGGAATGAGCCTTTCTGGGAGTAATATTTTATTTGTGGGGGGGACTTGGTTGCTTTCCACAGAGGGAAGAGAGAGAGAAAGAAAGAGAAAGAAAGAAAGAGGAATGAATGAAGGAAGGAAGGAAGGAAGGAAGGAAAACAGCACAGCAATTTAGGACTAGAAGGCTACTCAGAGGTCATCTAGTCCAACCCACTGCTGCAGCAGGAAACTTTACATTGTCTGGATTATTTTGATGCCACTAACAGAGAGGAAAATTGCCAGAAAGGAGAAGGAATTTACTAGGACATTTACATGCAGAGGAAGGCAGAGACAGTCCTTGGCTTATGACTACAATTGAGCCCAAAATTTTGGTTGCTAAGCAAGAGCATTGTTAAGTGAGCTTCACCACATTTTACACAATCCATGACATCTCCTGGTGAGTGACATCAAGTTGGCCATGCCCACCCAGTCACATGGCTGCTAAGCCAGACCCACAAAATAGACCACGTCCACAGAATAGATAGTAAAAGATTTTGAAACCCACCACTGATTCCAAGCACTAACCAGGCCTGCCACTGCTGATAAGCCCAATCAAGGTCATCCAGCAGCTGTTACCCTCTGAGTGGTGTGACCACTCTTAGATAAAAAAATATTTGCTTTTCAACAACTAATTTAAAAAACAATTAGCCAAGTAAAGCATCAAAACACTTCTGCACTTCCAGAGGCCACTGTCATCCATCAACCATTACATTTCTTCTAACTTTACACACCAGTCTGCCATACATAAAATTACTAGTCATACCAGAGCAGTTATCAGATGATGTCATGATCCATTTCAAATTCTCTTCCCCTGGGTAAGGCACAAGCATTCTACCATGAAATTTCATTGCCATTTATTCTGTTGAGTTCATTGGATTGTCCCTATGTCCTGAAGACTTCCTCCCACTCTCCATTCTATGTGACTGGACTTTTAAAAACTATTTTGTTGTTCTTTCCTTGAAAGGATACTTATAATATCTATGAAGATTCTCAGTCATCCTTCCAGATCATAGATTCCAAAGGTGCTTTTCAAAAGGCAATTGGGTTTTTGCCTGAAGATATTTCGCTTCTCCACCAAGAAGCTTCTGAACTGAAGAAGCTTCTTGGATGAGAAGCGAAACGTCTTCAAGGAAAAACAAAACAAAAAGAAAGTCCAGTTGCCTTTTCAAAAGCACCTCTGGAATACTTATAATACTTTTTCTCTATTATTTTGGGGCTCTTTGGTTTTTGAACTTCCCTTAAGGACCTGTGGACGAGCTTTATTGTTTTCAGTAGTTATTTTCTTAAGTTTCGGGGTAAGAGGTAGCACTCAAGTGTATTATGTTTTCTCAATTTGCTAATGCCTCATGGAATATGATTTTAAAGTTTTCATGGAAACATAAAAGTCTTTGGTTTCTTATAGCTTCCAAGCAATAGGAGAGGGAACTCTTGCTGCCCATGCTATTAATTGGCTGAAATGCTGCTGGGAAATGTAAGAGGGGAGGACTAGCTGGCTCTAAAGATCAATAAACATGAGGAACATTTTCAAAGTTCAGAAAGCAGCTGAGGGCTTTTGCTACTGGAGAAAAGCTCCCTATAACAAGATGGAATTGGGGGCATGTTAATTGATCTGGTGATAGTATCTAAAACAGGGGTGTGTCAAACTTGCAGCATCATGCATTGGCCACTCCCACCAGGGGTTAGCAAAGGGGGGGAGGTCGTGATAGGTCACGTGACAACAATGTGACACAGTGAGTTTGACACCTGTGATCTAGAACGTACAACTGTTCTGCCCTAGGCTTTCCCAGCAGCACGAAGCCGAGTCCTCGTCCTGATAAACCCCTTTTATTTAATTTACAGTGAATTCCTCTCCAGCAAAGTCTTTCCTCTCCCACAGTCTTTCAAGATAGTTCACAATTACTGACCTTTATCAGGCTTGGAGAGTGGCCAGGCCATCTTTCAGATGCCGCAATACTTGGCCAGAATGCAGGAATGAACTAATGGTCTCCTGCAAACAACCCTGCACTTTTGCTTCTCTTTTATTCCCTATGGGAGGGGCCATTCACCATCCACCTGTGGCTTTACTCCCAAGTCGACCCTTTTTCCTTGGCTGTTCCCTTCATCTGGCAACTCTGCACATGCACACACTGGGAACATGCTCCAGCTGTTCTTCTGCCCCACTGATGTCTGACTCCAAAGGCAGCTTATAACTTTCAGACGGCCCTGGCCCCATCTCTGCCTCTGATGCAGAGCATTTGTCCGTCAGAGCCTTCCCCAGACTCCAGGACAGGCCCAACCTGCTCCCCAACCTCATCACTGTCCAAATCTGCTGCCAGCTCCGCTGGCGGGCCACAACAACGACATTCATTCTTTGTACAGAAAATGTACTCTGACCACTATTCATCTGGAACTCATTTCTCCTGTCAACATCTCTTCTTAAATTAGATACTTTAGCAGGAGAGCCATGTAAGTTTTTGGTAGCCCAAATTAGAATCTAAGAGCAGCTTTTGAAACTAACATGTGTTATTAATAACCCATGAACATTGAGTTCCTTTTGCTTCCCTGATTCTCTATGGATGTATAAATGAGATGCCTCTTGTTTATATACAGGGTACCTATGAATATATTTTGGTGCAGACCTGAACATGCTTGGTAGTGGCTATTTTAAAAGCTGCAATTATGGGTCTGTCCTTTGTTATCTGTGCCCTTCTGTTGCCCCCTTTTCCTTCAGCAACAATAAACTATTAGTGGTAAAATGAATGTAAAAATAACTAACTCAGTGGAATTCTTTCAGTAGTACCTTGGATGAGCCTAATGAAAAAGCATACAAATATTTAAATGACATTCTTGATACTCCATGCACCATTACTGTATGCAGAAAAATGTTAATATACTTATTAGTAAACAGGTTTCATTTTTTTCTTCCTAGCATTTTTCCACAAGTGCAGGGCCTGTTTTTTTTAAAATCAACAAAGTATTGGTCCATTGGTTGTGATAGGCTAAGAAAGAGTGCTTGGTCCAAAATCCCAGCTTTCATCTAGGTATGATTAGAACTCAGAGTCTCCTAGTTTCTAGCCTGATGCCTTAACCACAAGACTAGACCAACATGGCTCTCACTTCTTAATAAACAGATATATAAAATAAAACTTGTATTCAGTTTTTATTTATTTAGCATATAGCAAATACATGGACTTATAGTAGTTCAAATGTTAATGTCCAGTCCACCCGGCCATTCAAGGACAGGGTAGTCTATGTTGAAAAAATGAGACATTGGGTGTAAGCTCTTGATGGACATTCGGGCACAATGTGGTTCATATTTTGTCAAGGAGCACCACAGTCACACTGAGGGGTAGAGACAAGACCCCACTTAAATAATGAGTCCTAGCAGTGTCCACTCTGGCACTCATTCAACAGATGTCTATCAACTTTGACATCAACACACAGTGGAAAGCCAAATGGGCTGCTGAATGCCCAGATCAGAGGTGGGTTACAACCGGTACAACCTGGTAACAGTGTACCAGTGCCTGCCAGGTACCATTCCGGTACGGTGCTCCAGAGGGCCCACCTGCCCACCTACCATCCTTACCTGTATTTGAGTTTTTCGGGGCTTCTGCACACATGCAAGGAGCGTATGGTGCCTGTGCAATGCTCCACCAAGCAGCTGGAGTCTTGCGGAGGTGTTGCCGAGTGTCGCAGGCGGTAAGTACGAATGTGTGCTTTGTGTGCATGTGCGCGCATTGTGTGTGCATTCATGTGGTGGACGCCGGGCCCTGTTGCACCGTACCAGTTGCACCAGGATCCAGAACCCACCACTGGCCCAGATACAGGCAGTTACGTAGATGCTCCTACACCAGGGGTGAAATTTAGCAGGTTCTGACAGGTTTTGGAGAACTGGTAGCAGAAATTTTGAGTAGTTCAGAGAACTGGCAAATACCACCTCTGGCTTGCCCCCGGAGTGGGGAGGGAATGATTTTGCAGTAGCCTTCCCCTGCCATGCCCACCAAGCCACACCCATGAAACCGGTAATAAAAATGTTTGAATTTCACGACTGCCTTGCACAAAAGGTGCCAGGTTTTGATCTTCCTCACCAGCACTGGTCAACCTGTCATCAAATATTAAATCATTCATTTCCAGCAGAATTATCTTCCTCAAGAGGTTGGTTTCTGATAAAAGGCAGTGGGGGTGGGGAGGTGTCTAAGCATGAATCTTCCAGGTACCCAGTTAACCTTCATTTAATAAGCATCAGGTCAAAACTCATGTTTGGTTTTCCTTTTCACCTTTTTATTTTCCCTTCCTTTATGAATGAAACTTTAAAAAAATGACAATTCCCTCCACTCTTCCCCACCCTGTTTCTAGGTATAAGTCAATCATTACAGGAGATGTCCCCTAATTTATTTTGATAGATCTCAAAAAAGATTTGATTACTACTTAGATGGGAAATAGTGTTGTAGGTCAGATTAGGAAGTTTAAAAAAAAAATCAGAAAGAAGCAAATTATTTATTTTTGCCAAAATAATTGCATAGATATTATCCTCACTTTAAGGAAGTCCAAATTTAAAAGCACAAACCATGAGTACTAACCAGAAGTGGTATTCAGCAAGCTCTGACCAGTTCTGCAGAACCAGTAAATACCACCTCTGACTGGCCCTGCCCCCACCTATTCTCTGCTTCCCGAGTCCAAGCTGATCGGGATAAAATGCGGATTTTACAGTATCCTTCCCCTGATGTGGGGAGGGAATGGAGATTTTACAGGATCCTTCCCCTGCCACACCCACCAAGCCACACCCACAGATCATTAGTAAAAAAAATTGAATCCCACCACTGGTACTAACACTACCTTTATGTAAGATTACAGTAACTGAATCTTGAAAAATTGAAATTATTTCTTCCCTCTTTTACTTTCCAGAAAACTAGGGACGGTCCCTTCTGAGACACCTTTTATGCCCCTCTTCTTCTGCAGGCTAAGACACAGGTAGTCCTCAACTTACAACTGTAATGAAGCCTGCTCTTTACAATCATAAGTTGTGATGGTCATAAAGTGGGTTACCCACGTGAGACTAAACCAATTTTATGACTTGCTTTGTGATGGCTATCAAATGAATGCTGCAGTCGTTAAGCAAACCACTTGTTCTCTAAGGGCTGGTTTTGCCAAAAACTGAAAGTATATGCTGGTTTTCAGCAAAACCAACATAAAACACAGTTACTGCAAATGGTTACAAATGCAGGCAGGTTGCCAAGCACCAAAATGTGGTCAACTGACTGCAGGAAGGGTGGTCTGACTATCGGTGCTTCAGAACTGGGTCGTAACTACCCCAGGAAGGTCCATCATAACTTTGAGGAACGTCAAGACTACCTCTACTTTTGGCATGATGGTTATCTAATCTTTGGCTCTTCCTCCTGTCTGCCAAGGTCATTCCCACAGACTGTGTGAGATTACCAGGCTGAGTCCTAGGGCGGGGTCAACTGCGTTATCAGTTTGGAGTCTTTTCATGCCTACAAAAGATCTAAATTCCTTAAATTCCATTGAATTCAAAGAAGAGGGGATCAAATTATTCTCCAAAGCACCAGAGAAGAAACAATGTATGGAAGCTAATCAAAGAGAGAAGCAACTTGGAATTAAAGGAAAAAGTTCCAAACAATGAGGACAATTAACCCGTGGAACAGCTTGCCTTCAGAAATTGTGGCACTCCACCACTGGATGTTTTTAACAAGAGTCTAGACCAGCGATGGCGAACCTTTTTTGGCTCATGTGCCATAAGGGGGGAGCGGAGGGGGGGTCATGCGCGGGCATGCCGCACCCATAATGCAATGTGTGGCACCCCCCAGTGTACATGCATGCATGAGAGGTACTCCCCCCCCCCATTTTTTGCATGCTTTTTTCACCATCCTCAGGCTCCAGAGGCTTTATAGGAGCATGGGGAGGGAGAAAACAGCTGCCCCTGCCCCACCCCTGGAGGCCCTCCGGAGGCTTCAGGGACCTTCAGGAGGCTTCCCTGAAGCCACGGGAGGGCAAAAAATGACCCTACGATCAAACCGGAAGTCACTTCCGGTTTGCTCGTAGGGCCAGTTTAAGCCTTCTGGACTTAAACCGATGCTATGAGCAAACCGGAAGTCCATTCCTGAACTTCCGGTTTGCCCATAGGGCCATTTTTTTTGCGCTCAGGAGGCTTCAGGGAAACTCCTGAAGCCTCCGGAGGGCCTCTGGGGGGGCTCTTTTCGCCCTCCCCAGGCTCTTATAAAGCCTCTTGGGCCTGGGGAGGGCGAAAAATGGCTTTAAAAAAGTCTGAATTCAGCTGGCATGCGTGCACTGCCAGCTGACAGGGCAATGCCTTGCATGCCCTGACAAATGGCTCCACATGCCACCTGTGGCACGCATGCCATAGTTTCGCCATCCCGGTTCTAGACAGTCATTTATCTGATATTGATATAGTATAGGTTTTCCTCCTTGAACAGGGGGCTGGACTAGAAGACCTCCAAGTTCCCTTCCAGCTCATTCATTCTATTCTATTCTTATCTACTGTCAATTTCCCTTGACTTTTAGTCATTAGGATTCTTGTTTAGAGGTATCATGGAATACACTTGAACTTGTTTTGGACCTAGCCCTGGCTCTCAATTTCTTATGTCTGACATAGACCATTACAGATACTGTATACTCATGTAGTCACCAAGAGTTGAGCTCAGCTCTAGGGTGACTTCTACCCTCACAGGATGCTACAAGGTTAGGTGGATATCATTTCATACTAAAACAAATAATTAAATATCTTTATAGGCACAGCACATCTCGGCAATACAGAAATCTTACATTCAAGAAAGAACACTTCTCCTTTTTGAAAGTAAATAGTTATTTTTCAATCCCCACTCTTTATCTTTATATTTATTTTACTGTTGATTCTCCTGGGGTGTTTAGAACAATTTTGAATCTCCTGGGATAACTCCATCAAACCAAACACTCAATTATCATTGGAGATGTGGCAACTTCTTCCACTTCGCATGTGGCATGGTGCTCAAAGGATGCTGTTTCTTGAGCAAAGAGGTGGAAGGTTAATAGGGAAAAATATTTTCTTTGGGAAGTCTGCTGCTTGCAAGTTCTTTTAGACTGCTGGGAGGAAAAGCATGTGGTTTTTGAACAGAAATGTTGACTTTTCAAATAAACTCTCAATTACCTTTCTCCTGTCTTGCATGTGGGCTCTAAGCAGAAATAAATTCAACCCCATCAAACTATTTTTGGAGTTATCCGGGTGACACACCCTCCAAACAAAAATATAAAATAACAGACAAGGGCATCTACAAATAGCTCTGAGTCAGCCCATTCACCACATGAGACTGAAAGAGATTGTGGGTAAAAGAAGATTAAATGCTCATTATAAAATTCATGGTGGGTCCCCCCCCCTCTCTCATCTGCTCTTCTTTTCAAAATATTCAACCCAGACTGACTGGGTCATGTGCAGTGAACTCTGACCAGATGAAAGGACTGCCATGCACAGATATACATTTCATTTTCTGTTGTATTCATGGTTTAAACTTATGGGCAACATCCTTCCTATAATGACACTGCATATGGAATAGGGAAGTGTTGTGGCCCAGCAGGAGCCATTGGAGCTGCCGACAGACTCCGATAGCGAGGGACCCTATGAGTCAGCTCTGGACGATGTGGAGGACCCTGGGCAGGGTTCAGACTCCAGAGAGGCTGGTTGGCCACCAGGAGGCGCCTGAGGCATGGAGCAGTGGTGAAAGCCAAAGGGAGTTTGTCCCTGACATCAGGCCCTGGAGCAGTGGTGAAGACGTCAGGCCCTGGAGCAGTGGGGAGGAGCAAAGGGAGTTGGTCCCGGATGTCAGGCAGAGATGGGTGGATAAGCGGCGGCAGCAATTATGGAGACATAGAAGATAATCAGGCCCAGGTGGTTGTGATTTGGCTCCTCCCAAGAGAGTATATAAGAAGAGACCTTTGGGAGGAGACCTTTTGCAGGACAGAACCGTTATACTAGGTTGGAGAAGCTCTTGTGTGTATTTCTTATCTGTGGGAGTCTGGGTTGATGCCAAAGTCTTGTCTGTGAGTAATTACTGTGAATAAAGTAACCTTTATTGGTGGCTAACAGTAACCTTGTGTCGGCGTGACTCACTGTACGGAGGGGGGTCAGAACAGGGAAGTATAGGTTTGGGGTAAAGATCATAAAAATCATTTTAGGGATGCGGTGACTCAGTGGCTAACACGCTGAGCTTGTCGATCCAACAGTTGGCAGTTCAGTGGTTCAAATTCCTAGTGCCGCGTAACCGAGTGAGTTCCTGTTACTTGTCCCAGCTTCTGCCAACCTAGCAGTTCAAAAGCATGTAAAAATGCAAGTGGAAAAATAGGAACCACCTTTGGTGGGAAGGTAACAGTGTTCCATGCATCTTTGGCCTCTAGTCATGCCGACCACAGAGATGTCTTCAGATAGCAGTGGCTCTTCAGGTTTGAAACAGAGTTGAGCACCGCCCCCTAGAGTCGAGAACAATTAGCACATATGTGCAAGGGGAACCTTTATCTTTACCTTAAAGATCATTTTGAAGCATTCCTGGGGTGGTGAGATCATCCAGGCTGATTTATTAGGAATCTAAGCTATGACTGGACCCTTTCTGTTGGTTCCTTCATAGCAAAAAATGCCAATTCTCCCTTTGTATCAAAGAAGATCTTTGCCCTGGTCTTTTATTCTGATAGCTCTGATGCACATGCCATTTATTCCCCAGAGATTTAAATTAAGAACAATGCTGCTAAATGACCTTTCAAACTGATAAAAAATTAGTTGGTTTTCCACACTACATCATAGATCTTTTCAAAATCCTTTTAAAGAGAAACTAACCCCATTATAGATAAATATGCTGTACCGTTGTGAAAACAATGTGTTTATTTCTCTCACGTATTCTCTTACTTTTTATTGCATTTCCAATTCAGAGACAGGTTTAGTCTTCCATCCTGTGATTACTATGGTTTTTTCCCCAAGTTTTTGAAAGTTACTGTCAAAACAGTATGTTTAAAATCCAAGATATATTTTGTCCATAACATTGTTCCCATTTGTGTCATCCTTCAGAGAATTTTACAGATTTTAACTGATATATAATTTCCTTTGGCAGAGACTAAATTAATGCAATTGGGGTGTGTTCACAGACTGACATTGTACAGGTAGTCCTCGACTTACAACAGTTCATCTGGTGACCGTTCAAAGTTACAACAGCACTGAAAGAAGTGACTTATGACCATTTTTCACACTTATAACCATTACGGCATCTCCATAGCCATGTGATCAAAATTCAGACACATGGCAACTGGTTCATATTTATGACGGTTGCATTGTGCCAGGGTCATGTGATCACTTGTTGCAACCTTCTGACCAGCAAAGACAACGGGGAAGTCAGGTTCACTTAACAACTGTGTTACTAATTTAACAATTGCAATCATTCGCTTAACACCTGGGGCAAGGAAAGTCGTAAAATGGGGCAAAACTCACTTAACAAATGTCTCAGCAACAGAAATTTTGGGTGCAATTATGGTCGTAAGCCAAGGACTACCTGTACATATCTGAATTAAATATGGCTTATTTCTTAGTCATCTGATTAAAATCTCAAGTTTTCCATAAATTGAGTGGTGGTCATAGGATATTATAAACTTCCTTAAAGAGAAATGCTCAAGTTGTGGACCTTTTATGATTACATAAAAAGGGAAATGGGAGAGAATTTCCTGTGCATGGCAAACTATACTGAATAAAAATTCCTACTTTGCATTAGGCTACTATAAAAACAATTAACTCATTTGGAAAACACAGTTCATTGTCCTCAGAAGGAAAATATTGGTCTTTGCTGTCCTAAGTTCTCAATAGTTTTTTTAAAGGTGGAATAATATTGTGCAATTTGCTGTCCTGTAATAAACTGCCCAATTTCATGAAGTTATAACATATTTCTCCAGGTTTCTAATCTGAGTTCAGAGCTTTCAGGAGAATGCCATCTGGTCCTGGTGATTTGTTACTATTTAGCTTGCAGATTAATTCTAAAAATACTTTATCATTTCTTTTCGGCGCAGTTCAGATTTACTACCTAAAAGAAAAAATCAAAATGTTCATGTGTGGAAATCTCAACAACATCTTAGGCAGTAAAGGCAGAGGTAAAGAACTCACTGATGTGCCTTAGCAATTTCCTTGTCTATCCTGAGTGCTGCTGTTACATCTTCGTCATCTCAGAGCTTCACGGCCTGTCTGCCTGACTTCCCATTACCGATGTATTTAAAGAATTTTTGTATGCTAAATCTTTCTAAATTTAGCCATTTGTTCCTTCAAAATCTCCCCTGATTGCAGCCTTGTGTAAAATGTATTTTAGCTCTTTCTATTTTGCTAATTTAGAGGTGAACTTTCTTCCTTCTCCTGTTTTAGGAATTTATTTTGCTTGGGTGACACTGTTGTTTCATTGTGTCAGTATCTTCTGAGCTATGTTTATGAGAGGACGTTATGTATTTTGTACTATTCTCTGTTCAGTTTTAACTCAGGAGAACCCAAAGGGATTCTACAGGCTAAGTAATGCGAAGTTGGTCTTCTCCTCTTCCACATCAGGAGTTTCCAATCTTGGCAACTTTAAAGCTTTTCAATCAATCAATCAGAATAGAACTGGAAAGGACCTTGGAGGTCTTCTAGTCCAGCTGGTTCCACCACAAAACCGGGGACGACAAAATCGCGCTCGACGAAAGCGCGTACGTGACGTCATCACAGCGCGACGAAAACATCGCGCTGTGATCGATAAATGTAAAAATAAAGCGAAAACCTTACCCTAACCCCCCCAAACCTAACCCTAAATGTAACCCTAAACCTAACCCTTAACCTAACCCTAAATGTAACCCTAAACCTAACCCTTAACCTAACGCTAACCCTTAACCTAACGCTAAACGTAACCCTAACGCTCTAAACCTAACCCTAACCCTTAACCTAACACTAACCCTAAACCTAACCCTTACCTTTATGTGAATCGGCTTGCTTTAATTTTATTTTTATTTCAATTTTTAATTTTTTTCGTAGCGCTGTGATGACGTCAAATGCGCGCTTTCGTAGAGCACGCTTTTGTGGACCGCGGTTTTGATGGGTCACGGTCCAGCTAGCCCCTTGCCCAAGCAGGAGACCCTAAACCATTTCAGATAAGTGACTGAAGTTTCAAGTGATGAAGCACTCTCACTGTCTGAAGGCAAGCTGTTCCACTGGTGAATTGTCCTCACTGTAGGGAAGTTTCTCCTTAATTCCAAGTTGCTTCTCTCCTTGATTAGTTTCCATCCATTGTCTCTAGTCCTGCTCTCTGTTGCTTTGGAATATAAATTGCCCCTCTCCTCTTTGTGGCAACCTCTCAAATACTGGGATAATGCTATCATGTCCCCCTAGTGTTGTGATGGCGAACCTATGACACATGTGCCACAGGTGGCATGCGGAGCCCTCTCTGCGGGCATGTAAGCCATCGCCCAGCTCAGTTCCACCATGCGTACATGCACGCACCTATTACCGGCCAGCTGATTTTGGGGTCTCTGCCGTGCATGCAGGAGACACGTGTGCATGCATGGGGGGTCATGCACACATGCATGGTGGCCGACAGGGTTGTGCATGCATGCATGGAGGGGTGCATTGCATTATGGGTTTGGCCATGCACATACGCGTTGTGCACGTGTGTGCATTTTTGGCACGTGAGGAGAAAAAGTTTAGCCATCACTGCCCTAGACTTAGTCTTTTCTCTAGACTAACCACACCCAAATTCTGCAACCGTTCTTCTTCATATGTTTGAGTCCCCAGGATTTCAACTCCCAGAATTCTCCCCCATCAGCAATGGGGAATTCTAAGAGTTGAAGTCCACAAGTCTCAAAGTTGTCAAGGTTGGAGCAACCCCAGCTCTACAAGACTTCGATGCGGAGTTCCCAGTCCTCCCAGCCACTCCCTTTCCCTACATACTGCCCTTAGAGCCAAATCCATCAATGATTGAAAAGGTGAGGAAAGGAAAGGAAGATCCCAGGAAAAAATGGATTGGGTGGGTGCTTGGATATTTCTTTATTTTTATTTGTATCCTGCCTTGATTATTTTTAAAATATCTCAAAGCGGCGAATATATCTGACATACCTTCCTTCCTTCTATTTTCCACCCAATAATAATCCTGCAAGGTGGGTTGGGCTGAGAGAGAGAGAAAGACTAGTCTAAGGTCACCAGCTGGCTTTAAATGGCTATGGTGGGACTTGAATTTATGATCTCCTGTTTTCTAGCCTGTTGCCTTCACCACTAGATCAAACTGGCTCTATGCAACAATTGAAGCTAAGGGGATCAGCAAGGGGGCCCACCTGCCTCCATGTCTTTCCAGAAGAGACTATAAAGCAATATTTAGGATTCTGGGGCAAAATGAGTCTAACTAAAAATAAATAATGTAATATTTTTTAAACAAAACATACTAATATATTTGTTATGCATACCTGAAGCAGCTTTTTCCAAAAATATGTGGTTAATCAAACAAAGTAATTAGGTTTCTTTTTTTTACCTTTGGCAAGTACATTTATAACAAGCATATTGTTCAGAATCTGCTTGATGCACCTTAAATCTTTCCGAATTTTCATAGATTGGTTGCACTAGAATATAAATTTGTAAATAGTTATAAATGCATAGTGTCAACATATATCCTACTCCATGATCACTCAAAGCACCTGCAATGTGTATGGAAATGTTTTAAATGTTTTTAAAACATTTTATTTAGCACAAATATCCAAAAGAGGATACAATACTATATATATGTCTCCACCTTGACAGTCAAATTACACTGTGATTCCCAAGTAAACCTATGATTCTTATACCTTTCTTTGGTCCATAACTGGGGGAGTGGGGGGAAACAGGTAATATGAAAGTCACAATGGGATGCAAGCCCCACCAATTTTCTACGTGTATACAATATTGACAAGAGTCCTTAAAGTCCTTGATTAGGACTGGGGAAATTTGTGTTCTTATCTTGCCTTAGGCATGAAAGGCAGCTGGGTGATGTTGTCTCCCTAGTCTCTTCCCCTGCTCCCAAGAAGGAAGCAATGGCAAATTCACCTCAGAAAATGTTGCTGAGAAAACTGCATCTACCATATTTTTAGGAGTATAAGATGCACCGCAGTATAAGACGCAGCAACGTTTTGAAGAGGAAAATTTTAAAAAAAGTTTGTGCACTCTGCAAACCTCCCCAAAACAGCCTGTTTTTTTGCTAAAATGGGCCTGTTTTTCTCCAAAAAAGGGCATGAATAGCCCTTAGGAGGCTTGTAGAGTGCTCCTGGGGGGGAGGGGACAAAAATGAGCAAAAATGTCCCATTTTTCACAAAAAACGGCACTTTTTTGTCAAAGAAAAAAGGGTATGGATAGCCTTTAGGAAGCTTATAGAGTGCTGCTGGGGGCTGGGGGGCTGGGGGTCAAAAAACTGGCTGTTGTTCACACATTTCTGCCCTCCCCAGCCCCCAGGAGCTCTCTGAAAGCCTCCTACAAGCTATGCACATCCATTTTGGTGAAGGGGGTGGAGTTTAGGGAGGCAAAAAATGCTGTATTCAATGTATAAGACGCACCCAGATTTTCAGTCTCTTTTTTGAGAGAAAAAGGTGCATCTTATACTCCAAAAAATATGGTATCTAGCCATCAGGAGTATAGTCTGATTCAAAGGCAAACTGCTAAATAAATAAATAAATAAATAAATAAATAAATAAATAAATAAATAAATAAATAAATAAATAAATAAATAAATAAATAAATAAATAAATAAATAAATAAATAAATAAATAAATAAATAAATAAATAAATAAATAAATAAATAAATAAACACATAAACAAACAATCAAACAAACAAACAAACAAACAAACAACCCACATCACTTATATCAGGGGCGCCTGTGGTGGCCTGAGGGTTCTGCCAGTGAAAACAGGCTCCCAAGCTCCATTTTCGGCTGCAATGGTCTCCTGCAACTCTCTGACAGTGAAAACAGAGCTCGGAAGAGCCATACGTAGCTCTCCTAAACTCCGTTTTCACTGGCAGAGCCACCACAGGCCAGTCCTTTGCTGTTTCCAGGACAGCCCTGCAGGCCCGATCTGAACACTATATGAGACAGATCTGTGTTTTGAGTTTGACACCCCTAATCTAAGAACTAAATTGAATAAATCTGGTGTTCTCAATAATTCCACCAGTAGGTAGCCCTTAACTTACAACTTACACTTTCTTTTAGTGACCAGTCAAAGTTGCTAAGGCATTGAAAATAGTTGACTTACAACCAAACCTCACACTTACAACCACTGCAGCATCCTCATGAGTATGTGATCACATCTGGCAGCTGCCTCATATTTACAATGGTTGCAATGTCCTGGGGTCATGTGATCATAATTTACAACCTTCCCAGAACAGCTTCCAACAAAGAATAGAATAGAATAGAATAGAATAGAATAGAATAGAATAGAATAGAATAGAATAGAATAGAATAGAATTCTTTATTGGCCAAGTGTGATTGGACACACAAGGAATTTGTCTTTGGTGTATAAGCTCTCAGTGTACATAAAGAAAAATAATATAGAATACATTCATCAAGAATCATAAGATACAACACTTAGTGATAGTCAAGGTTACTAATAAGCTATCAAATAAAACAAATAAAAAAACAATATAAATTGAAAGATACAAGCAACATGGTTATAGTCATAAGTGGGAAGAAATAGATACTAGGAAGGAAGAGAAGAATAATAGCCATACAGTCCTAGTAAATTATTTGACTGTTGTGGGAATTAGTTGTTAAGCAGAGTGATGGCATTTGGGGGGAAACTGTCCTTGTATCTAGTTGTTCTGGTGTGCAGTGCCATATAGCTTCATTTTGAGGGTAGAAGTTGAAATAGTTTATGTCCAGGATGTGAGGGGTCTCCAAAGTCAATGGGGAAGCCACAAGGAAGATGGCAGAGGTTGATCAGATGATATCTCACTTAATAATTGTAGCAAAAAAGATTGTAAAATCAGGTGGAGGGTCACATGATGCTTCACTTAACAACTGCACTGCTTAATGATGAATCTTACGGTCTTAGTTGTGGCCGCAAGTCGAGGGCAATCTGTATTCCTTTTGATTTAAAATTCAGCTCTGTGTTGACTGCCTGTAGGAGGGTTTTTTTTGGGGGGGGCAAGATTTTCAGAAGTGGTTTGCCTTTATCTTCTTCCTAACATTGATAGTGGCTGGTCCAAGGTCATTCAACTTGCTTTATGCCTAAAGTGAGTCTAGAACTCACAGTCTCCTGGTTTCTAGTCTGGTGCTTTAACACTAAATATTTTAGTGGTTGGCTCTTCTAAATATTTTAGACCCACATTATTTGATGGACATTTGCACCGGTTAGAACTTGCCCATATGTAAAGATCAGTGATGTCTCTGCTGGTAACATATATTAGTTTAACAGTTAAAGGGATGGAATTAAAATAATGATCTTCAATGATCTTTTTACTATATAATCTGCATACATGTATAGTAGTCAGGGCTTGTTAGGTACTGAGGATTTAATAGCTGCCAGCTGATGTAAGGTTGTAAACTGTAAATTATAAGCTGATACAATGAGGATGAATCAGCAATATAGAGATATAGCCAGTTTAAGACTCTGGTGAGGTCCACACAAGTCTGTTACCATTTTAAGAGGTGTCTATAAATGTGTGGCCATTAAAGGGCATCTCTCGTCGTGTATCTCATTTCTCTTCTTTTGTCCCTAGCTGAGTGGTAAGAGATTTATCTACCACATGTATGTCTGTATATATGTATATATAAGTCACTATTAATTGGCTAAAGGCTAAAGACTCAATGTGCTGTGTTTTGCTCCTGGGTTTATCTCATAATAATAGCCACGCTGCCAAAATTCTGACAGGGCTCTTTTCTAAGATTTGAATTTCTTACTAGTATCTTGTTGAAAAGGGCCATTTCGTTCATAAGGTCCAATTCCATGTTTACCACAAGAATATTAATTATTGTAAAGAACATCCCCCCAAAATATGGTCCAAGAAGGAGAGCCAATTTCTAATATATATTAATTTGTTTTATTGAAGAACTGCTCTTACTATTAGAAAGAGTTTTTTTTTTCCTACCACTTAATCAGAATCTGCTTTCCTTTCATTTAATTCATGGTTCTGGGATGATAAAGAAGAGAAAATGGCTTCTATTGTGTGGCACCCAACCAATATTTGAAGAATACTATCACAGCACCAGTCAAGCTTTTCTTTTCAAGACTAAACATCAGTATCTCTTCATCAGAGTTAATGACTATCTCTGTTGCTTTTCTTTGAACATGCTCCAGTTTCTCTACATCTTTCCTAAAGTGTGGGGCTCAGAACTGGATGCAATACTTGAGGTATGGTTGGACCAACTTAATAGAACAATTAGTCTTATGATTTGGAAACGATACTTACCTTGATATATCTTAATTGTGTATTTGCGGTCACATTTCAATGCTGAGTCATGTTCAGGTTTTAGATCTATATTCAAAATCTTTTTCATTAGTATTATTGCCAGGTTTCCAAGCCAGAAATGGACATTTTATTTCTGTTTGCTAATTGAAGAAGTTTGAAACTGCTTTTCTCAAATTTCATTCTGTTACTTCCAGACCATTTCTTTAACTCTCTCAAAATTACAGATGGTCTTCACTTAATGGCCACACAACTTTGTGACTAAGTAACATGGTCATTAAGTGAAACATCATGTGACTGCATTGGACTTACAACATCAGTTCTGCTACAATCATTAAGCAATCCACTCACTGTCATTAAGTGAGACATCATGAGCAGTAACTTGCAATTATATTGCCAGCTTTGTCATTGACTTGGCCTGTCATTTTCAGCACCATTATAAGTTCAAACAGTTGATAAGAGGACTGCCTATATTATTATATAATTATCATTCCAATATATAATTGTTATTTTGAATTTTATTTCTGTTTTCTAGAGAATTAATATCTCACATGATTTGTGTCATCTCAAATTTGATGAACATTGTCTCCATCCCACCATACCAATCATCAGCAAAAATATTGAAGAATACACAGATCAAGGCAGAATTTTGTGGCATCTTACTTGATGTCTCCCTCAGGTGTGGGTTGCTGCCGGTGTCACTGCCGGTTTGCAACCCCCATGTGTGCGCTATTCGATGTAAATTGTTCTTCGCGCATGCACAGAACAATTTACAGTGAACTGCGCACACGCAGTCACTAAAACACAAAATGGCGGCAGCCAAGTGGCAGCAAGGGAACCCATTCTGACCCAGTTCTGTGACTCAGGCCTGAATTCCATTACCAAGTCAGCCGAACTGGGCCGAACCAGCAGCAACCCACCTCTGGTCTCCCTCCAGTGTGATAAGGAAACATTGATGAGCATTTTTTGGGTATTATATTTTAAATCCAGCTATGTATGCACTTAGCTGTAATGCCATTTATCCCACACTTAACCAACCTTCTAATCAGAATGTCATGAGATACTTTGAAAAATGCTTCTCTGGAATTAAGATAAATTATAACCATAGCATTCCCTTACTCTACTAAGAAAATCACCCAGCCAAAGGAATGAGATAAAGTTAATCTGGAAATATTTCTTTACGTATCTATTGCTGATATCTGTCAATACTTCAAGGTGCTCATAGATCAATCGTGTTATGACCTATGCTAGAATCTTTCTAGGTAGCAATATCAAAGTAACTGTTCTGTTATTCCCTGAGTATTCCTTCCCATAACATTTTTTTTAAAAAAATACAAACATTTACCCTTTTTTAATTATATGGCGCTATTCTTCAGGGTTTCCATTCGTGTCCCCTATGTGTATATGTGTGTGTATTCTGCAAGACTATCAACAAGTTTCTTCAATATAGTGGGAAGTAATTTATCTAGCTCAGGAGAGTAAACTTCAAAATAAAGAGATATTCCCTTTAGCCTGCTGTTCGCAATTGCCTTGTGGAATATATATTCTTCTTTCAGAGTAGACTGAAAGAAATTAGATGTTGAATAGTTCTTCCTTTTCTTTGTTAGCTGTTAGCTTTTTGCCAGCAGCTTATAAGTGGATTCTTTTATCTTACTTTTATTTTGAACCAAAAGATGTTCTCTTAGCATTATTTACTAACCTCTACTAATTTTGAGATTTAGCCTTTCTGACACCATTTTTACAACCGCAGGCTACCAGTGAATACTGTGGTCTATCCTTATTTCCAATCCCTGTATGTGTCCTTTTTTTGTTGTTAGAAAATCACTGAGCTTTTTGTGCAGCCACATTGGTGTCTTCTGCTGTTTTTCATCTTTCCCCATTAACATAGTTTGAAATTGTGCTTCTGTTATCACCTTTTTTTAGCAATTCAAAGTGCCTTGATATTTTTTCTTATTCATTTCTCTCAATATGGAATTCTATTTGTTTTTGATTTCTTTTAAATGGGCTTTCTTAAGTTCAAGTTATTTTAGATTATATACAGCTTTATTTTTCCTCAAAATCAAGACAAATCTAGCATTACCTTGTCATTTTTCCAAAACGTTAATTTTATTACCACTTCCTTGGCTAAGACCTCCCTATTGATTAGTATCAAGACAAGGATATTTATTCTACTTGTGTCTTCCTCCACTCCTTGAAGAAGAAAGTTTCAGCAAAAGTACTTAGGATGTTTCTGGAAAAACAATGTTTGGCAGGATTTATTTTCTAACAGATGTTGTGGTGATATGAATCTTCCACTGCTACTTCTTTATACCTCTTTGAAAGCTCTTCAGTTTGCTTCATAATCATCCATATCTTCTTCTTGGTTGGCTAGATGACAATAGATAGTGATAATATTGCTTCTATTCACTCCTCCACTTGTTTTAACTCAAGATGTTTTTGCAGTGTTAGCAAATCCATTCACTTGGGTTTTTGAGCAAGAATGGATAGTTGTAACATACAATGCACATTTTTCTTTCTTTTCTTTCTTTCTTTCTTTTTTTGAACAAATTGTATCCTTCAACTGCAATACTTGAATCACCGGAGTCTTCTTGCCAGATTGTCATCACACTTATTAACATTTCTTTACTTGTACTAAGGGTTTAAATTCATTTTATTTCCCACACTCCATACAAAGTTTTTACATTTTATAAGTCTGATTTTTCATTAAAGGCTTTACAACAACCCTTATATTTGTAGCACTAGTCTTTATCTGAAATCCCTTCTTCAGAGCCTTCATTCTCAACACCAGCAAGATTCAGTTTAAAGTTCTACCTACATTCATCATGTTTAGGCCTCAACATATTTGCACTAGTCCTTGTAAGGTGCAACCCATCTTACAATATATCGGACATTAACACAATTGAGTGAGTCTAGAGGTATTTCATGAGAAGAGTACTCCACTCCTCTCTCACAACAGAATACCTTATGCCACCAGGCTTGAAATTTTGGGCTTGGACAATCTGGAACTACCCCGCCTATGGTCTGACCTAAGCGTAGTACACAAAATTATCTGCTACAATGTCAATACCTGTCAATGACTACTTCAGCTTCAACCGCAATAATACACGAGCACACAATAGATACAAACTCAGGGTAAATTGCTCCAAACTTGATTGCAAAAAATACGACTTCAGCAACCAAGTGGTCAGGGCCTGGAATGCACTACCTAAGTCTGTTGTTACATTTTCAAACCCCCATAACTTTAACCTTAAACTGTCTACTGTTGGCCTCATCCCATTCCTAAGAGATCAGTAGGGGCATGCATAACTGCACTAGAGTGCCTTACATCAAGATTATAGGTATTCATGGCAAGTCATGATTATATCAAAATGTGGACTGAGACATTATCCCAAAGGTGCTTTTTTACGAGGCAACTGAACTTTTTTGTTTTTCTCTGAAGATGTTTTGCTCCTCATCCAAGAAGCTTCTTCAGCTTTGACTGAAGAAGTCAGAGCTGAAGAAGCTTCTTGGATGAGAAGTGAAACATCTGCAAAGAAAATCCAGAAAGTCCAGTTGCCTCTTGAAAATGCATCTTTGGGGACAGCCATGACCTGGATGACTGAGAATCTCTATAGACTGAGACATTACAGCACAATTTCTATCTTTCATACTTGTGTTTGGACTTTGCATGTAAGGAACGGCATTTCAATCATAATATTGTGACACACATTTCATTACTTTCCTGTCCTCCTGATAATGCCTAAGACTGGCATCTCCCTATTGTTCCTATGCACACAGCCAATCATTCATTTTCAGTATTCTTTCTTTTTCTAGTTCTTTCATGAACCATAAGGCTAGGTGTGAACTTCCAGAGACCATAGGATCTTGAGCTTTTTTTCCTAGATCTCCAAAGTCTGTGGTATAAAGTTGTATCGGTTCTTGCAATAACTTCTCTCTCATATGGATTAAGAAGAAGGGTCATTTTCAACGAACTTGATAAGACCTAGAAGTTGTTCTGCAACAAGCCAACGTTATAAACCTATGCAGACGTGTTTATTTGGCATTCATTTCTTTCAGTTCCTTGCCATTTATTTCTTTTGTCTTAAAATTTTGCTTAGGACCTTAGAACCTTGGACATCAACAACATGAAATCAACAATGAAAAAACAGCACACATCATAATAATTAGCTCATTGCCAACTACTCCGACTCACTTATTTTTTCTCTTCTTATAGAATCCTAATGTGATTTCTCTGCTCTTTACGAATTCAACATACTGAGTTCCTTTCCCCCCCCGAATCTTAGATCCTGTTTCTACAGTGAAGAGCTGAGTGCTATTTTTGAACCAAAGCAATGCATAGAATAACCTGCATTTCTTGCTCCTGGTTGGCACTCACATCACTGAGCTCTTTCCTTTGTCTTCCTTGTGGACAGTCACTTCCACTGTCAACTCCTGTTATTGTGTTTTTCCTTGATAAATCTTCATCCTTCTTCATGTGCTCTATGGCCCCTCGCTGCTCCAATCCTCAAGCAGAAATGCAACAGAGGTAGCTGCTGATTTTCTGATTGAAAGCCTGGGAATTCTGCTGCTATCTTGGAGGTAGAAGCTTTAATCAAGTACTATCAGAAATGTACAGGCAAAGAGAATTGCTCTAGCAGCAGGCCTTTTACACAGTGGAACAGATTTCTCCCAGACTTCTGACTGGAGGAAGGGATTGAAGTGGAGGAGACATTTTATTTTTCACTGTATGCATTTTATTTCCAGTATTTTGACACTGCCAAAAATCCACATTTCTATAAACAAAATCCCAATAAGAATATGAAGATAGTAACTCTCAAAGTAATTAATAAAATTAAAATTAGCCACCCCAAATGGATAGATAGCACAGAGTAGATTTTAATCTCCAGAAATTATTATCACATTCTGAGCAGTGACTAAACTTCTGGATTCTGAGCCAGATCTCAAGAAGACATGTTCCTAGGGCATCATTAGAGAAAAATTGCTTCTGAATCTATGCCTTCTACTCTCCTGGAATATCCTTTCTCAGACAGAGCAAGCCTGAGCCAGTTTGGAGAAAAGTGTGTTGTAACTACTAGGGCCTTTTCCTTTAGGGCACTAAGAGTTAAAACCAGCATTTTCAACTGTACTATTGCAAGCTCAAATAACACCCACAAAATTGGCATTATATTATCTGACAAAATATTGTCTGGAAATTGAGCTGGTTTGGAAAGAAGTCCAGTTGCCATGACTCAACTTCCAAAAAGACTCTACCTGAGATTCTTCATCACATATTGTGGGAATATCCATTTTCTTCAATGGAAAGACCCAGGCAGTGGGCATTGCAGTACTACAATTTGGAAATATGAAGGGCATTGCTACAGCTTCTCAGTGAACCAGAGGTGCACCTGGCTCATCAGCCAAAGCTGGACAAAGGCATGCCTGACTATGGCTTCGGAGCAGCGGTTTTGGAAATGGGAAATTTTCCAGTTAAAGGTCCCCATTCCTCTTTGTCCTTCTATTTAAGGCTGCACTCAAGTCTTGTTTCCCCACTTCTCTACATTCAGAATGGGTGCATACTAGTACTAGTGATTTGTCCTTCTGGCATCTGTGAAAACTGAGTCAATAAACACTTCAATACTTGGTCTAAAAAAAGTCTCACAGTAGAATAGCAGATAACTCATATCTGAGGATGGTGGTCACGGTAGGATATCTCTATTCTTATTTTTATTAGGCACTTTCATTAAAAGCATATTTGTTCTCAATCAATCCTTCATCCTTCCTACCTTCCTACCTACCTACCTCCTCCCCACTCCCTTCTTTCCTGTCTTCCTGCCTTCCTTCTTGACAGAAGCAGAGAGTTTATAATTCAAAGTCAGTAATTAAACAAAGCTTTTAAAAACATTAATATCTCCTCGTGACTGACTCTTCTTTCTCCCAAAGTGGAAGGAAGAAGAACAAATGAGAATGGCAACTTATTGGCAAGAATGAGCTTGACTATAAGCAAAGGGGCAACTATGAGGGAATTTTGGGATGTAGGTAGTCCTCAGCTTATGACTGATTGTGACTAGAGCTAACAATGGACTCTGGAAAAGGACTTATGACCTGGATTTAAAGTGCTAGTGAGTGTGGGATTTACTCCCTACTTGATGGCTGATCTGTGTAGTTTATCTCAATATGTTCTTTTACATTCTCTGTGACATGTATTTTATCTCTACTGTATGTGACTATTAATGACTAATGCGTCTATGGATGGCCATCAATAGATAGATAGAATTAAACCACATCTACAAAGAAGGAAACAAAAAAAAACCCAGAACACATCCTCTACAGATCCACATCCATGTAAGCAAAGATTAATACGAAACAATCAGGCAGAAAATAATACCATAATGAAGTAATTACTAAGGAGGAAACCACATCTCTACCAAAACTGGCAGCCTATGACATATATTACATCCCCCCTCACACACACACATTCACTAATGTTGCCTAATCTGGTGCAGGTAATCCTCAATTTATGACCATAACTGAGCCTGGAATTATGGTTGTGAGTTGTGATGGTCATTAAGCAGGTTACCATGCGACCAACCTGATTTTACTTTTTTTTTGCAGAGGTTGTTTAGGAAATCAACATAATCGTTAAGCAAATGCCAGTTTGTTAAGCAAAACCATTGTCTGCAATGGGTGCTTTTTTGCTGGAAATCAGAAGTAAATGGTGGTTTCCACTAAAAAACGTCATACATTGTGCACATGTGACCCCACAAAATTGCAAATGGCCATAAATACACTCAAAATGGAATCAGTAACTTCAAGGTGGTGGGGCAGCTATCAGAATTTTGCATCCCAATCATAAGTATCTTTTTAAGGGGGGGGGGGGTTCTACGTAACTTGAAATGGTAACTAAGCAGCCAGTCATAAATACAGAACTACCTGTAATGAAATGCCTACAAGCAGCAACCAAGCTCAGAAAGGGCCAATGACTCCATACAAAATATCATTTTTTGATTTAGTTTGATATGGGGGAGGGGGAGAGAAACATATGGAGTCCTGGATTATTTGCATAAAACAATTTCCTCAGTTTTATAAGGTAAAGGTTCCCCTCACACAGTCGTTCCCGACTCTAGTGGGTGGTGCTGATCTCTGTTTCAAAGCTGAAGACCTAGCGCTGTCCAAAGACGTCTCCGTGGTCATGTGGCCAGCATGACTAAACGGGGAATGCTGTTACCTTCCTACCAAAGGTGGTTCCTATTTTTCTACTTGCATTTTTATATGCTTTGGAACTGCTAGGTTGGCAGAAGCTGGGACAAGTAATGGGAGCTCACTCTGTTACGTGGCGCTAGTGCCGACCTTTCTGATCAACAAGCTTAGCATCTTAGCCACTGAGCCACCGCGTCCCTTTTGTACCATCAGTTTTATACATCTATACAAAACTTAACCCCTGGTCACTACCAGTCTCGGATTTTCCCAAAATCCGAAGCAATGGGACCCAACTCAAATGCAAAACTTGTACCAGCTGGGCGCTTTTCTGAAGGGGTCGTTGTTGGTAGGAAGGGTGCGTGCTGGTGTGCCGTTCGTACAGGTTCGTGCGGACTGGGGCGGGGGGGGGGAAGCTCGTAATGACGCTCCCCTTAACAACCGCTCTACCGAGCCCGACGGCACAGCGGACCGGCGTCGCCGTCTGCCTTGGCGGATCGCGCGTCGATCGCTGTTGCCGGCGTGGGCCACTAGGTGGCAATGCCGGCCTCTCTCTTCCTCCGCCTATCCCTGGCTGAGGTTGCCGCCGCTCCTGGCTCTGCTGATCCTGGCTCACTCTGCTGCCGAGCCAGGAGCGGGAGGGTAGCAAGTGAAGCGCGTCCGCCGGAGAAGCCCGGAGTCTCCTACCCTGGAGAGAGAGAGAGAAAGAGAGAGAGAGAGGGAGAGAGACGTCCGGGCGGCTGTCTTCCAAACCCAGGCTGGCTCGCCTTCGGGATGTTGGAGAGAGGCGAGTCCGCTGCCTCCCGCCATGAGAACCGCTCCGAAGGCGAGTTGAGGAGGATTCGGGGAGGGGAGAAAGACCCCAGACCGGATTCCCCCTCCCCAAAACTTTTCCTTCGGCCCTGAACGCCGTTTGCCGAGAGAAAACTTCGCTCCTCCCTCTGGGATTTGGTAGGTGTGACTGTGGATCTCTCGCCACCGCTACCCGCTCGCTCCACACGGCTTTTCCTTCCCGAAGCCTCCAAGTATCTTTGGGGGAGCTCGGACCTCTGAATAATCCAGACTTCTCCCTTCCTTTCCACCTCCCGCTACCGATCCACCCTGTTGAGCCTCTGCGGTCCCAAGGACGCGGCGGCGACGTCGCCTCCTTCTCCTTCTTATCCGCGGCTGCTGCCGATTCTGCCCCGCAGTGCAGGATCGTTTGTTTTCTCTCCTTTCTCCCTTTCCGCCAAGCCTTTTTGGAAGGATGGCGATGTGGGGCTGATGACCGATGTCGCAGTCTCCCGTTCTTCCTCAGACTTTGAGGGAAGAATTGATCGGGGAAGAGGGGGTGACCGGGATTAAAATCGCCCTCTTCCCCCTCCCGATTCTCGCCGAGCCTTCTTGGGAATGGAGCGAGGGTCTTAAGGCGATCTGGCCAAGAAGTCAGTAAAAGTGAGAGGACGGAAGATCGCTACCACGTCGCAAATCTTCTCCGGCCCGTTTTGCAAGGCAAGCCAGGAGCGAATACACGGGATTTATAGGTGGACGAACCTTTCACAAGACCTTCCCCAAACTCCAGAAGTTCTCTTCCATCCTCAGCCTTGCTCCGCCTCTGGGAACCATGGCCGGGATTGGCAGCTGCGGAAGGATACTGTGTGGCGCGCTCTTCGCTCTTCTGGGCATCTCTTCGGTCAAAGGCCAAGGTAATTCGAGGGGGGATGTCTGGTGACGGAGTCCCCACGGGCTGTTTTTGTCTTTGTAGTCCCGAGGGGGACGTGTGGGTGCCAACACCCGGGGGGGGGGGCAAAGTTCCCGGGAGCAGCTGGATGGCAACCGACGCGATACCTGCAAATACCTCGGATGAGGGATGCCTTTGACTTTTTCCAAGGAGTTAAAGCGTAATGAAGTTGGTCGATTCCTCACTCTCTCCCCCTCCCCGTTTGTGATTGGTTAATGGAAGGGGCGAGGTGGATAAAAAGGTTGTGGAGGACCTGGGAATTTAAGGCGACTTTCTACACACACACCCCAATTTAGTCGGATCTGTGTTTTCACTGAGGTGATGGGGGTTGGAAAGCGGCGGCGATTTGTTTTGACGATGGAGAGGGTACGAGGGGCGAACGAGGAGTCGTGGGGAAGTTTTGTGTCTGGTGATTTGCAGGATTGAAACGTTTACTCAAAAGTGATCAAGAGATCAAAACAAAGTGTGGAAGAGAGAGAGACGAGGAGAGAAGCAGACGCCAGACGTTTAAGAAAGATAACAAGATCTTTAAAAGGAAACGGGGGGTGGGGGGCTGTTGGGGAGCAGTAGAGTAGAAACAATAACCCCGGTGTGTATTGGTGTCTTGAGTGTGTGCATAGTGGGTCTACACCTACTTGCATTCGAGTTTACCAAAAGGTGAAACAAGACAGCCACTCAGTTCATAGGGGGGGGGGGGGAGAAATCTAAAACCCGTTGTTGGATGGTATCTCCATTAGAACCAAACACCAAAACTCAACAGTGAGCTTCGGAAGACTTAATCCGAGCAAGCGCGAAAGCGTGGTGTTTATTTTCTACTCAAATACACAGGATTGGGCTGCGCAGTCTCTGAGGAAGAATTAGGCTAGGCTAATAAAACGTGTATCCTCAGGGCTGAAGGCTTTCTCTCAAAGCCCGAGCCTTCTCCGCCTCGGGAGAAACTCGGCAGCTTTTCCTTCGCGGGCAGCCAAAAGGGCTTCCGCGGCGGCTTTTTCCGAGGGAGATGCGTTGCCTTTGTTGGCATACTTGCGTGTTGGGGAGCGCGTGTGTGAGAGGAGTTAAATACCACACTACCAAAGCCGGCTGGGATACTGAGAGAACTTCCCGGGGTACCGAATGCAACACGTGGGGCAGCCTTTAAGAGAGGTGCAGAAGAGAAGAACGAGGCGGAGAAAGACCCAATCCAGCCTGGGGGTGGGGTGGGGAGACCTGGGAATGGAAAGAGAGACGGGAATCTCCTCCAGACGCGCGCGCTCTCCCTCGCCAAAAATAAAGCCGCCGCCGCGGTGCTGAAAAAGGCGGGAGTGAATGAGGTTGACCTCTTTTTCTCTCTCCCCCCCCCCCCACCAGTGTGTTGAAAGGAGAGAAACGCATTTCAGACGCCGCTTACAGGTGGGCCGGCCTGTAAAAGCAGCCTGGAGGAGCGAAGTAGGAGGCTTGCCCGAGGGGCGTCGTTGCGCCTCCACGCCTCAGGCTTCGGTCGCTCTCTCCTGCCGCCGCCGCCTCCTCCCGCGTCCTCAGCTTCACGTTCGGCTTGGAGTGATGCGCCTGGCGGATTTGGCTGGAGAAGCCAAAACAGGGCGCTCTCTCTCTCCCTCCCTCCCTCTCTCTCTTTTCGGAGGCATTCCGGCGGGCGGGGCTGAAGAAACCGAGACCTGCCACATCCCCTTCTCGTCCCCCCGTCCCTCCCTTGAGATCGCCAGTATTTCATGGCCACAGATACTGTACCCGCAAGCTGGAGGCTCTCCAGAGTCCTTGGGACCACAACTCTGATTATATCCCAGTTGTTGTTGTTGTAGCGCTGGGGTGGGGTGGGGAGGGGAAAGACAGGTTGCCAAACAAATATGTGGACAGGGGATTGTCTTTTCCAGGTCTTTATTTTTTTTAAACCCACTTTGTTAAAAGATCTTTTAAATGATATGGTGGCTTACAAAAGGAAGGGGGGTGTCCTCCAAAAAGAAACAGTGAAAATTATTTAGGGGGTGTAAGAGAGAAAATGAAGGAGAAAAAATTAAAGCAGAGGTTTTTAAAAAAATATATTTTATCACATATGGATATTCTTGGTATCCAGCATGAATCAGAAAGATTAAGTTGACTACTTTATGGAGTTAAATTTCATTTTTTACCTGACTAGTAGCCACAATAAAGATTTGATTTGTCTTATGGCCAATTCTTATAATCAGACTTTTTCTCTTTTCCTTTTACAGTATCAAAACCTTGGTGGTCTTAAGACTTTCTGAGGTTTCCTTGCTCCCCTCCTCCCTTTTTTTCCAAACCCTTTGGGCTAATCCAATATTTGGTTAGTTATCCAAATACTCGCTTTAAATAACTGGAGCAGGTTTTACAATGTGCATATATCTCATCCAAACACCTTCGCTCCTCATTTTCTGTCTCTTGACCTGTCAAGATAACAATAAAGGCATGAATAGAATTTAAAGTCACAAGGCAGGAGGATGGACCTGTTTGAAGCTGCTGGTGCTCACACCACAAGGGAGTTCGGAAACAAGGGAGGATCACAGGAGCTCTTTCAGGACCCTATATGATGAATGCATTTCTGAGGCTCCTTATTGCAAAGCCTGGAAAATTTGTTACCAAAGAGATGTGTCGCAAAAATGATGCACAACTTCTTTCTTGACAATTCGGCAAAAAATGTGGATAAGGAGGATGGCAGACGCCTCAATGAATGAAAATACATGATGCATTTGTAAGCCATGTGCTGTTTTTATTCCATTGAATGACTGTATTTTGCTGCTTTACTAACTCTGTTTTCTTATTATATGATTATATAGATTTATTGTAGTTATCCACTCCAGTGAGATGATATAGAATGCCTCTTCCAGAAAAACAATCATTTTACCAATCATTTGGCAGAGTTACCAGATCTAGGCTTCAAAAATCTGGATAGCCACTTAGATGGCAGTCAGATTTTTTTGTGTTTCACTGCAATCTAAGGATCCTCAGATGTTTGCATCCCAGTCCTGAGGAGGGAAGGTCAGGTATATTCAAATATTAGTTGCTAAAATCGTTCCTGTCTTTCCATCCTCTCCCAAATCACCAACCACTATATTTGATACCCTTCTGCCCATTTTCCTTCATCCTAGAGCTGGCTGGAGCCTTGTTATCAGTAGTGTGAGTCAAATGAAGTATGTCATTGAGAAAAGATCGTTGGAGGCTATCCTTCCATGACAGCCCATGAGTTGGCAAATGCCACAAACTACCTCAGGACCTACTGATAAGCTAATTGCCTCTGGAATGCTCTTATACTGTGCAGACTATTTTCAGCTACTTCTGTTATCTGAATGCAATACATAAATAGACTCCCTCTCTAAGCAGAGACCATTGATTTGGTTCCACTAGCCAATGAAGCCTCTTGGAAACATCATATGATGTGAAAAGGCAAGAGGAGATGGAGAATGCTTTCATTTTATGGCATAGTTTGGGGATGCAAAGGAGTTTCTCCTGTGAAGCTTTTTGGAGATATTCTCTTACCTTTGTGGTGTTTGCATCATTTATATGTGCTGTGAATAAAGAATAGCTCAATAGGAATATTATATCTGTGCCCATATTGTGCTGTATATTCACAGAGAGGAGGACCAGCAATTGTAATTATACTATTCACATTTCCCCTATTCCTTAATAACTTCCAGAAATATACCTCCGTGACTTCTGAGGAAAAGGTCCCATTTTAGCAATAGCACTTATATACCGCTTTACAGCCCTCTTTAAGCAGTTTATAGAGTCAACATATTGCCACTAACAGTCTGGGTCCTCATTTTGCCTTGCAAATAATGTCAGAAAATATGTAATTTTAGGATGCTTAGCCATTTCTGTCCAGTATCTTCGTGATATTTGGGAGATGCCACAATAAGAATTAACACATTGTTTCACACCTACTATAGATAATTCAGTAATGTCACCAGAGTTTTAATATACGTGTTATTTAAGAACAGAAGAACCAACTTTGGTTTCTACTGGTCATTTTTCTGTGTGTTAATATTAGTTTGACCTGTTGAAAATAGCAGGTGATAATACTTATCTCCAAGTTATGAACAGCTTTACCTGCTGATTTTAATAGGTTGACCTTCAGAAGGAAACTGGAGAAAATATGACCATTATTTTCAGACAACAAACCTGCATGTCAGTACATCTCCAATTTAATAAAATATCAGATGGAAGAAAATGAGGGTGGGTGGGTGGAGTTCTGCCTGAGATTTTGGAGGGCTAGAACCACAGGAGACAATATTGAACTAAGTAGGCAAATAGTCTGACTTTGCATAGCACATTTATTATGTTGTTTATAGCATGGTAGTCCACAAACTATGTTTATCTAAACATCTAAATAAACATCCAAACAATGTATCTAAACATCTAAATAAACCATATGTAGTTGAATCTAAATAAACATCTAAAAGTGTACACGTGGTGCATTTGCACTGTGTTGCAAATATGAAAGGAAAGGCTCAGTGAAGGAGAGTAAAATTTTTCATACTCAACATCCCATATACAACCCTGAAAATGAATCTTACCAAGCATAGGTACTAGCCAGGATTCAGGGCAGTAAGGGAGGCAAAGCATATAACTCTGTCTGGAGGTGGTATCAGATTAAAAGAAGATCCCATTTTCCCCCCATGTTCTTTGTGCTCCTTTCTCCTCCTTTAGTTTAGTGACAAGTTATTATTTATTGTTTTATCCTTTTAATGTTTACTGGCTTTAATGTTTGTAAGCCATCGAGAGTCGCCTCTAGATGAGATGGGAGGCACATAAATTTAATAAATAAATACTTCTTTTCCCTTACTCTGTTGGGTATTGCCATCTGGATCCTTTCTGGCTATTCAACCATTTTGTAGCATCTTGTAACAAAGGCACTCAAATTTATCAAAATGTTGACTCCTTGTGGATAGGGTCCAGTGGGCTGACTGAAGAAGGTTTAGCCATGTTATCTGGGATTCATTGAGGCCTATGCATTCTGATAAAGAGGACACGAAATCAGCACCCTAGCTTATTTACATCATCTGTGTTCTTGGCTCCTGGCTCCTTCAGAGAACAAGGCGAGGTATAGCTGGCTGGTTCTGGGAGATTATCAATTCTTATTTGGGAGAGAGGGTGACTGCATTAGACCTGCAAGAGGCACTAAAGAGATCCCCCCCCCTAGTCTTCCGCATATCAATCCTTTCCCATTTGTTGAACATCTATGTAAAATCACTGGCAGAGGTCATCCATCTGCCTGAGATGTAATATTGTCAATACGCAATGATACCTAGTTATATATCACGACTCCAGACCATGCAAGAGATGTAATAGAACTCTTGTCCTGGTTTTTGGAGCCTGTCTAAGACTAGATGCGATGATAGGTTGAAATTAAATCTAAGCCACCTGGAGTTACTAATGTGTCCATTTAGATGATTATAATTGCATTTTCATTATTACCAGTATTATAAGTTAGTATTTTCAAATTTTGATTATTATTTTTAATTTATTTATATTTATTATGGGCATTCTGTTTATGGATATTTTTTGTAAAGCACCATGAGTCTATATTAATTTTGGCAGCATTCCAGTAGAACGAATGAATGAGTGAGTGAGTGAATGAAATCCCTGATAACTAAAATAGCTGTCTGAAATTGTATAAAAAATAAAATTATAGAAAATTGCTACCAATTAGCATAGGTATTCCTGAACTAAATAGACCCAATAGTGTGAGCAAATCAAAGGCAACTGAAAACATCCTATTTCTCCTTTGAAGTAATGTTGATAAGAGGTATTTTTTCTTACTTGAGTAAAGTTGATTCTCTTTCCTATTCATACCATAGTGAGGTTAAAAAATGGTTCAGTTCCTATTTTACAGCTGGGAGAAAAAAGATTCACCATAGATGTATGAGACTGATACATGACCGGTTCTAACCAGGGTTCAAAATGCCTGACGATGATTGGGAGATCTAGGGATTCAAAAATAATTAAATATACAATATTTCAGGGATCTCTAGATGCTTTGAACTACATGTCCAATAAATCACAGTCTAGAAAAATATATATTCTCCAATTTCTGGAAGTGCAACTTGGGACAGTGGGCTGCGGATTGCTGCAACACGAAGCTGCCCAGGTAATGTCTGTTGAAGACACATCCTCACTAAGCAGCCCCAATTTTATCACCTGTTGCTGAGGCAGACTAAGGTTGGCTTCAGGTGATCCAGCATCAAGTGACATGCCAGCAACAGGCTTTCCATATAGACAGTCTAGAGCCGTGATGGAGTGCCACAGGTGGCACACGGAGCCCTCTCTGCAGGCACACAAGCTGTCCAGCTCAGCTCCACTGTGCATGCGTACACGCTTCCCATCGGCCTGCTGGTTTTTGGGCCTCTGCAGTACATGTGGGAAATTCATGTGCATGCAGGAGATGCAGGAGGTCAGGCACACATGTGCAGAGGTGGGGGGCACACACGTATGCACGGGAACAGCAAGGGGTGCAGTCCCGTGATCTGTTTTTGGTCCCAGGAGGCTTCAGGGAGGCCTGCTAGACCCAAAACGGGGCACGGGGGGTGCATGTATGGGGGGGACTACAGGGGGAAGCACACATATGCAAGGGGAAGTGCATTATATTGTGGGTGTGGGCAGGCGCACATGTGCTGTCGGGCACACACGAATAATTTCGGCATGCAAGGACAAAAAGGTTAGCCATCACTGGTCTAAAGCTGTGCTGGCTGAGGAATTCTGGGAGTTGGAAGTTCATCAGTATTAAAGTTGCTAAGGTTGGAGGCCCTTGCTCTAGAGTGCATACACAAGGTAATCCTGAGGAGCTACTGTCAGGAGCAGTCATCTATGGAGTTTCCTCCTGGCCTCTGTCCCTCTCTCCCTCAGTGCTGTTCTGACTGCAAGAGATCAGCTTCGGTAGCCATTTTCTTTTTTGAACATCTTGTCCAACCAGTGATCTGAGAGGACAGTTGCTCTCTCAGAGGAGAGTCCAGGCAACACTTTGCAAAGCTGTAAAACTGGCTAGCCTATTCCTCTCTCAATGTCTAACATTGAAAGTATAACTGAAAGGACTCACCTCTAGTTCTTCAGTAGCTTGTGCGGCAGGAAATTCCCTTTGCAGGGGCTATTGCCCTCAGGGACACTCTCCCAGCCATGGCTAAAACTAAGAAGCCTGTATTTATCAGCCCCGACTGATGTGGCAGGGCTTGGAATTACTGGAGCGTCTTTTGGCTTTGGTTTTGTTTTAGTTTTAAAATCAGAGTGTCCTACTGAAGGTGAGACTAGATGCTCTCTTCTGCCTGAAGCTGGATGCAACTTTAACTGCTTCATTGAACCCTCTTCCTCCCCAAAGTAATAAATATAGGACAACAGATGGGAAATGCAGTCGGTTGAAAGTTCTTTTTTGTCTTGACTTCAGAGCGCCTTACCCAAGGCCATTCTGATGTCTCTGCAAGTGTCAAGAAAACTGTTGCTTGTTTTGCGTCTATTCATTCCTCTAAGAAATAAATCTATCTTTTTGACATTTTTTTTTCATCCACTCCTTATCTATCAAGAGGTAACACTTCAGCCTGCACAGAACCCTTATTGTGCTTGTTTGGAATGTGCTGTTCTTGGAAGTTCAGGGGAACCATTTTCCTCCTTGATTTTCCAAAGAGAGTCGGAACTGGAGTGGAGGTGGTGGAGGAAAGAGAGAGGCAGACATTTACAGTTCAGGTTTTAACTGCTTTTATAGGGCCAGAATAGGACAGTTTCCAACAAGAAATTCAACCATGTATGGCATGCCATGCACTAAATAAATAAATGGGAAACCACTGGCAAGGTAGAAATAAGCAACATGTTGTTCTTTTGAGGCTTTGGCTCCAGACAACATAGCCCGTAAGGTAAAGGTAAAGGTTCCTCTGGCACATAAGTGTTAGTTGTTCCCGACTCTAGGGGGCGGTGCTTATCTCAGTTTCAAGGCCAAAGAGCCAGCATTGTCCACAAACGCCTCTGTGGTCATGTGGCCAGCATGACTAAATGCCAAAGGTGCACAGAACGCTGTTACCTTCCCACCAAAGGTGGTTCCTATTTTTCTACTTGCGTTTTTTACGTGCTTTCAAACTGCTAGGTTGGCAGAAGCTGGGACAAGTAACGGGAGCTCACTCTGTTACACAGCACTAAGGATTCGAACTGCTGAACTGCCAATCTTTCTGATCGACAAGCTCAGCGTCTTAGCCACTGAGCCACTGGGTCCCTAACATAGTCAATAGCCAAGCATTATTTATTGCAGTTTACTAAATGTGGGCATCAACAGCTTGTTGATCTGTAGTTCAGTGAGTCTGGGAACTGCCTAACTTTCACTGCAATCTATTTATATTTTGGCATGAAAATGTTGTTCAAAAACCTATATTACATTTTGGCTTAACTCCAGTTTTCTGTAATATCCAAAGTGTGGTTAGTTTCAATAATTCAAATTCAAACTATGTTTAATGAAGCTGGATTGCTTGGTATAGTCCAGGGGTCACCAACCTTTTGGACTTCAGGGACCACTAAATTCATAATTTTAAATCCCGCAGACTACTAATATGATTTTTTAAAAAGATCAATAGTATTTAGTACAATATTAAAAATGCAAATATTTTTTCTGCAGACCACCAAAAATTTCTCATGACCATCAGTGGTCCACGGACCACCAGTTGTTGACCACTGGTATAGTCAGTTCCACATTGGTATTAAATGGTAAGATGTAGTTCTGAAAAGTGCATTAACCAAATCAGGGCATGAGACCTGAAAAGAAGGGTATGGTGAAGGTTGTATTTATCAGACAGTCCAACTGGTGAATTTGCAGCACCATTAAGCCATAATAACCCAATCACATTGGCTGATTACCACAACGTGATATACTAAAATGTAGCCATCAAATTTATGTATCATTCAAGCACTGTGTACCACGTGAATACAGGGTGGTTTTCCCCAGCCTGGAATTCTCCAGATGTGTTGAGCTTCAGCTTCCATCTACCGGATATGAATTACAGGAATCAATTCTAGCTTGTCTACAAGCACCAGGCATCACATCCAAATCCCACAATTGTTTGTACAGCCAAAAACTCTTAACACAGATTTACATGTACAAATATGTGCTTGTAGTCAAAAGTCAAATAAACGTGCAGCCCAATTTTTGAGTCATTTACTCAGAAGAAACAAACGTTACCGTATTTAGTATTCACAATTCTCTCAGGCAAATTTGCAGATAAATCTAGTAACCCAATTCCTGTTTTTCTGTCAGAGAGATTTTTTCCAAAAGAACCTACCATAGCTAGGACTTTAGAGTTTTCTTTTAATATCTACAAAATAAAGCTTCGGTTATTCCTAAATAAGCAAGAACTATAGGTTTAAGGGGTAGAGAATATATGATAAAAGAGATTTAAGCAGAGTAAGCAGCATGATAGCTGCTGCTTGGCCGTTGTGCTGCAACACTTTACTATAATGAACACTTTTGATTCCTTCACTAGGAATACTATATCTTCTTTAGGAATTACTTCAGTTGCTGTGTGTGCTGCCCCCTCCAGGTTGCAGAGGAAAGTTGCTTGAGGATTCTCTCAGCTGATAATGAGTCTTTGAATTACAATCGCTTTTAATGATTTTGATGCTGCTGAGCAACAATATTTGTGCCAGAAGGAGCGTTGCAAAGGAATAAAAGCCTTCCTTTGATGAGTTTGGTAAGGAACGTAGAAGACAAGAAAGAGAAGCAGGGAGAAAGGCAGAAAGGCAAATATGCTATAGTATTTTGTTCTGTTCTAGTGACCTTGGCACCGTAAGTGCTTCAGCATCTGCTTGCAGTTGCTCTCAGAATAAAATGTCTATTCCTCACTCAGGTACGGATCACTTTCCACACATGGCTATTAAGTTTCCAGTTATGACTCACCCTCTTTCTATATTTCAGCTCAAGGGTAGGTATCTGCACTTAGTCCTCTGAAATTATTGCACCACCAACATTCAGCAGCAAAATGGCCAAATTTCAGAGCAAAGACCAAGATACATTAAGCCATGCCTTGCTAGAAGTGAAATGTCAGTGAACTGATCCAGAAAGCGCCTGTTGCAGCTCCCTTCCCAAAAAACATGAGGTGAGGAGGATTAGGAAATAGGCCTTCTCAGTGGCAGCCCCTATTCTGTGGAATATTCTCCCCATCTGGTATGAATGACCCCAAGCAAGATAAAGGACTTTTGATCTAATGTGCATTTGATTCAGGCATGAAATGCTCTCATCTTCACTACCGGTTTGGAACCGGGAACGCGCACTTGGTGCTTGTGCGCATGCACAGAACATCAGTGATGACATCTGGGGTGGGTGGGCGGAGCCTCCTGCCGCCACCACTACCTGTTCGCCCAAACTGGGGCAAACCGGCAGAATACCACCTCTGATTTGATTCCAAGCTAAGTTAATTCAAAGGCTGTCTCTGATATCTAATTATAATTATTAGTTTTAAATTTATTGCCCGCCCAACTCCAATAGACTCTTTTCATACTGCTTATACTAATTGTTCATACTGTTTCATAATTGTTTGCTCATTTGTATTGTAACCACGTTACTATTTTAATTTGTGCTGAGTTTTTATATTGTTGTCTTTGACCTTGTGGTGTTCTGCCCAGAGTTTGCCAGGATTTTGTTGTAAACATTGTAAAATAAAATACTGTAATGAATGGCTGCAGCTATTTGAAAGTTCAGGAGGCTGACTCAGCCCTCAAATGTTGCCTTCTTTTGCTCTGACTCCTACAGTGCTACCCCCTCCTCCCTTTCGGGAACATCATTCTATGATTATGGGAGAGTCTCTGGTTCTTTCCCTGTGGTTTAGAATATCCAAGGCACACATAACAGCCTACTTCCTCCTCTCTAAATTTATAGCTGCTCAGACACTGATGAAGGCAAAGCCTTCTCAATGCCCCTGGCTCTAGCTGCTGCCTCTTCTTTGCACCTAGGCTATAATTTCTTAGTAATTTAAGTCCAGAGCATAACAGATAAACTTGCAATATATTTTCCAGAAGGGCTCTGTGTCAGAAACTATGATAGTCTCTATGATTGATTCACTTGTGCTTGCCGAGTTCCTTTTTCTTTCTTACCTGATTTTTTTTTTAAACTCCAGTGGCCTCGCAGTCCCTAGCATTATGCTTGCCCTCAGGTGTTAACTACTCTGTTTCTCCTACAAGTTTTTCCCCCTGTTCATTTTGCAAGCTTCCATCTCTGCTGACTTGGTTTAAAACATGATTGTTTGTTTTTTATGAAAGACCAATGTTAGTCTATAGAAGAAGGATTAGCACAATAGCATTTCCCTGGACTTGTAGATGGTGGAACAAATCACATTTGTGTGTAACTACTGCTGCGCTGTTGTGCGTAGTTCAGAAATTTTAAAAGCACACAAAAGGAATGGGAGAAATGGAGGTGTAGCTTGGAAACTAAATTCCTTAGTCTAAAAACACACTTAGAGACCTGGGACCTTAATTAGATGCTATAGGAAATGTATAGTGCATTTTAGATTGGAAAGTGGTATTTTGTAACATTCATTTTATTATCCAATTTAGGCCCCGCCTGACGCCAAACTGACTCTGGGTGGCATACAAGAAAACCAAACAATATAGAGAACACAAATAGTACAATGTAAATAACAAGGTAAAAAAAGGAGAACGAGGTTAAAAAAAAGAGAACAAGAACAAATGGTGAGTCTGGCAAGTAGCACTGACACACACACACACACACACACACACGTGTGTGTGTATATATATATGTGTGTGTGTGTGTATATGTGTGTGTGTATACACAAACACACACACACACACACACACACACAAAACAACAACATATATATGTTATGTCAAAGCACCTGGTATGCCCAAATATGGGAGGAAGCATACTGCTTCCCTTTTTTCCTTTCAGCTCCACCCTAGGAGCCTTCCAGGCAGGAAACCATTTTTGTGTTGCATTTGTGCTGATAAATAAATAAAGGGAGACTAGTATGGATCTATTTCAAGCTATTTAGCTCTCATCAGCTAGCCATACCCTTACTGAAATTTGAACCTGGGCTGTTTTTACATGTTAGGCAGTTGTATTAGCCACTAAGCCACAAGCTCTCCTCCCTTATCAGCTGAGCCAAGGAAATAATTAAATAAGTAAATGTTATGTCAACATAACAGAGTAGAACCGAAAGACAAAAAGGGAAGCATTATGCTCTCTCCCATATTTGGGCATACCAGGTGCTTTGAAATAACATTTATTTATTTCCTCCATTTCCGTGCTCATCTCCATTTCGAAGCCGAAGAGCCAGCGCTGTCCGAAGACATCTCCATGGTGATGTGGCTGGCATGATTAAATGCCAAAGGGGCATGGAACGCTGTTACCTTCCCACCAAAGGTGGTTCCTATTTTTCTACTTACATTTTTACATGCTTTTGAACTGCTAGGTTGGCAGAAGTTGCAACAAGTAACGGGAGCTCACTCTGTTACGCAGCACTAGGGATTCGAATCACCAAACTGCTGGCCTTTCTGATCGACAAGCTCAGCGTCTTAGCCATTGATCCACCATGTCCCTGAGACTTTATATATAGTCCTTGACTAATAACCATTCATTTAATGAATGTTGTAATTGTAATTGTAATTTAATAAATTTATAGGCCGCCCAATCCTGTTCAAAGTTACAACACTGAAAATAGTAACTTATGGCCATTTTTCACATGACTGCTGAAGCCTCTCTGACACAATTACAATTTGGAAGCTTGGCAACTAGCTTGAATTTATGATGGTTGCTGTGTTCTGATGTCATGTGATCACATTTAGCGACTTTCTGACATGCAAAGTCAATGAGAAAGCCATATTCGCCTAAACAATCATATTACTAAATTAACAACTGCAGTGATTCACTTAACAACTGTGGCAAGAAAGATCATAAAATGGGGCAAAGCTCACTTTGTTGCTTAACAATGGAAATTTTGGGCTCAACTGTGGTCATAAGTTGAAGTCTATGTGTACTGGTCATAATCACCATCTTTTAGCGAAGGGGAAAAATGTCCCAATACGTCACATGATGATGCTGTGATGACGTCAGTTCCACACTCCTGCTGCAGGCATATCAAGGCATGCCCATCACTGCTCCAAATACTGCATTCCAGATCCATTGAAGCTTTCAAATGGCCTTCACCAATAGCCAGAATGCAAACTTCCAGGATTCAATAGAGCAGCTGCACCTTTAATCCAGAATGAAATGTTTATATCAGGGAAGCTACTTTCTGCAGCCATATAACCTTGGAAACAGATGTGATTGCTTCAACAGATTGTAGACTGCATTGCATTCGCATTTTCCGTACTTTCTGAAGTACTCCTTTCTACTCAGAACTGAAGGGCTGCAAGGCCTAACTATATAGATGTCTTCTCAATTCATGTCTTCTTTGTGTGAAACACATCATATATATTCCTTAGTGTTTGGGTTCACTCAACACTCAAAAACTTTCTCCCATGCAACTGCTAATCATGGATGGACAACACTTCAGCAGTGGCATTGCGAAGATTTAAATAAACATACCCCTCAATCCACCCACATTTTGGTATGGAGACAGCCTGCAATTATACTTTCCTGCTCCACTTCAAAAGAGATGTTTCCCAGCTTGCTTCAGCACAAGTCCAGCTGTGTGCTTCTCCACTGTAATTTAATTCAATCTAGGCCATGTCTGCACTCTTACTTGTAGCTGTATATCTGAAGATTGAAATTCACACAGCAATTTCTTAAGCTGGCTTTATTTTCAGCCTTTTTTTCGGGATGAAAGGCGAGCAGTTTCCGGTTACCATGTGCAAGACTGCCCTAAGTCATAAATTATAAATTTGCCTGCTAAACCTGAATAAACAAACTGCATCATGGTTTACAGTTACATGACAACTCAGCTTTTCTATGATTCCATGGTCTCTTCCCCCTCCCCGCTATTCAGTGAGTTAACTGCCCACTAGATGCAGAGATAAAGAACAGAACATCCCAAATATAATAAAATCATGTTAGTCAGATAATTGTTTTTACAGTACCAGGTGTGTAATCTGCCATTTATCAGTCAATCAACAAGACATTTTATACAGACGGGGAAAAGTGTATCTATATAGCCACCATCCACTTTTGACCCTTGAGATATCAATAGGATTTATACACTGAGATGGGAAAAAAGTATTTTGAACAAATAGCTTTTTGGATTAAACTTGCAAAATAGCATATAAGTAAGCAAAAAGGATATGTAAATTGGCAATCGTTACTTTGCATATCTCACAATGTCTTCCAAGGCCTGTTGGTTTTCAAGGCCGATGAAAGGAATATTATCTTTGCAAAATTGTTTTTTCCTTGGTCTATATTCCAGCTCACATAGCAATATTCTTGACAGTAAGGTAGTTATGTATTTATTTTGGGTCCTTGCTGGGGATTTAGGACTCTGTGGTACTACAAGAAGTCATTCCAAACTAGCTATAGGGTTGCATAATGTATGGATGTTGGTTAGCCATGTAGAAGAGGCAGCAGAAAATGAAATATAGACACCTTCCTTCCTTTTGACTTCTCTCCTGACTATTCATGTTATATACAGCCAGGCAGAGTGAAGTGATGGTATCTCACTCATTCTAATAGAATCCGAATGAACTCAATTTCTCTTTCCAGCCTTAAGCATGGATTGTACACTTCTGGTAAATAAAATAAGACGTTTGAATGGAATTGGAAACATTCAGCTAAATCATCAATTGCTCCTATTATGGGTATATTTTGATTGTAGCAAGGGAAGGTCATGTTCTGTCTTTGAACTGATTAAGTGGTCTAACTTTTCCCTAAATGTTTCTTTGCACATTTTTCTTTGCACATCTTTCATTGTTTTTTCCATTATTCTTAAAGTTTCATCCCACAGTCAGATTGTGTTGTACCTTCCTGTACATTACCATGTTCTGGCCACTGGTTGGTTACGTCAACAAATGCTAGTCCTAACAGTTCAACCATTGCTATTTATTTCCAAGCTATTATCTCAAAAGTTGAATATGATTGATTCACTTCTTTCTTTTGAACATTTTATTTGCGCTGTCCCTCTCCAGATGTTTATTGAAATATTTTTTCCTTGTTGTTTTCTGGATGATATATTGGAGGACAGATGGTTGTTGGTTTCTCAGGTGAAAAATAATAACACCCACATGATGTGGTCCATTTTCTAAGTTAAAATATTGAGTATAAATGCAGCCTAAATATGTATGTGCTTTTATTAAATAATTATGACTAGAGCTACAGCTACCAGATTTGCCTCTGTAATGTTTCAATGGTTCCCAGAATCAAGCACTATACAGGCCTCAGCTGACATTGAACACATAGCTTACATAGAGCTATACAGAACATATAACTCTGGGTCACAATTACCCTATGTGAAATAGGCAAAATAAGTGAGGTTTGTAGCTGAGAAGCTCAAATTATGATTACTAATTTTGATTTGAGATGGCATCCATCTTAAAATGTCTTTATTAAGGAGGATAATGGTAGATTCCAAAGATAAAATTTGGCCCTGAAATGAATTCAGGCTATTTTAAAAATTCCCTTTCATAGGATTGCCTCTGCAATTTGACTCTATCAATCCAGTGACTAAAAGTTAAATGTCAGCATATTAGAGTAAAAAAAAAAAACCTTTGTAATCCAAGTTGTACTTATTTTGGCAGTATTGTTTGGAAAGATTGCGATGTTAAGAATATAAGAGTGTACCGGTAATGTGTTACTACAGTATTGTTGCAAAAATACCACCCTCCCATTGTACATTTAAAATACTTTCTCCTGTTTCTGGTCAGATTTGTCTTAAAAAGTTCCAGCTGGGATTGCTCTTTCCAGAAGCTTATGGGGCTGTACTTTGGGAGTCAGGAATTAAAATAGCTTGTATTTCCCTACAAAGTTTGCAGCCAGTGTCTTTTGTTGCATGATCAGCTCTGCCGGCTATAGAAAGGCTGATCGATAACAGCTTGAGTAGTTGAGAGAGCAGGAACAGAAGAATGAAAGGAGGGGAAAAAAAGTCAAAAAGAGAGAGCCAGTGTCCTAATGGCTCGTCTTCGGTAGAAGTAAAAGGCTACATTACTTGCAGTGGTTTATATAGAAAGTTGAAATTACAATCATCAGAAAGGAGCACAGAGAGTTTAATTATTGTAGACTTGGCACTCTGTAATTATTAATTACTCAGGACAAAAAATAACTTATTGATTAAGGCCAATTGCTAATTATCTACTGAGAAGTGCAGTGCTTATCAGGGACTAATGGTGTATATGTCTTGAGCTAGGCCCCAGCTGGATTAACTTGTTAACCTATCCTCTTGTTTTCTGCCAGGCTGGACAAATTTTCAAACGAAGAGAATATAACCTCCTCTCTCCTTTTCCCTCTTTCCTTTTCCCCTTTCCCTTTCCTGCCAGTGGTAAAACACATAGAATGACAGCCAGCCAGCAATTAGCCTACATCCTTCCCTTTATTTTCCTATCCTCTGCAAGGCTATAAAGTCACATCTTGAAGGAATGGATGGATGTGGGAGGTAGCAGCAAGACATCACATCCACTTGGATATGTTGGGGTGGGGAAATTTCCAGAAGACAAGGGAGCCCTGCTATGGGAGGTTGCTCCCCATGTGTCAGAGGAAACAAGTTCTCATATTTCTGAAAAATAAGATGAACAACACTATAGAAATTGCATCAGAGTTGGAACACTACTATACGTGGTGGCTCAGTGGCTAAGATACTGAGCTTGTTGATCAGAAAGGTTGGCAGTTTGGCGGTTCGAATCCCTAGTGCCATGTAACGGAATGAGCTCCCATTGCTTGTACCAGCGTCTGCCAACCTAGCAGTTTGAAAGCATGTAAAAATGCAAGTAGAAAAATAGGAACCACCTTTGGTGGGAAGGTAACAGCATTCTGTGTGCCTTTGACATTTAATCATGCTGGCCTCATGAGTCATGACCACAGAGATGTCTTCAGACAGCGCTGGCTCTTCAGCTTTGAAACGGAGATGAGCACCGCCCCCTAGAGTCAGGAACGACTAACACATGTGTGAGGGGAACCTTTACCTTAGGAACAGTTGCCCTTGCATGTGGAAGGGGCTTATGCTGTGATCTACCATACTAACAAGAATTTGATGGCGCTGGAATCGTCCTTGCTAAGTAATTTTTGCTCCTTGTGCTTTGAAGTTTGGGAACTAAAATCAGAACCAGACTATCTAACAGGTGGCAATCAAGGTAACAGAATTCTTAATGCTCCAATGCTAATTGATAAACACGAGAGTCTATGAAAGGAACTTTTTACTTTTTATAACAGCAACCCTTTTGCCCTTTCTCTTTATAAAAAAGGTTTTGCAAAGTATTTGCATCTATCAGGCAAAAGAAGCTGCTAATGCTATGTAATTTAAAAGATGAAACACAATTCTTTCCAAACCTTGAGCATGTTGAATGTGTGTGTTGCAAATAGACAATCTCTTGTACCAATGCCAGTTTCAGTAAGCCTTTTGACTTGCATGCAGCCGGTGAGCTTCTAAATTTGAGATGCTTATAATCAAAAGTATGAAAGACTTGCATGTTAGAGGCATTAGTTCAGCAAAACCCCAAAGCAAACTTCAAAGGCCTTTTTAAAAAAACACTATGCCTGCATTTTGACAGAATATGCTAATCTGATGGATGGTATACATGAAGGATGAATCTTCTTTCCCATTATTATTTCTTTCTAAATCCATTAGAAGTGGAGATCATCATAAAGATACTGTATGTTTAAAGCAACCATGCACTCCAAAGTTTCCAGATTGATAGAGGATAAAATTCCTTTCCTACAACTGGACTTTGAAGACAAGCTACTTTTTTCTTAACGGATACCATGCTTTCATAGCAAGTTTCTCATCCAAAATGTTTATAGCCACACAGCAAATGTTTGGTTAGCCACCATATTACTAGACAACCAATTCTGAGCTGCAAATTTCCAGATAAGTTGCTGTTTTATGTCTCCCTTTACTCCTTTCTAGTTGTTGTCCATATTTGTTCGGGCCAGACCTACTGTTCTTAGCTACTGACAAGAAAGTTAAAACTGTATTGAATAATAGTGCTCCACATTGTATATGCAAGACGTGTGATGCAATTAATAATTTTACTAGTACCGCTGACTGGCCAGATCAACAATTAGTACTGGTAATCCTTGTCAACTTAAACGAAGCATTAAAACACACTCATAGACACAGAGAGACACACACACCTTAACTTTACATAACATTAAAACACATACCTTAACTTTAGACAAAAGACAAGCACTGTGTCTTCTCTAAGCTTTGCTTAAGTCTTACTGATCTTGGTCTAACTTCACATTAGACCACATTAGTCTAACTTACATCATCATCACAACGGCATCACTGGGACTTTCCCCCCTTTTGCTAAATGGGGTGTGGGGCATGGCCAGCATGTGATGCATCCAGCCTGTCCGCCGGGAGTTTGACAGTCCTGCATTAGACTATAGGAAGACACTGTAATTATTAGCCAAATGAAATAAGGTGACTTTTATGGAAAGACAAGAAAACATGTCCTTGTTTAGGATTAATTGACGGTTCCTTGGAGAAAACTGCTTCCCTACTTGGAGTATTCTGATTTTAACATCATGCAAAAGGATGATGCTTTGCACAGCAGTTGTGTTGACTTAGATTAATGTTTACCATTAGCAATGCCCATTTCAAATAGCTAACCATAGACCTAAAGAAGGTACATCACCAGTCAAGTCAAATGATCACATGCTTTGAGAAAAATTCAAACTGTTTGAAGCTAAAGAAAAACTGTGCCTGCTTAAATGGAAGATATGAGATTTGTAGCTTGTGTAGTGTGCTATCTGGGTGTTGAAGCCACCATCTTACAAAAGATTCAGATGGAACTTCTTTTGGGAACTCAAGGTCACCCACCGAATCAAGGTGTTACTAAAATTCAAGGTCACTAAATCAAATTATTATGTCTGAAAATACCTTTCAAAGCAGTGATAATGTACAGAATCAGGACAACATTAGTTGGCCTTGAGTAAAGGCAGGGAAACCTTTTTCCTCTTAAGGATAAGATTTTCCAAGGAAGGCCTCACCTTACCTGTGCTTTGTTGATCAGGGGGCCAAAGTGTGCACTGATGAATGCATAACTTTAGCTTTCCCAATTCACACATGCTTACATAGAATAAATTCAACTAATTTGCGTGCTATACCCTGCGGTAACAATGAACTTCTTTTTCATAGAGTGCAGGATTGAAACAAAATAGTCTACTTGGTATATGTAGAAGAGACCCCTCTCTTTTCCTAGTGATGTTATATTTTATTTCTCCACTGTGTAGCTTGAAAGGTGTTCTGTCCTCTTATGTCCCCCTACCACCCCTCCCTTGTAGAGTAGGATTCCAGCAAAATGCCCTTGGGGCAAAAAATGATGTTTTCCTTCCTCTTTTGTCAGCTCAGTTCTACCACAATTCAGCCTCCCCACCCCCTTTTTAATCCAACACAGAGTGGCAGTTTTCCTTCGGGCAGAGAACAGGGGAGGGTTGGGGAGGGAAGATCCTGAGGAACAGAGATTCTCCTTCCTGGTGATTCTCCCTTCCCTTATTCAGCTGCCAAAGGTATCCAGCTCAGCAGTAAGGGACAAAGTATTATGCAGTGGGCTTCAATAGGCAAGAAGCAGGCTAGTATAGTTACAACAGCATTTATTGACTTAAAACTGGAACTGAGGAACAAGCAAATGTTTATAATTTATACTCTGGGCCCACAGCACCTTAACCTGAATACATGAAAAAGCCCCCCCAGCCCCCCCCAAAATATGAATGTTCTAAGTTTTCTCCAAAACAGTGTGTGTGTGTGTGTGTGTGTGTGTGTGTGTGTGTGTGTGTATTTGTTTTCGTAGATTTTCACGGGTGTAAGTGTGCTGGTCTTGTTGTATTCAGGTCTTTTCCCATGTAAGATTGAGATTGTCTTGGCAACGTTTCAGTGAGGTCTCACTCGCCATCTTCAGCCTGGGCTTTATATATATACCAATCTACAAACATCCACTCCATCTACCAATCAGGATGCAACCACACAGCCAATCAACCCACTTACAGCAACAAAGCCAGCACTCCACACACACACACCAAGATTTATAGAAAGACGACAGCTCCGACCACGCCTTACTCGCACAAGCACTAAGCCGAAAACACCAGCCTGAAGATGGCAAGTGGGATGTCGCCGAAACGTTGCCAAGACAATCTCAATCTTACACGGGAAAAGACCTGAATACAACAAGACCATATATCTTGTTACATACATGCATGCATACATTCATATATGTATGTATAATATGTGTATATATATATATATATATATATATATATATATATATATATATATATATATATATATATGTGTGTGTGTGTGTGTGTGTGTGTGTGTGTGTGTGTGTGTGTGTGTGTGTGTGTGTGTGTGTTTGTGTATGTATGTATACACACACATACACACACACATACATACATAACACAAAGGACAACGGGGCATCAGGACACAAGAGAAAACAGGTACTTAGGACTGTGATCTCCTGCTGGCCAGATGTTTCCCATTTTCTTATCATTAGACATGATAATTAAGATAACTTGTCTTTGCAAAAATACACATTGTTTGTGTATGCATAACTTGATTATGGATAGGGATGACATTTGAGGTATTAGCCATCCTACTGCATTACAGGCAGAGTTCAGATCCCCTTCCTAGTACATTATTCCCTTATTCCCATAATAGTCACCAATTTCTAGTCTTTCCCAGCAAGTCCGGATTTTGCTTTATCCCTCACTTGACTATTAGGTTTAGGAGGAATCCGGGACAAGGGACATGTGAATATGCTGTAGAGGAGGAGGAGGTGGAAAGAGGAGGATTAAAATTTGATATTTCTTAGAAAGCCATTAGTGGCTTAGTGCAGCCCTGAAATTGAGATGATGGGATAATCATAAAGAAAGGAAGTATTATTTGCTGTAATATAAACTGTCAATGACTCTGGCAGGGAACTGTGACCTGGCAAGACAGATGGCTTTTGGGTGTATTTCCATTTGTGGTAGCATACATGAAACCTTGAGAAGCAGCTCAGAGGTTGGATTACTTTGATTTCTTCTTATGTGTTGGGGGTGTCTTGATTTGTAATTTGTCCAAGAACCGCAAAGACAATTAATCTATTCTTAGTTTGCAACCACAATAGGCAGCAGCTCAGATATTGTCCTGGATAAACAAACAACCTTTGTTATGTGTTCAACTTCTGGTTTGGTTTGTTTTCATTTATACCCTGAGAAACATATCAAAGTCCACAAGAAACTCTCCAGAATGCCACTTCTGGCCCTTTGGCTAGAAGAGTGCAGACTCTACAACATCTTCTCCACTCCATTTCCATTGTTGTGAGGTACCTGCCCTTTGACTGTCCTGTGTGGTTTGTGATAGAGGAAGTTGATTTTAGCCTTGGTTTGTTTTTAAATGGAAAGAAGAAAATACCCAACACTGAAAGCTTGTAGGAGTTCTGGAGAAACAGTAGAAGAATGAGGAAAATATACTTCCTTTGCTTTTGTTTTGAATGGGATCCACCAGAAGAAGCCATCCTGACTTATATGGGCGTCGCTTGCCTTTTTGCAAACCATGCAGGCTCCAGTGATGGATTTTAACCCTCCATATAAAAACCATCCCCCCTTGTTCCTTCTGGCATGGGTTCTAAACCAGTAGATAAGAAAAAGGAGGAAAAGAGAAATGGGGGGGAAAAAACCCTCCAAAGAAATATAATTTGGAATAGGTGACTTCCTCAGGCTAACAACAGTCTTCTCTTAGTGTAGTCCAGAGGTTTCAAACTTGGTTTCATTGAGGCATGCATAAGGGTTCTGTTTGATCTCAGGGACGGGGTGGGCATGGCCAGCTCGACGTCACTTGTGTCAGGGGTACCTGTGGTGGCCCAAGCACTCTGCAACAGCGGCCTGCAACCCTCTGCCAGTGAAAATTGAGCTCGGGAGGGCCAAGCGTGCCCCTCATGAGCTCTGTTTTTGCTGGCAGAGGCACCACAGGCCGGCCCTTCACTGTTTCCAAGGAGGCCCAGCAGCCAGATCTAAGCACTCTGTGTGCCAAATTCAGCCCGTGGGCCTTGAGTTTAACATCCCTGGTGTAGAGTTTAGAGTTTAGAGTTTTATTTCATTTGTATGCCGCCCTTTTCCCTAAAGGGACTCAGGGCGGCTCACAACTCAAACAAGGGGAAGGGGGATACAAACCGTTGACAACAACACAAAACAATACATAATTAAAAGCGCAACAATCATACCATTCGAGATAGGGGCAATAATTCTTTAGCCCCAGGCCTGTCGGAACAGCCAGGTTTTAAGGGCTATGCGGAAGGCCTGGAGGGTGGTGAGGGTGCGAATCTCCACGGGTGAGTTCGTTCCAGAGGGTCGGAGCAGCAACAGAGAAGGCTCTCCTCCGGGTAGTCGCCAGTCGACACTGGCCGGCGAATGGAATTCGGAGGAGGCCTAGTCTGTGCGATCTAATCGGTCTGGTGGAGGTAATTGGCAGCAGGCGGTCTCTCAAGTTCATCTTCTTACACATCTTCTGTTCCTGTGAAGATTATTGACTGGCTTACAGTATGTTAAAGGTGCTTATTTGGAGGCCAGTCCTACCGTTAGTGTGAGATGGCCACTTCTGAAAACAGGAGCTGAAAGGTAAGTGACAACCAGGAAGTACTCTGCAAACTTTTCGGATCGAGCCTCCTCTGTGTCCCTAATTTGTCTGCTGCTTCTCCATTATGACATTGGAGGGAGGAGGAGGGAATCTGGGGTGGTTTTTTTTTGTTCTTGTTTCTAAGGATGAATTCTGTAGTCATTTGGCCTCCGTGTAATCAGGAAAAGATTTAGAACACGTGTTTCATCTCAGCCTATTTTCACCAATCTTTATTTTTATATGTGTGGGTTTAATAGAAACAAAGGGCAACTTTTATGCTTTGGTTTCGAACAGAATTTATTATTATTTGAAAATTATAATTGATTGATTTAATTTATTATGAATGTCACTCCCAGTAGGTAGATCAGATCCCAAAATCAACTCTGTCGGAAGACTAGCACTAATACTCTGTTGAGATGGGCTATAATAACAGAATCATGCAAGTCAAATTGTGCTTTACCTCTCTTCCTTCGTATTCCCTGGTGTATGAGAAAGGTGTTGGCCTGAGCTGTTTCTGAATATTATCATGCTTCCCAGGATTTAATTAAAGAATGTTCCAGCCTTTTTTTTGCTTAGGTAGTACTTCTTGCAAATTTCTGCCAAGGTCATCTCCCTTATTTTTTAACAGAACCCAATGGATCCAGTCATGTTATACATTCCATTTTCTTACCAATAACAGCATTGTCTCTAGTATTGCTACCACTCTGCAGGCTTTTGAATATACAGTCAGGAAATACATGGACACAAATGGGCAGGTAGGTGAACTTGCAAACGAATAGCCGGATGGGTATATCTACTTACTACTAAAATTCTCATTGTTATGATCTTTAACTGGCCAAAACGGTGCATAACAGGCCAATAATTTTTGAATCAAGATACTTCAAACAGGCTAATTTACAGAATGTGTCCAAAAGTTGAGACCCATGACACCTGAGAGATGAAATTTGGGGAAGTTATGGCTGCTTTAGTGCTATTGGTTGCTGCTGCTGCGGTCACGTGATCTTCATTTTCAATATTCTGTGACAGTTTTCCAGCCAATCTCTCAATCCTTTGATCCCTCCTCTCCCGCTCAGCTGCAGCCACTGTCCTGCCTGGTAGGGAGGGGGGGGGGAATGTCTACCTTCTCACAAATACCAAAGACCTATCTCTTCCCTCATCTAGGACAGAGAGGCGATTTCTAGGATTTGACCTAAGAACTGTTTTATTTAGAATAGCTAAAAATTATTGAAAAAATTATTTAATCTGCATTTGTTCAAATCAAATCTATTTGTGTACAAATTAGCAATTGTTCTCTTCTTTTCCCCTTTTCTATTTTAAAACTGTATAAACTTTAAATTGTATACATTTTTCCAAAGAGATTCCTTCAAGTTCAGGTTTCCTGTTTTTTTTTTCACTGTCTCTTGAACAATTTGAATCACTTAAGACACTTATTATAACTCTAAAAAATGCTTGATATTTTGGTCACCCTAAAACAATATGGAAAATTACCATAATTGGTATACATACAATGTTCATAGTTTTCTAAATATATTTGGCACATGGAAAGAGCTACCATATTTTTTTGAGTATATGACGCACCGGAGTATTAAGACGCACCAAGATTTTGAAGAGACAAATTAAAAAAAAAGTTTTTACACTCTGCAGACCTCCCAAAAAGGGCCCGTTTTTCACGAAAACGGACCCATTTTTTAAAAAATGGGGCATGCAGAGCCTTTAAGAGGCTTGTAGAGTACTCCTGGGGTGTAACCCCCCCCCAAATGAGCAAAAACAGCCTGCTTTTGTTAAAAAAAAAAAGGCCATGCATAGCCTTTAGGAGGCTTATAGAGTGCTCCTGCGGGGTGGGGGGCAAAATTGAGCAAAAAATGGTCGGTTTTAGGTGTGAGCTGCTACTTCTCATCTGATACTCACAGTAGCTTAGTAGAGGTGGGTGTCAAATAGCAAGTTTCCCAAAGCTATCTAGTGAGTTCATGGCTAAATAGGGCTTTGAATTTGACTTCTAAATCCTTCACACCCCTGCAGTATTTTAGGGATCAGTGGCAGGGTTATATTAGAAATGATAGAGCAACTAGCCAGACATCTGTGAGTGAATCCATCTGACATTTTGGCTTTGGCTGAAATTGCAAGATACTTTCCTGATGCATTCAACTTATATCTCCTTTGAATTGTAATGTGCTGTCGCAGATAAAATTCTAGGTAGATCAATGAGCAATTTACAGGTAGACCTCAGTTCATAATCATTCACTTGGCAACTGCTTGAAGTTACAACAACACTGAAAAAAGTGGCTTGCGATTTGTTCTTGCAGCATCCCCACAGTCATGTGATCAAAATTTGGGTATTTGGCAACTGGCATTTTATTATTTATTTATTTAGCACATGGCATACAATGTCAGGGAAATCTACACATGCTAGCCACACACAATGCAGTCCCGACAGCCTCGATTGCTAGTTCATTCTGTTCGGTGCTTGGATGTCTATCCTTGGTGCACCACAGGGTGTCAACTAGCTTTACATCAATTAGCTAGTGGCGCACAGGTTGCTGGCTCTTCTAGGCTCCTCTGCCAGGAGGAGTCGTGATGCCTTGCATCCGGCCAGATCCAACTCCAGCTTCCCCGCACATGAAAGCAGCTAAGTTTTTTTCCACCAAAGTGGTACACATTTATCTACTTGCAACATTGCCTTCTCTCGAACTGCCAGGTGGACGGGAGCTAGGAATCAAGTGACAGGAGCTCACTCCGTCTCATGGAGCCAGGCACAAACTGCCAGAGTGCAGACCATTGGCAGTTCCAGCTTCATTCAGCCACTGCATGTATTTATGACAGTTGCAGCATCCTGTGGTCAAGTGATTGCCATTTGTGACCTTCCCAGCTGACCCGTGACAAGCAAACGCAGTGGGTTGTAGGCATTTATCAAATATACTTTTTAACATTTCTTGCTTACTTTGTTTTGTTTTATTAGCTTTACGTCCTAGTTTTCTTCTAGGAGCTCAAAATATAGCTTAAACTATATTAAAAGGAAAAAAAGTAGCTAAGACAATATTGTCATACAGTGCATACAGTAGGAACACTACTCATTTTTCTCTCTCCAAATGGCATTAAGAAAGAGGTTGGGCTGAAAGAAATTCACCCAAAGTCATCCAAGTGAGCTCCCTCTCAAACGAAGCCTTTAATATGTATATTCCTGATCTTAATCCTTTGCTCCAACCACTATATCACACTAGCTCTGCTTTAAAATATACTTCATGCTAGTGGCCCAGAATACTCAGAAGTAGCAGTTCACAGTAGCTAAACCCTAAAAACTCTACTCTTCAAGGGCATTCTTTCACTCTCTATGCACAGCCTTTGGGAAGCCTCGTTTTTTACCAAATAGGAAGAAATTGCTATCATAATGTTAAGAAAGCCTCTTTAACCCTATTTAGTATTTAGAAAATAGGTGCCATTGTCTAGCTAACAGATCTTTTTATAAAACTGGAATTTAAATGTTATAGAATCTATTTCCATATAGACTAATTAATTCATTAGTTGAATAGTTTGCTTGATTAAGATGTTGCATGTAAGATTGCTCCTTGACTAAAAAGCATTTAACTGCCTGAAAGCTTTGCATATTAAAGAAAGGATTAAAGCATTTTTATGTACCCCTGAAACAGATGGAAGTAAGGGAAGAAGGTAAATTGCACAATGACAGTTGTTATGAATTAGCTGTTCCCAGTCTAGTACCTTTTAGAAGTGTTGGTTGACAACTCCCACCTATCTCCAGTTAGGGTAATGGATGATGAAGACACCAGAATCCAGATGTGATATAAGTAACCCAACAGTGGTGGGTTCCTATCAGTTCGGACTGGTTTGGCTTCTGCGCATGCGCAGAGCAATTTTCGTTGTACTGCGCCTGCGTCCCTGTGCAAACCGGCAGTAGTGGCTGCTGGAACCAACTACTGTAACCCAAGAAAAAGAAACGCGGCTTTACTTGGACAAGGTGACTAAATGTCATTGCAATACAGCATCAGGATGTGCCACAGCCCCATCAATATTGACTTGACCACTTGAGTTATATTTAATGGGATATGTTCAAGATTTTTTAGGGTGGAATTGTGTGACTTGCAGCCATTTCTGCCACAGGCAAAGGTTCTTTTCAAGCTAAGCGGGGTCAGGCACAACCAAAGTAGGACAAGGGGACTTTTAAAGAAAATGCTTGAGTGCTAGAGGGGAAACTAATACAGCAAAACTATACAGCTACAGGCAAGGTCAGCTTCAGAGAAAAACAATGCCTATGCCTGGCACTAATTCTCTGACCTTTAAATGCTAGAGGTCAAATAAAAATGGTGGCTTGTGTATGGTTATGTATTGTTTTTATCTTCTTTAGAAATCTTTTATTTTCTTCTTGACCAGAGGTGAGGACAGAGAGGGAATTCTGATGTACAGAATAATTACCTGCTATATAGAATGTTGGAATTGCTCAGAAAGGCAGCTACAAGAATAAGTTTTATGTTACTTAATTTTTTAAAAAAATCTGCCGACTTGGAAGCTTATTCCTTCCACCAACTTATATGTAACTCAAGAGTTTTCATGCTGGATTATTTAATGAATGGATCTTGATTTTCAGCCTTCATTTTATGTCATGTTACCTTTTCTTTGTTGTTATTAAGTACTTGCTGGTAACAACTCTTACTGATCTCATAGGTAAACTTTCTCCAGGATTATCTTCCTCAACCTGGCCTTTTACATTTCTCAATGGTGCGTTCATTGCTGTTGCAAATTGAATCCATCCATTTTGCTTCTGGCTGCCTTCTTCTTTTCTTTTCTTTCCTTCCATTTTTTCCAGTATGATGGACTTCTCAAGTGGACTGGGATTTCATATAACATGTCCAAAATATGATAATTGGAGCTTAGTCACTGATTGGTAAAAACTGGGTTGATTTTTTTCCATTTTATTTTTTTTTCTATTTGTTTGTTATGATAGTTATCTATGGCATTCTGAAGGATCTTCTCCAGCACCATAGTTCAGAAGTAACAATATTCTTTTTACCTTGATTTTTCTCATTCCTGCTTTCGTTTCAATAGAGTATCACAGGGAAAACCATTCCCTGCGCAATTCTGATCTTTGTAGATATGGACACATCCCAGGATCTAAATATCCTTTCCAAGTCCTTCATTGCTGTTATACCATATGTGTCAGCCTTTCTAAGTAGACTAGACCAGCTAAGCTAACTCTACTTATGGTAAAGTTACATTAACAGAATCTTGCACATCTGAAAGTACCATATTTTTCAGACTATAAGACGCACCGAGTATAAGACACACCAAGATTTTGAAGAGGTAATTTTTTAAAAAAAGTTTTTGCACTCTGCAGGCCTCCCAAACCCTCTGCACACCTTGTTTTTTGTGAAAAATGGGGCATGCAGAGGGTTTGGGAGACCTGCAAAGTGCTCCTGGGAGCTGGACGGGGTGGGTTTCAACCGGTTCGCGGCGGTCCCTGCGAACCGGTTGGTCGGCGAACCCGGAAGTAAGTAACTTCCGGGAACGGCGAAGGGCCCACCCGCCCACCTGCGCTCCTTATCCGGTTTTGACGAGTTCTGCGCTTCTATGCATGTGCAGGACGCATACAGCGCCTGCGCGATCCTCCAGGAGCAGCTGGAGCATTGCACAGACGCTAGTATGCATGCGTGCACCGCGTGCGTGCACGAGGATGCCGCCGACCCCGTTCCAACCAAACCGGTTGGAACGGGGCGAGAAACCCACCCCTGGAGCTGGGGGGCAAAAATGAGCAAAAAACCGGGGCTTTTTTGCTGATTTTTGCCCTCCCCAGCCCTCAGGAGCACTTTGCAGGCCTCCCAAGCCCTCTGCACGTCCATTTTTGTGAAGAGGGCGGATTTCAGGAGGCCAAAAATGCTGTATTCAGTGTGTAAGACACACTCAGATTTTAACCCTCTTTTGTGGGAGAAAAAGGTGCATCTTATACTCTGAAAAATATGGTACTTCTCTCCCCCACTCTCTTTTACAGACCCCAAAATAGGGAGAGGTGGAGCTTACTTTTTATCTGATTGTTCCCTTGGCTGTGATTTGTTGCCGTCTTTATTTTCTGTAAGCCGCCCGGAGTCCTTCGGGATTGGGCGGCCTATAAATTTAATAAATCCAAATCCTAAGGTCATTCCCATGTAGGGTGCTAGTCTGCAGCACATTTCTTAACTGCTGGTTCCTTCAGTGTTAATAGTTGATCCTAAAAGGAAGAAGCTATTCACTATTTCTGCAATGTCAATCTCTAAACAATGGCTCCTGTCCCTGTTGTCATTAATTTATTCTTACATTTAATCTTCTACCCATTTTTCCACTGTGCTTCTTGATTTTCATTATTATATTATTATATTATATTGCAGAAGGTATTCGGTTATCCGAGTAGTGTTATTAGCACAGTGCAAGTTATTGATCACTCTTCCTCCAGCATTAAAACTAGGCTAAACGTTTTCCAGTTCAGCCTCCCTCAGTACATATTCATATAACAGGTAAGGAAGCAATATATAAAGTGTCTCATTCCTTTGCCAATTTGGAGACAGTCTGTTTAACAACATTCTGTATGTTTCCAATTTTGACATTCCAGCTTCCAAACCCAAATTTTCTGTCCTGTCTGTAGATTTCCTATGAAGACACTGAGACATTCTGGAATTCCCATTTTCCTGGGATATCAGGACTTCATATTATTGACATAATCAAAAGCTTTTCTATAGTCAGTGAAGCCCATATTGATTTATTTTTTATATTCTTTGACTTACTCTATTATCCAGTATGCAACAGCAATAATGTCTCTTGTTCCTCAGGCTTTTCTAAAATCAACTTAAACATCTGGCGTTTCCCTTTCCATGAAGAGCTGTAATATAATCTGCATTGGATGAGCCTAATCTTTAATGATACTTCTTCTGTTGGTTGCCATATTTCCATAGATATTAAATCCATTTCTTATCTTTCCAGCTTGGTGATAACCAGAGTGCTGATCTGACTTTATCTTTTAGTCCAGGTAGTCCTCGACTTACCACCATTCATTTAGTGACTGTTCAAAGTTACAACGGCACTGAAAAAGTGACTTATGACCATTTTTCACACTTACGACCATTGCAGCATCCCCATGGTCATGTGATTTACATTTGGATGCTTGGTAACTGGTTCACATTTATGGCGGTTGCAGTGTCCCGGGATCATGTTAGCCTCTTTTGTAATCCTTCTGAGACGCAAAGTAAATGAGGAAGCTAGGTTCATTTAACAACCGTGTTACTAATTTAACAACTGCAGTGATTCACTTAACAACTGTTGCAAGAAAAGTCATAAAATGGGGCAAAGCTCACTTAACAAATTACACACTTAGCAACATAAATTTGGGGCTCCGTTGTGCTCCATAAGTTGAGGGTTACCTGTACTATAAAGAATATCTTCTAAGAATAGAATAGAATAGAATAGAATAGAATAGAATTTTATTATTTGTATGCCGCCCTTCTCCGAGAGGACTCAGGGCAGCGAACAATTCAAAGGGGAAAAAGGGGAACATAAAAACGAATACAAATAGTAAAAATAAGCAACAGTCACACAACCATACATGTCGAGAGGGGAGGGAACTCATCACCCCCAGGTCTGCCGGCAAAGCCAGGTTTTGACGGCTTTTCAGAAGGCCTGGAGAGAGGTGAGGGTCCGAATCCCTGTGGGGAGTTCATTCCAGAGGGCCGGAGCTGCCACAGAGAAGGCCCTCCCCCCGGGTAATAGCCAGATGGCATTGGCTGGTAGATGGCACGCAGAGGAGACCAACCCTGTGAGATCTAATGGGTCTGTGGGAGGTAATTGGCAGCAGGCGTAACTTAAGTTATCTTGGAGGTTGACATCCTTCCCTTACAGAATTGTAATATACTCATCCCATCTGTTTGTTTTATTTGAATTAGTTACTTACCCCCTGGTATCCTTCAATTTGAAATTGGAAATTCCTTCCATCTTTGGAGATCTTTTGGAGCTTGGTTCTTGTTGTTGTTTTTTTCATTTCTGCTTCCATCTTTAAAGTTTTTACGGATGTTGCATGTCATTCAAGAGAGGAGCCAATCATCTGATGTTATACCAGAGACCTTGTTTATCCATGTGATTTCTTTGGCAAAATATAAAACTTCATGGGATTTGCTTTGCCTGATAACGGTATGAAATGACGCCTTTATCATGACTAAAGTGTGATCACCCATCTCCAGCACCTTCCTATACTGCTGATGCCAAATATAGGTATCTGTTTGCTTTAGCTGGGCAGCTGAAATGACCTTCACACCTTGAGTGACCTTGCTGGGATTATATACTCTTGGCATACAGTCTCAAAATTGTTTGCTCATCATTCCCAGGAAGCAGAATAGTAGGAGGGTTTTTTGTTTCTCTTGGGAGTCATCAAAACAGTTACAAATAGACATATAAAGCACTGTATTCACACCTGTGTCCACATTTGCACAGGGTGAGAAGCCTGGGAGCTGCAGTCCCAACATGTATGGAGAATCCCCAAGATTAAGAAAAGATGCCTTACTCCCTTTTTTAAAAAGGATCTTCATGCAGGTTCAAACAGCTTAATCTGGAACAATACAAACCTTGGTTTTATCTAATCCATCATCTTCCATAGAAACAATACTAAATGGCCTTTCATACATAACATTTCTTCACATGGTGTGCATGTAGCCAGGCAGCCATTGTAATTAACTACTGGGATGCAAAGACACAAAATAGGTGACTAGTGTAAGATCCGTGCCAATTTGTGATATTTAATTATACATAATGGGGAAATATTACATTTCAGAATTGGAAGGGAATTGAGCATATGCCAAGTCTCATCTCCTCTGTGGCTCCAAAGAAGATAAGTGATCCCTATTAATTTTGGACTAAGATGACATTTTTAAGGTCATACTGAAGACTCAAATTAGAAAAAGCTATCTCAAGTGCTAGCGAGCTTACACAATAGATGCAACCTATACACAATTGTCAGTGTGTCCTCATCTATTTTTTCCAGAATAATTTCTCGACCTAGTTTCTTCCATATTTGTTGGATGACAGTTTCCAGAATTATTAACTGTATGAGAATGTCCTTCCAATACTTCTGAAAAGATAACCTTGGAGAAGATTGATCCAGAGCTATTTAAAAATACCCAGTTCTTCTATTTTTTTAAATTGAAAATTACTTCTTTGTTCTTCCCTCACATTCTTTAATATCCTATGATCTTCCTCTCCTAAATTATATTGCAGGTAGTCTTGCACTTAATATCATAATTGGGGCCAGAATTTCCATAAATAAACAAGGCAAGTTCTTTAGTGAGTCGTGCCTGAGTTTATGACATTTTTTTTTTGCCACAGTTCTTAAGCAAATCACTGCAATTTTTAAATTAATTATATGGCCATGAAGCATATCTGGCTTCTGCCATTTACTTTGCTTGTCCGAAGGTGGCTGAGAAGGATGCAAATGGCAATTATTGTAAGTATATGCTGGTCGCTTGAATTTTGATTATATGACTATGGGATGCCACATGGCATCAGGAAGGGCATCCGGCCAGTAAACACTCTGCCAGCTCCATTCAGTTACCCAGACTCCACCCCACAAGGGATTATGAGGTCATTAAATGATGATGATGATGATAATGATGGCAACTATGAGGTGCTACAATGGTTGTCAGTGCAAGGACCGATTGTGCCTGTTGGACCTATTTGATTGCCAGAGAAAAAGTTTCAGTGTCATCTTAACTTCGAATGGTGATTAAACAAATTGTTGTAAGTCAAGGACTGCAGTCCAGTGGTAAAATTCAATATTTTTTTTACTACTGGTTCTGTGGGCGTGACTTGGTGCGCGTGGTGTGGCTTGGTGGGCCTGGCAAGGGAAGGATACTGCAAAATCTCCATTCCCACCCCACTCTGATCAGAGGTGGCATTTGCTGGTTCACTGAACTACTCAAAATTTCCGCTACCAGTTCTCCAGAACCTGTCAGAACCTGCTGGATTTCACCCCTGCTGCAGTGCCTGTACTAATTCTCGCCAAGATCCTCGCGAATCCTAAAGTAGCTTTCACTATTAGAATGGTGATATTCTAATCTTGCTGTTATTTAGATCTCTTCTGTATAAGCAGCCAACTCCTACTCTTAATTCTGGAGGCAATGAAATGATTGCTGTTCATCAGCAGGAGGTAGGGAGTGTTGAAAGGCATCTCCTCTGTGGACTCTCACAGTTGAAGCTACAGCCTAATGTGACATGCAAGCTGAAACCAGCTTTCTGTTCAAACAAAACACTTTTGAACAGTTGGAAATAGCGTTGCTCAGTTTAGAAAACACTGGTTGGGATTCTATTTCTCTTTGTAATTATGTTTGTCTGTCAGAGCATCTCTCTCTGGATAACCCTTCCTCCCCAAAAATCTGTTGCCTAATACATTCATACCTACATATTCTTTAAAGCTGGAATTGTTCCAGTCTTTTTCTACACTATTTTTTGCTTCTGAGCAACCTTTAAGTTTTATCTGTGGGACTTATTTAAAAGAGAGAGAAAAAATAGGGTTGAATTTACATTATATATTGTACGGGAAATTGCAATGCAACTTTATGTCAGTAAAATGTAATTTACCTGTCCAAATTTGTTGAAAACTCAACAAGAATTTCTTTGTCCAATTAAAGTTTCATGCTGCAAGGTGTTTTTTTTCCATTAAATAGGTACTAATTGTAATTTTTAGTTACAATGCTTAGTAACTACCTAGACCCCTTCCAGTCAGGCTTCAGGCCCGGTTACAGCACAGAAACCGCTTTGGTCGCATTGATGGATGATCTCTGGAGAGCCAGAGATGAAGGACGTTCCTCCATCCTGGTCCTCCTTGACCTCTCAGCGGCTTTCGATACCATCGACCATGGTATCCTTCTGCGACGACTGCGGGAGGTGGGAGTGGGAGGCACCGTGTTACGGTGGTTCTCCTCCTACCTCTCGGACAGGTCGCAGTCGGTGTTAGTGGGGGGGCAGAGATCGTCCCCTAGGCCCCTAAATTATGGGGTGCCTCAGGGTTCGGTCTTATCCCCCCTACTATTCAACATCTACATGAAACCGCTGGGAGAGATCATCCGCAGGCACGGGATTAGATACCATCAATATGCGGACGATACTCAATTGTATCTGTCCGCCCCGTGCCAAATCAATGAAGCGGTTGACGTGATGAGCCGGGGTCTTGAGGCCGTTATGGACTGGATGAGGGTGAACAAGCTTGTGCTCAACCCAGAAAAGACCGAGTGGCTGTTGTGTTTCCCTCCCAAAGATTTGGTTATTATTCCACCACTCAGGCTGGGGGGTCAAATTTTATACCCCTCAGAGAGGGTTCGCAACTTGGGAGTCCTCCTGGATCCACAGCTGTCATTTGACCACCACTTAACGGCTGTGACCAGGGGGGCATTCGCCCAGGTTCGCCTGGTGCGCCAGTTGCGACCCTACCTGAATCGGGAGGCTCTCACAACAGTCACTCGGGCCCTTGTGACCTCTAGGCTGGAATACTGCAATGTGCTCTACATGGGGCTGCCCTTGAGGAGCATCCGGCGACTTCAGCTAGTGCAGAATGCAGCCGCGCGAGTGATTGCGGGTGCACCCCGATTCACCCGCATAACACCTATCCTCCGCGAGCTGCGCTGGCTACCTGTTGATCTCCGGATGCGCTTCAAGGTGCTATTAATCACCCATAAAGCCCTACATGGCAGTGGATCTGGATACTTGAGAGACCGCCTTCTGCCAATTACATCCCTACGACCGATAAGATCTCATAGATTAGGCCTCCTCCGTATTCCATCGGCCAGCCAGTGTCGGCTGGCAACTACAAGGAGGAGGGCCTTCTCAGCAGTAGCCCCGACCCTTTGGAACGAGCTCCCCGTGGAGATTCGTACCCTCTCCACCGTCCAGGCCTTCCGCATAGCCTTGAAGAACTGGCTCGCCCGTCAGGCCTGGGGATAGGATAGTTACCCGCCCGAATGATGAGTGTTTGTTGCTTGCTATTTTATTACATGTTTTGTCCTACTGTCTGTATTCCCCTTTCCCAGTTTTTGTGTGAGCCGCCCTGAGTCCCCTCAGGGAAAAGGGCGGCCTACAAATTCTAATAAAATTCTAAATTCTAAAATTCTAATTCTTTTTTAAAAGAATTTTTAATTCTTTCATTTAAAAAAAATGTAGTGTATCTAATAGATACAGACATTAAGGCACAGACACAATAGCTGTTTATGTTGCTGGGGGAGGAAATAAAGTGTATTAAAGCTATTAAACTGTATACATTTTATATATCAATAAATCTTTAAGCAATCTCAAATAAATGTATTCTTGTTTGGAAAAAAAATACAAAAGAAGCCTACACGTATGTATATTTAGTCTAACATGTGGGGATTCAACCTAGTATTCTGAACAAATCAGGATACAGGGGCAAAGCATCTATTTTATATACTCATCATAGCTGAGCACCTGGAAAGATATACTGTCTAAAATAGTTATATTTACCAGCTCACATAACAATATTAAAAATAGAAACGTCTTTTTTTAATTTGTGCTGGAATCTTCATTAATACCTCTTGTTTGGAAATGTTATTTGACTGTATCCTATTTCTAGGACTGGGCAGATGTGAAGTGTGTGATGAAAAGAAGGGGACACACACTATTTAAATCTTTGTTCGTGGGTATCTACCAAAAAAAACCTCTTCTTGGGGACAAATAGTCATTAATTCTTTGTGGCATTCAAAATTAATTGTGTGTTTATGAAACCACATTTAATGCACTGTGAATAACAACGGGCCTAAATAATAATCCAATGTCCCAGGTATCTCTTATGTTTGCTAAGATCTTCTTCCCCAAGAAATGCCTTGTAGATACAAAGGAAACTGTGAAGCTTAACATTTGCTTTGCTTTTTCATCCCTTCCTTTTGCCAAGCTCCTTTTTTTTTGCCCCATATCTTCTGAATTACAGTTTGTTTTAAATTGCAATGGATTTTGCAGCACTAAAAACAGGCTTTAATCCAGCTTGCTCAGCAGGGGATTGTTTTAAAATATAGTCAGTGATGGGTGGGAAGTGACATCCTTGATGAGAGCAGTAGGCACAGCAAACAGTATTCACAGATTGCAGAACCAGAAATAATTTCAGAGCACAAAGTCTAATTTTGTGTTGGGAACTTGCAGGTCGCCCCCATTACTGCAGTGACAAGACTAATAACTTGTATATAAACAGCATTTCTTAAAACAGTGTTTCCAGTGTTACCCTTCTTAATACCCTGAGAATAATTTTTGCTGCCAAAGAAATCCCCATCCCACCTAGCTCAATTCAAATTTAGTTGAATTTACTTTGTGGTCTATGTCCTTTTCTGCAATGATTACAATGAGACTTTATTGTATTGTAGAATTATTGAACTGCTTTTTTACCCATATCACGGCAGGGCCCCGGCGGCAGGGCTTTAAAGTGGTGGCAGGGCCCTGGCAGCAGGGCTTTAAAGTCCCGGCACAGTCCGCCATAGAGCGGGGTCCCGCTCTATGGTGGACGGCGCCGGGACTTTAAAGTCCTGCCGCCGGGGCCCTGCCACCACTTTAAAGCCCTGCCGCCGCCGGGGCTTCGGCGGGGCTTTCGCACTTGCCTCACCAGCCATGAAGCTCACCACACGTCACTGATTCTGTTCTAGTGGAGGTTTCCAGAAATACCTGTGCAAGATGCATGATAGGGAAAAAAACAGAAAGCCAGAAGCCCATCTGTGGCAAATGCAATTAGTTATTGATCTGTATGGTCAACCGCCTCATTGCTAGCATGCTCACTGCAAGATATCGCGTGGGCTTTGGGGCAAATACAAGTAGTCCTTGATTTACGACCACAATTGAGACCAACATTTCTGTTATTGAGTGAGACATTTGTTAAGTGAGTTTTGCCCCAATGCATGACCTTTCTTGCCACAGTTGTTAAATGAATCACTGCAGCTGTTAAGTTAGTAACAAGGTTATTGAGTGAATCTGGCTTCCCCATTGACTTTGCTTAACAGAAGTTTGCCAAAAGTGATCGCATGACCTCGGGACACTGCAACCGTCATAGACATGAATCAGTTGTCAAGTGTCCTGAATTTTGATTACGTGACCATGGAATTCTGCAATGGTTGTAAGTGTGAAACTTGGTCATAAGTCTCTATTTTCAGTGCTGTCATAACTTTGAACAGTCATGAAACAAACTGTTGTAAGTCTAGGATTACGGTACCTGTACAGTTCAGTTATGATGTACTGAGCTGGAGATGCATTCATTATTTGGGGTCTGGGGATATTTTGATTTGAAAAGAATGATCGGCCAAGGGAGATGAGGGTGTGGTGTTATTGCTTGTTTTTCTCTTGCATTTCAGACTTTTAATGTGGGTGGGGAAGCCATCCAACTGGGAACTTGTCTCTCACTTGTATCAGAGAATTTCCTAAAGAAAAGTTTACGCTCAGTAATTTCCATTGGACTCACTGGAGAAGAGCCTAATGCTGGGAAAGATGGAGGGCAAAAGAAGAAGGGGACGGCAGAGAATGAGGTGGCTGGATGGAGTCAATGAAGCAGTAGGCGTGAGATTAAATGGACTCCAGAGGATGGTAGAAGACAGAAAGGCCTGGAGGAATGCTGTCCATGGGGTCGCAATGGGTCAGACATGACTTCGCAACTAACAACAACAATTTTCCATTGACATCTGTCATCTGCCCCTTTGCTTCCACAGCTGCTGTACCTGTAGGTAGTTCTTTATGTTTTGAGCTCACCTTTTTGACTCAAGGAAATCTTTCAGCAGGACTAGAGGAAATACTTAGAGCAGACCATGGAGAACAGTTTTTCATGTGTGTGGCTGATGGCAGCATCGAAACATTTTTAAAAAAAACACAAAGAGGATGTATTTCTATAGAATACAGCTGTGACATGAGATCCATCCATTCACTCAGCTGTTCATGGGCCCAAAGGACCATTTCCAATTATTTTTCTTCCTCTGTGTGCAACAGATTGCATTTCTCTCTCTATCATAGACATATTTCTAAAATAGAATTTCTGTGGAAGATATTTTTCTTTCCTTAGGCAACAGTTCACTACTTCAGATTCGGTTCCAGAAAGGTGCTTCAGAAATCCTAGGAGCATGAACATAGAACCTGCTTGCAGCTCTTTAATGCAGCCATGATTTCCCGACATCTTAAAACTACTCACTGCAAATGATCCCAGGAAAAGATACAGCTGTTTTAAAGGATTGTAGGCAAGGGCTCTATTTTCATCCCCCCTGTACTCCAGAACATCTTTTTTTTTAAATGAAGCATCTAACAGCCTTATCAGTCAACATTTGGTCAGATCTCCCTAATGACTATGCAGGAATCTGGCATCTGGATAGCCCAATTAGTCTGGCTATGCATCATTTACGGCTCATTGGATGAGGCACACCAGCTTGGCATTGTGTCAGGAGGAAGCCATAATGTAAAAATAAATGTCTAGGGAATGCATTTCTCCATCTCATCCACGATTGTAGACACCAGGCTACAGAAGGCTGACCTAGAAAAATAGCTAAAGAATTTTCAGACCATAGACCCGCATTTCAGCCTCACGAGCATTCATAATTTTTCTTTATTTATTACTGTGCTTCTATTACTTCAGTCAGACCAGGAATTTTTAGTCCTGATCGTCAATGTGAAATTTAAAGGAAGATTTTTTAATTTAAAATCTTAACACAGAATCCTAGATCAGATTCCATGACTAGAACTTGTTTTGCATTTAAAATATTCTTAGTGGTTGCAGGTTTAAATTATGAATCCAAAGCTAAATCAAGGCCATTTCTGAAAAATAAGCAAACACAAAAAAAAACCCACCCTCTTAACACATGAAACTACAATGTTAGAAATAACATACTTTTAACCCTTTTTAGGGAAAAATGAAAAAAAACAAGTGAGTCCTAGGCTTCTAACATCAGTTGTATAAAAATTGTTTATATATTCATGAAACCACGTGGTAAAGAGTGCATTGTTATCACCTACTTAAAGAACTTGTGTGCATCTGCTCTTCCTTCCAATATGCTACATTTATACTAACTATGTTCATTTCACCAAGATAATTATTTTTGAAAGCCATGTAAAACAGTTCAAAAGTCCTGATAAGGGAAAAATGAAATTCCCAAGAACAATTCCAGTCTGTAGTGAAAGTTGAGTTGGAGACTTGGACTCCAGAAAAAAATACCCATAAAATGCAAACATCAATAGCAATAGCACTTAGAATTATATACCGCTTCATAGTGCTTTATAGGCCTCTCTTAAGCAGTTTACAAAGTCAGTTTATTGCCCCCAACAATCTGGGTCTTCATTTTTCCCACCTCAGAAGGATGGAAGGCTGAGTCAACCTTGAGCCTGGTGAGATTTGAACTGCCAAATTGCTGGCAGCCGGGGATCAGCAGAAGTAGCCTGCAGTACGGTACTCTAACCACTGTGCCACCTCTAGGCAGGTGGAGTTCCTTTGTCCTCAAGTTTCATGCTTCAGCTGTAGATTTATTGCACATTCTCTAAGCATATTTAAAATGGAAAGAGGTTAATGGGCCCTCCTAACCAGCCTCATTTGAAATTTGGAATAATTGTCTTACTGGGACAGAAGGGAATTGGGTTGGGAAAAATGCCGTCTGCTGGAGTATGCCTTTCTAGGCAAGATGAATGACACTATTGGGTACCTGCTTAGCCTCTGCTGGCAGGCTTCTGCAAAGGTCTCAAAAGTATGAAAGTGATTTATTAATTACCTATGAGCTAATAATTAAGTTGAACTCCCATGGAGACCACCATTGCCTTGATATAACCTTCCCTTCCTCTACCGAAGACTAATAGGCAGACAAGAGTCTTACTGGCTAATTGGTCTCATCCTGTAGATCAGTGGTTCTCAACCTGTGGGTCGGGACCCCTTTGGGGGTCGAATGACCCTTTCACAGGGGCCGCCTAAGACCATCAGAAAACACATATTTTCGATGGTCTTAGGAACCACCAATTTTATGGTTGTGGGTCACCACAACATGAGGAACTGTATTAAAGGGTTGCGGCGTTGGGAAGGTTGAGAACCACTGCTGTAGATGCTGGCATTCTGTAGACCCACCTATGCATTTCTGCATACACAACCATCTCTGAAAGACCTTTGAAAGGTCAGCTGCCTTTCAGGTGCCTTGCAGTGGCATCAATGGAAAAAAGATTTAGCTAGATATATCTGCTTCTGTGGTGTGGGCATAATAAGAGTGTTCTATTGCTTGGCCCTATATATCTTGGCAGACCCAAAGCATAATATTCTTCATTCCTTTACCTTTCCAGTTTTAAAGTAATTGGAAAAAAACCTTTTATGACATTATCAAGGCTTTCAGCCAGCTTTTTCTTGAAGCCTGCATAGCTTTTCATGTTCTTGGTTAGGGAATTCATTCTGAAGACCTCCTAGATTTAATTCTTGTACCTGGCCATGAATTTGGTTGGAAACATTTCCCTACTATTAGGTGGAGGGATCTTGTTTCAGAGACGTGTTGTGTCTGTATCACTGGAATGTTTTTTTAGTTTCTTAGTGGAACATCTGCATTATCTGAATAAGCCCATCTGGGAAGTAACTACAATCTCTAGGTGTATTTCTTTTCAAAAATATGATGGGGTTGCCTGGAAGACTTGTTCTCAAAAAATGTGTGCAATTTAATGGGAAAGTAAAATGCCCAACCTCTCACTTTGTCTTGCTGAGCTTCTGTAAAAAGAAAAAAAATGGTCCCAGATTGGTACTAATCAATTATGTCTCTAATCATGAGCCTCTCTGGAACAATTAACAGCAGGATATTCATGGAAGCAGGTTTCTATCCAATGGCAGTAGAGAAATGATCCACTGCCAGGAGAGGTCATCCAGATCAGCCTCCCCCCAATCTAATTCCTTTCAAATATAATGGACTTCGAATCCCACGATTCCCAAACCTCCCACTGCAGAAACAAAGTTAGAAACCAAACAGCTTTTAAAGCTTTTTCTTCTTTTCATTTTTGCCTCTTTTCTTTTTCCTTATATGTTCGTAAAATAAGTAACAATACATCAGAGACCTTAGTATTAAGCTTATGGTAGAAACCTATATAAACATTTTGCAGTCATTTATCAATGCTACACTCAGTTACAGATGCAAAATTTAAGCAACCTTAATGACAGGTTCCAAAACCCAAGAAAGATGCTCTCAGTTTTTTCTCAGCAGGTTCCTTTATTATTCTACACCTATAGACAGAAAACTTGCAAACACAAGGCAACTATTTGCACCATTAATATATGAATAAACATGATGATACTTCCCGCCTACCAGACATCTGGAAACCAGCCCTAGTCAACAAACGAGCCCCACCCACCACCCAGACCGTTACAACACGAAACAACAACGGGCACACAGCCAGCACCAATCAGCACCAATCTACCAATCTTGATACAACCACACAACCAATCATTCCACTTACTGAAACAAAGCCAACACTCCACACACACACACCAAGATTTATAGAAAGATGGCAGCTCCTACCATGCTTTAAGCCCAAAACTCAGCCTGAAGATGGCGAGTGAGACCTCGCTGAAATGTTGCCAAGACAATCTCAATCTTACATGGGAAAAGACCCGATTCTCGGGACCTAGAAGCTGTTTAAATCTGTCCTGCCCAGGTGCCATCTTCGGTCCTGCGGACTCCGTGCCGCCTCCCTTCTTTTCCATGGGGGCTGGAGAGTTTTAGGGGGATTATGGGTGGAGGAAAGGGTGTGAAGATGCTTCCCTTCTCTGCCATGGGCCAGCCTCTCACTCTCCCTCACTCCTTTATTGATGTGAACTGGATGCAGTTGTGGGAGCTTCATCACTGGAAGTTTTGAAGAAGAGACTGGATTCTGTCAGAAATGGTGAAATCCTGCTTGGGCAGGAGGTTGGACTAGATGGCTTACAAGGTCCTTTCCAACTCTGATAGACAGTTAATATTTTGAGAACTTCAAGGAAGGAGCAGATGGGACCTTCTGGCTCCCTACCAAACTATGTAAACCTCACTGTTTCTTGGTCCTCTGGATAGAGCTCCTTCTTGCTGGGAATACGGAGCACATTCAACACACCTAGGCTTACTCATTAATCATTTTACAAATTATAGCTATTAATGACATACATCCTATTTTCTTTATCTTTGAAGCTTCAAAGTATCTGAATCATTGGAGTATCAGTCATCTCTTGTCAACATTGTGCAAATACCACTATATTCAAATGAACAAAATAAAACATAAAAAAGAAGTGAAGAGCTAAGCCATTCGGGTTTTGAGGTACAAGTGTTGTTCAGATGATAGCTGCACAGTTCAAATGCTCTTTTACTTTCCCAGTGCCTTCCTCCTACAAAATAAAGAATCAAACATATCACTCCCTCGGTACACTCATGCACGAATTCCCTGTCTGTGTTTTTCTATGGCGCTTTCTCATCTTTTTCGTCTCTCCACTTCGTTCCAGCATATATGATACTTCTGCATTGTTTTAGCAGCTGGGGAAGGCAGAGGACAACACCCCCTCCCCATAGCCATATGACTTTTTCCCCTGACAACCAAATAGGTCCAGCAGGCACGGGATGAAAGAATGAAACCTGTTCAGTCCCTGGAGGGTTCAAGGGCAAAGAGATATTACGTTCTTGCTAACATGCCATTTTATGCCTGTTTTGCTCCCTGTAGTTACTAGAAGCTGACTAATGCATGCATATCCCAAATGAAATGCTGGGGGATGGAGGGAAGGAATATATAACTGGCATCCAAGAAGCGCAACTAAATATCTTCTACTATTTCCAGCACAATGGAATAGCTGGGTCTTTCCCCTTAATCAAATCCCCCTCATGCCCTGCATGCCTTCTTTTCAGACTGTAGCCACCATAGCTGGGCAGAAGCCACCTGTTCTGCAGGCCATTTTCCCCCCAAGGCTCTCTCCTAGGAATACTTCGCTGAAATTTGGCACACTGCCTGTTGTTAGAGAATTTGGTAACCTGATGCTGAGAACTGGGGTCTGCCTGTTGTGTGGGGAGGGGACAATGTTCCAGGACAGCAACAGCTGGTGCGTTGCTCCTTCCCACCAATTTGCATTTTTCCTGTTGTGAACAAACAAAATTAGCCATGATAGAGAAGCTTTGTTCTGCCATCTTGGATGTAATCCACCAGCTGCATTTCAATACAGCATCTTGCCATTTAGTAGGATCAATTTTTCACAGGGGGTGGGGAATTCTTATCAGCTGCTCCTTTTAGCAGCCTTGGTTAAAGTCAAAACATGCTTCAAAGAAAAGATGCACAGTCTATGTAAAGATTAATTGAGCCGAGGTGGCGCAGTGGTTAGAGTGAAGTATTGAGGCTACTTCAGCTGACTGCTAGCTGCAGTTTGTTAGTTCAAATCTCACCAGCCTCAAAGTTGACCCAACCTTCCATACTTCCGAGGTGGGTAAAAGGATGACCCAGATTGTTGGGGACAATAGGCTGACTCTGTAAACCACTTAGAGAGGGCTGTGAAAGCAATATGAAGCAGTATATAAGTCTAAGTGCTATTGCTAATTTATGGAGACTTTGGAAGTCTATATAAATTGACTTCCAAAGTCCTATGCCACCCTCTTCCTTTATCATGGACTAGGTAGCAGACAAGGAGAGCTGGTTTGGTGTCGTGGTTATGGCACCAGGCAGGAGACTGTGGGGTCTAATCCTGCCTTAGATATGAAACCAGCTGGGTGAACTTGGTTTCTCCCAGCCCTAGGAACAAAGCAATGGCAAATCACTTCCAAAGATCTGCAGGGACTTGTCCATGCAGTTGCCAGGAGTCAACCATCATTTGAAGACTCAAATACAGCCAAAGAAGAGAGCAAGCAAATAATTGAAATGGCTATGAGCAGCCGCTTGCCTGAAAGTAATATTACAGTTACTTTCTTCTTCAGACCCAGATTTACTGACATGCTGAGGACCTGCAAGTAGAATAGAATCACTCAAAATGGTTTCTTCCCAGCACCATCACTGAGACCTTCCAGGTGATAATTGAATCACCAGGCAGAAGAAAAAATTAAATAGTCAGCCCAAGCACCATGAAAATCAGTCCTTGGTTATCCAGCTTTCCCTATTACTTAATATAATTTGCTGAGAGCACAGTGTAAAGGTTAAACTGCTAGTTCAGAATTAGAGAGAATTGCATATAAAAGTTCCCTCATACATGAAATGAACTGGGTAATCTTGATCCAGTCATTCTCTCTAACAAGGTGGTGGAGGGGATTAATGCAAGGAAAGGAACTTCACACGTCATTCTGATGTTTAAAAGGAAGACAGGGAGGGAAACCGAATGGCCAATTCAGTGAAGGATTTTATCATAGACTACTACTCTGGCAGGGGTGGGCTGCAACCAGTTTAACAACCGGTTTGGTGATCTCGCCCGCGCCTAATGCACTTGTGCACAACATTCAAAATACAGCAATTTTAAGCTCACTGCTTACCGTCTAAGGCAACCCCAGTAAGTAGAACAGCGGAGGCACGGAAACAGCTGTGCCGCGTAAATTGGCTGAGCCAGAAAGAAAGGAAATATAGGACAGGATAGGGCAGGTGGGCGAGGTCATCAGCTGATCGTCAGAACTACTGGTTCGCCTGAATCTGTCCAAACTGGCAGCAGCCCAGCACTGTCCTCTGACCCTGAACCTTGTAGTGCTTTCATTCCTCAAAAGGCTCCTTTTAACCATAGCAAAAAGCATAATTTGCTCCATCATACTTTATTAAATCAAATCAAATCTTAATCGCAATCATAGATCAGCATAGATTTTTTATTAAATAAATCAGAATTGGTTGGGCTTGATTAAGAGGCTAAACTGTGATTTACATGACACCCTGCCTGAATTCGTACAAATGAAAAATACAAATGATTGTGGTCCCTGGATTCCATTTTGTGGTTGCTTTGTTCTGAAGGCTGATTTTCCAATGTATGTTTTTTCTTAACTCTTTTTATAGTGCCGGAAGGCAAGCAGATTTGAGAATATGTGTGTTACCAATAGATTTGGTCTGAATAACTTGAGTTCATCTTGTTTTAAACTTTAAAATACTTAAAATACTCCATTTCTGCCTCCTCCTCTTTTAAGCTCCAGTATGCAAACAGATCCATATTGATCCATAGATCAATATTAAATACTTTTGACATTGAGTAATGAATATTTTTTGGATGCTGTGGCTCAGTGGGTAAGATGCTGAGCTTGTTGATCAGAAAGGTCAGCAGTTCGGTGGTTTGAATCCCTAGTGCCACATAACGGAGTGAGCTCCCGTTACTTGTCCCAGCTTCTGCCAACCTAGCAGTTCAGAAGCATGTAAAAATGCAAGTAGAAAAATAGGAACCACCTTTGGTAGGAAGTTAACAGTGTTCCGTGCGCCTTTGGTGTTTAGTCATGCCGGCCACATGATCACGGAGATGTCTTTTGCCTATACTGGCTCTTCGGCTTTGAAATGGAGATTAGCACCACCCCCTACAGTCAGGAACGACTAACACATATGTGCGAGGGGAACCTTTACCTAATTAATATTTTATGGCTTTTACTCTTTCAAATAACGGCTAAACTGTAAACATAATCCAAATCTAGCACTGAAAGTAAGTATTTTCTTCCCACTTCTAAATATATTTCCTGGAAAGCAAATCTCACTGATTTTAATAGAATAGTTTCTATATGTGGATGCCCTTTAGATGTTAGAGCAGCAGGGTAATGTCTGCTATAGCTGCATTGTCCTGGGGTGTTGTTGCTGTAACATTTAAAGACCTTTCATCAGCTTGGCCTGGGCAAATTCTGCTATTTCTTTTAATTTAATTGTTAAATTGGCTTAGAAAGAAATAGGAAAGCTGCTTCTACTCCACTAGTAGTTTCTAAAGGGCACCCTTAGAACTAACCTTAATGTTAGTTCTTTAAATATGATATATTCCTTACAGTATAAACTTGGTTTTGGAAGCTGGTTTTTCTTTATGCTTGAAAATAGCATAGGAAATGGAACTTGAACAGTTGCAATTGAATTCTGTTAATGGCTGTTAGATAACCAAATCTGAATGTTTTGGATTGCTTAAGCATCCAAGTTAAGTAGGACAAAGCTCAGAGTTAAATCAAATAAGATGTGTTTTTTTTAAGTATAATTGGAGTAGCAGATTTAATATGTTTAATTCTGTTCAGTCTAGATTAAAAATAAACATATCTAAATTTAGTATTGACATTGATCAGTAATTAAAATTTCAGCAGAACCTCAACTATGCTTGCATTCCTGTCAGAACTGCACCTGAAATACAGATATATTTGTTTATATATGATAATTCTAGTTCAGTTTTATACTTTGAATGGAAGACTTTTTAAGAAGATGAAACTCCTCTGTGAATTGTAATAAATAGGGATGAATTTCTTCAGAAACTAAAAAACTCATTTTATTTGAAATCATGGCAAGTTTCTAGTTCTCATAATTTCATAAGAAAACTTAAAAACTAAGATTTTCACTGTGGCAAATAGGGTTAAATGGACTGCATAAATTCCCCCTGATAAGATCACTGATCTTATGACATGTTCTTTTTAGTTTTGTAGTTGTAAATCTTGGACCACCATGTGAGGATGGGGAAATAGGGTGGGGATCATGAGTTTCTTTGAGGTAAGTTCTATGAAAAAAATTAATATCTGATCAAACTTCCAAAAGTTTTGGGAGCATCATAATTCCTGGAGGCTTTCAAGAACAGACTGGACTGCCATCTTTCAGAAATGATGTAGAATCTCCTGCTTAGGTGGGAGGTTGGACTAGATGACCTGCAAGGTCCCTTCCAACTCTGTTAATCTGACTTATGCATACAGGAACACTGTCAAAACTCACTCTGAGCTTCCCTCAGTGCAGAGGTGGGTTACTCCTGGTTCGGACCGGTTTGGGAGAACCAGTAGTCGTAATTGGGCATGGGTCGCCAAACCGGTAGGGATGGGTGGCTGGCCACACCCCCGAACCAGCTCGCTCTGAAGCTCACCCTGCCTCGTCTTCGGCATGTGCACCCACACAACTTCTTCCTAGTGCCCATACACAGGTAAGCAGCATGGGCTGCACAGGGAGCCCTGAGGTTTCACAACCATCGCCTCCTAAGTGGGATCAAGCCTTCCCGCCTTCTCGATGCACGGAGGCAGGAGGCGGTAGTTTCGTTTGCTGCTTGTAAGCTCCGGGGGGAGGGGGAGCAGCCAAGTGAGCATGCCAGGATCTACCAGCTGCCTCTAATCTCCAGTTTACTTGTGAGCAAGTTTACTCATGAGCAGGGTGCTCGGCAGCCGGCAGATTGCTGGCTTGCTCGCTCAGTTGCTGCTCCCACTCCCTGAAGCTTACAGGCAGCGAGCAAAACCACGCACTCCTCGGACCCTGTAGCTCGCTTGCATTCAGCTGAGCGCGGCTCGGGTTGCTGCTTTCTTTGGCCTTTTAAAAAAAAGTCTTACAGCATATTTTATTTCCCATCTCCAGAATGAAACTTAACTTTGCCAACCCATGGCCACAAAATAAGCCATACCCATAGAACCGGTAGTAAAAAAAATTGAAACCCACCCCTGCCTCAGTGGGTTACATGCAATGGGCTTTTGCTTGGGCAATCAGCAGTGAGCTACACTACTATGCTGCAAAACTTGAGGACTCATGTGATAGATTAAAAAATATTTTAAAATATATGCTTGTTTTTAACTCAATCCTAACCAATGAAATCATTCGTTTTATTGATGGGAGTGGTGGTCACACCAACTCATCATCTTAAGAGTTCACCATATGGCAAAATTGGAGAACCACTGGATTAGCTCCTGACCCTGAAAACATTCGCCTTGAACTCAAAGGGAAAGACTGAAATGAAATAACTTATGGCAAATGTTTCCCCCATTGTTGTTGAAGTGTGTTTTATGATCTTTGCTTCCTTCCATACAATGTTGAGCAAAACAACGATCACATCTATTTTACAGGTGGGGAAACAGAAGCTGAAAATCCTAGATCAGCTTGATGGGTCCATGGGCTGATGTAGGATTTGAATCAAGATTCCCAGCAGCCACATTTGGTTAACTAGGAAGCACACTGTGCATAATTGATTCTAAAAATAGTAATTGGGTTTTCCAGTTGCAAATTCTGAGAGGGTTTTAATGCATTATACTTAGCTACCACTACTGTGACAATTAAGCAATATCCATTTTTTTCTTTTGAAAAACCCTCTGATTTGCCTGACTCTTTTGCACCGAGGAAGCATTAGCTATATCACCTTGATTGTTTAAAATGCTTTTTATTGTTCTTGTAAGGATTATCATTATAGACTGCGTTTAAGCTTTTAAAAGTAGTAGTTTTCGTTCTTTTCACACATTCTTCAGGCAAAAAGTTTGGCAAAAGAAAAGTAGGAAGAAGTTTGCAAAAAATGAATGTATAATATCAATTCAGCTTTTTGAGCACTAACATGGGCCAAAAACTGCCAAATAGCCTGTGGCAGCAAAGCAAGAAAGCAGGCATTAAACTGTGATGGTGAATGGCGAGGCCCATTGGAAAAGCAGAAAATGACCTTGAATATTTACTTTTACCAATAATGTGCAACTCCTAATTTCTGGGCTTGGAAATTAAAACACAGTTAGTCCTAGACTTAGATAATACTTGGGAGGGAAATCTGCAGGGAATTGCTGTGATTGGGAAACCAAGAACATCTTTGTGGGGGGAGGAAGGCAGTGAGAAACCTTTGGACAAGAAACTTGTGTGGTTGTATCCAAATAGTCATCAGGAGTTTAGTTAAATTCAAGATTGTGTTACTGTTTATAGAGGTACATATCAATTTGCCAAGATAGGTGGCAGCATTCAGCCACCCTTGGCTGAAGTCAAAAAACTAATTAAGAGTCATGTCTGGTTAGCACTTTGATGAGAATCCACTACCAGATACTAGATTTGTAAGTTAGACCAGGAAGACAAAACCTATCCTAGAAAAATGCAATAGCAAATCATTTCTGATTTATTGCCCACAAAGCTACAGGGGTGTATCTATGAAGTCAAGCTCAAGTTGAAGGAAACTAAAAGTAGCTACTACTATCTAGCATAGCTCCCCTGCTTCTCATCACTGCATTGATTCCATGTTAAAATTCTGTGCTTATACATTATAAATCAGTTTTTGTTTCAAAACCAAGTTGCCCTTTGCATAGTAGTGGGCATTTGTGTGAATACATAAGCACTTTTTCTGCCTTTTGAGTTCTTCAAAATGTCTCTGGGATGGTGGAGCATATTCTGGAGGGCTATCTTCTAGTGAATGAATGGTTTTGTGTCTTTCATACGATTTGGTCAGCATAAAAATCCCTCATCTTAGCCCTTTATGTGAGTTTGCTGACTATAACACTTCCCAATACGTCTATTCACCTGGTTTCATGTATCTTCCTACCATAATCTGAGAAGAACCAAGGATATCTCACTTCCGTCAAGTCCCTGAGTTGGCAAAAGAAACCAGAACCAGTCCATAAATGCAGCAAGCATTCACTGATTATGGTTTAGGCTCTGAAAACTGTTCTTAGAGTTATACAGTACTCAATTCTGGAAGCCAAAAGAAGACTTGCACAGATTATCTTTTTCCTAACCACAAACAAAACAGAGGTTGAAAACCCATTCAAGATGAAATCTAGGCATGTAGTGTCCAAGTGCACTTGAAGGCTGATCAACACAAACTGTTTAATGGACCATGTACAGGTGCTTTAAGAAGAAAAAATAAACATGAAGCAACTGCCCTGCACTGATTAGATGATAGTGCTATGCTAATCAAAGAACTGTGTCTGAAGTGTCAGTAAATCAAAATCACTAATGGCAGGAAGAAGCTGGCTGATTTTGTGATGTGCAAACATAACAAAGTTTCTGAAAATATGGTAGTCCTGATTTTTAAGTCTCTTTTCTGGCAGCTACTTTGCTTTGCTTTGCGGGAGCATTTCTGCCAACTTATCTGTTTGGGTGATACCACTCATTTTTTTTTAAAAAAAAACTTGCAATACAAAAGTTATCTAATTATAAATTCTGTATAGTTTTTGCTCATGAAAGAAAAATTGGATGAACCATAGCGTTGACTATACACACTTTTGTTGGCAGGGTGATGTCTCTGGTATGTGGTATGCTTTTTAGTATGCTTATAATGCATGGTGCTATGTGTTAAATAGCAGCAATGTCTTCCTGCATTTTTATTTTCCAAGCACCATAAACCATTCCACTTTCTCCTTTCCTTAGCATTTCAATGGTCTCTCATAACATCACCCACTGCAAACCACTACTACTTTTGAAACCCTCAATAGGGAACATATAATCTTTTTCCCCAGAAACCCTTGTAAGCTGAAAACAGAAAAATAAATAACCACAATTCAATTTCCACCTATAGTGAATGGGAGGAACCCATACTCATGTAACTTATAGCCACGGAAGTTGTCCATTACTCCACTTAAATTGCATCCTGATTGATTATGGGCCATCAAGTTGGTGACAACTTAGCAACCATGTGTGTGTGTACACATACATACATGTATGTATGTGTGTGTGTGTGTGTGTATGTATGTATGTGTACATGTATATAATATATTTTCCAGGACAATTGGTTTTCCAGGTCTTCTAGTGGAACACCTGTTACTGCTCTCACTGAGCCATTTACCTTGTTGCTAGGCATCTTTTTCTGTTTCTTTCTACCTTTCCCAGCATTATAGATTTTTCCAGAAAGTTTTCTCATGAGGTGTCTGAAATATGGTAATTTAAGCCTATTCCTTTTGGCCCTGAGTATAAACTCTGGATTGATGGGTTCAGTTATCTAGTTGTTTGTTTTCTTGGCTATCCATGGTATTCTTGAGCCATGGTGGCACAGTGGTTAGAATGCTGTTCTGCAAGCTACTTCTGCTGACTAGAGTTTGCCAGTTCAATTCTCACCAGGCTCAAGGTTAACTCAGCCTTCCATTCTTCTGAGGTGGGTAAACTGAGGACCCAGATTGTTGGAGGCAATATGCTGACTCTATAAAACGCTTAGAGATGGTTGTAAAGCACTGCAGTATATGTCTAAGTGCTATTACTATTATTATTCTTAGCAGTATTCTCCAACACCTAAGTTCAAAAGCATCAATATTTATTCTGTCCAAAATCCATTTTTTGCTCCCATTATTGTCATGGGGGAAACCACTGCCTGCACAACTCTGATATTTGTAGATACAAGGGATGTGAATATCCTTTCCAAGGCCTTCATGTCTGCCCTACCAAGTACTATGTAGTGTGTGGCATGTTTCTTGACTGTTGGTTCCTTTACTGTTGATACTGATTCTAAAAGGCAGAAGCCATCCATCACTCCAATATATTCTTAGCCAATTCTAAAGCTAGTTCTTGTCCTTCTTGTCATTTAGTTCGATATTCTTGATATTTAATCTTGGTCCTATTTTTTCACTGTACTCTTTGACTTTCAGCACTATAGCTTGCAGATCATTTGCATGTGCAGCTTTCAGAGAAGTGGCAAAGTCAAAGAACTTTTGGTTGTTGACTTAAATAATATAAGGGGATAAATTAAATAAAAGTAATAAAATACAGTTAAAAAGGAAAATTTTGGAAGACTTTCCTTGGTTTCCATGTATGTTTTCATTTCCAATGTCTTCACCTATATTATAATTTTGCTTATCTCTTCTAATAGCTTTTTGAGAACCTAAATAACAACCAATATGAGTGATGTTAGGAATATGGAGTGGAATACTGCAAATCCATACACCTCGCAGACATAAATTAAGGAACCAAACTTTGAGCAAGAATTATTTTCTAGTTTACTTAGCAGAGCTATGGTTCATCGTACTTTTATCAAGTAACTCAGGAAAGCGAGCATGTTTCTTATTTATCCTAGCACCAACATTTTCACGTAGATTAGAATGAGAATGACTGGCCAAAAATCAGTTAGTGATTTCAGCTGCAATGCACATATATGTCTGTGTAGTTCAGTACTAGATATATTAGTCTAAATACATTTCAAAATGTTAAGTATTCTACATGTATTTCTGAATACCAGCAATGATAGATCTGAATAATTTAATCTTAATTGCAACATCTTCAGTTGTAGGCTGACTCACTCTCCCAACCTTCATATCACTATAAGGAGATACCAGATATAAACTTGAGAGTAACTTTTTAAATAAGCCTCTTTTCCCTTTGCTTCTACTCCTGTTCCACCTTACAACATATAAATAGTAGAAAAAACAAACGGATAAGATGTCATATACTTCGTTAGCATCTTCAACCAACCTTGCTTCCCACTGCCAACTTGTCTTACTGCTTCCCAGACTACAAAAAGATTATCTTGTGTATCATCAAAACTATACTTATTTTAATTGCTTACAATCATGGATCTAGGATGCTACCAACCTCTTTTCTATTGTTATTACTATATTGAACTTGGATTTCAGGAAAGCTAACCAACATTTAAAGGTGATACTCTGTCTGGAGAATAGTCTTTCAGACAGGGACATCCAATCTTGGCAACTTTTAAGATGTTAAGATACTGGCTGGGGAATTCTGGGAGTTGACGTTTTAAAGTCCCCAAGGTTGGACTCTCCTCCTCTTGGCACTACAAAGTACATGAGTATGTAAGTACAAGAGGCAAAGGGAGTTGATCTTCCCCATTTGGCCAGAGATGGAAGTAAAATTGGCTGCTTTGATTACATGGGAGAAACTGGCATAAACTACTTCTTTCGCCCCACTTTTAAAATAGCACTGCCTGAGAATAAATATTCAGAATAAGCAAATTCCAGCGAGGACTCTCTCCCAACTTCTCCAGCTTGCTCTTCACCCCCAGGCCTTCTTTGTATCCCACAGCCAAGCTTTTTCAAGAAGTAATTTGCAGCGTGAGCCACCTTTGCTCCATGGGTAAAAAACAGCCATTCATCTTCAGTCACTGACTAAATTCATTTCCCAGCTTGGGTCTCTAGAGCTGGAAGAAGGGAAACTTGCAAGCCTTTTTTTTCATAGTGACCTTAGCCATTACCTTACATTCTGGGTAAGGAACAGAGCAGGTAGGAAGTCAAGGTGAAAGGACAGAAGTATCTTTTACAGGTAGCTTGTTGCATAAAAGGCAGGTAGCAAGTATAACTAAAATTAGATCAGTGACTTCCTGCTGTTAATGGCTGTAAGCATCACAGCTTCGTTCCCCTGTCTCCTTCCTCCTGTGAAGCCCTGGGCATTCTTGTGGGCCTTGGTAATGTTTTATGAGACAAAAAAAATGGCACGTACGTACAAAATAAGCTATGGGGAATATAGACCAAGGAAAGCAGCTGGCATTTCTTATGGAAGATGCTACATAAACATTTGAATTGTGATTACAGCAGAATGTTGTTATCATACCAGTCAACGTTTTAGAAATCCCAGTGGAACATTTATGCTCTTCCCCTGACCTATGCTGAAAGTCAAATCTATAATAGTACATTAGCTAGTTCTCACTGTGGTGCCCGATAAGGGATTTAAGGACTGCACTCCATCATGAGTACATAGCAACTACTTTGCAAAAGATCAGGTTGTCTGTCCATCAAGTTTAATAATATTGACTTGTGACTTAAGAGACACTGGTTCAAGTTGCATCTTAATGTATTCCCGCATCCCCAAATCTATGTTTGGGAAAAAGTTATATTCTGCTATTCACACATCTTTGAAATTTCTCATGGACTTCTCCAATCAGAATATGCACAAAAAGCACAGATATAAATTTAATATATGAATGTCCATTATAGTCAGAAAAAAGTTTCCCTGACTATCTGTATTAAAAGAAACACGCACTAGATTCTTTTTCCTGCAATCATTTTTTTAAAAAATTAATGGGATGTAGACACAAGAGAAAATAAGCATGGTTGGAAAAATTAAGAGTAAGAGGAACTGAAATTGACAGATTTTCCCAGTTGCAATGTATGGCTATGAAAGTTGGACCAGAAGGAAGGCTGAGCGCCGAAGAATTGAGGGCTTGGAACTATGGTGCTGGAGATCCTGAAGATGAAATTCAAATAGTTTGGCCACCTAATGAGAAGGAAGGATTACTGGAGAAGAGCCTAATGCTGGGAACAATTGAGGGGAAAAAAGAAGGGGATGACAGAGAATGAGGTGGATGGATGGAGTCACCGAAGCAGTAGGCATGAGCTTAAATGGACTCCAGAGAATGATACAGGACAGGAAGGCCTGGAGAAACATTGTCCATGGGGTCGCGATGGGTCGGACACAACTTTGCAACAAACAACAACCATGCATTGTATTATAGGAATTGAGGATGGTACTTAGAAATTTATCCATCTCAGTTTTGAAACTCTCAATCTTTGGAATTTTCTTTGTCCTGAGATAAGATTGGCCCTGCTCTTTGATGGCATTCCAAAAGCAAGTGAAGCTCATCCTTTTCTACTAAGCCAGGACTGTTAAACTCCCGGCCCACGGGTTGGATGCATCAGGTGCTGGCCATGCCCAAAAACACACCTGATTTAGCAAAGGGAAAAGTCCCGATACATCACCTGAAGCTGCCCTGACAACACGAGTTTGACACCCCTGCATTAAGCCATTGGAGGGTAGGTTGAAGGAATATTGGCTGAAGAGTATTAGTCCTCAAAGGTTATTGTTCTCTGTTTTTAGCGACTTGGAAACTATGTGGTTCTGCTGCTTTATTATTAGATTCTGTTGACGTGTTACTGATATGTCATTGTTATATATTGCTCAGTAGTTGCCAAAAGGAGGACATACAAATAATATTAAAATTTTGAAAAAATCAATAAGAAAAAAGCCCTTTCCTGTGCAAGTAGAGCTTTTTAAACCACAGCCGCCTCCTCCCCCACCCAAAAAAAAGATGGCCTTATAAAGAATTTGGATTCTCTAAACCAGTTTTGATTTTAATGATTAAAGCCAGTATCTTTGAATTCAGCCTGCAAAGATAACTGACATCCAGTGCGCGTTTTTCAATATGTTCTTAAATCCATTTGAAATTCATTCTCAGTTTTGCTGGAGGGGGGGGGGGGTTGAGCCGAAGAAAAAGCTAATTGCAGATTATCCTTATGCATTCTACCATTCCTTTTTCCAGCTGGTTGGGACTAATACCTTGGCTGCTGGAATAGTTTGGTATGCATGAATTGCAGTAAAAGTAAGATCATCAACTGTAATTTCGTTTAAAAGCTCTGAAGGTCTCTAAAATAGACGCCTTGTTTAGACATATACTTAGATTTTCTCTTTCTCACACACATCTACAGAGATCTGTACATTTATGGTGCACATGCACCGATTTGTGTGTGGAATCTATAGTATTCTTTCAATGGCAATACTTTTCTTTAGTAGTCTTAGCATCTCTATCAAATATTGGGAATTAGCAAAATGGAATTTTTATGGCTATTATATGCACATTCTCAGTAGTCAAAGTGGTTTTACATTTATTTGTTAGATTTATATGCTCCTTTCCAGCGGTAGGATTCACTTACCTTCCCTACTGGTTTGCAAATGTGAGTTTGCACACCCGCCATCTTCTACGTATTCACACCGTCTTCTGCGCATTTGCAGAAGTCAGGCATTATGTCAGGTGGGCGGAGCCTCCTGCAGCTGCCACTACCAGTTCACCCAAACCGGAGACAACCGGCTGAATACTTCCTCTGCCCCTTTCGCTCAGCAGTTCAAGGTGGCTCCCTCTTCCCATTTTTTTCTCCTAATAAACCTATGAGGTAGGTGGGCTGAAAGAGAGTCCCTAGCCTGACATTTGTGAGTTTCCATGGCTGAGGGTGGAGTTGAAGCAGAGTCTCCATGGAGCTAGCTCAGCATCTTAATTACTACAGGGAAGTCCTAGGCTTACGATCACCATTGGGCCCAAATTTTCTGTTGCTAAGTGAGACATTTGTTAATTGAGTTTGCCCCATTTTACGACCTTTCTTGCCACAGTTGTTAAGTGAATCTCTGTAGTTGTTAAATGAGTTGAACTGTTGTTAAATGAACCTGGTTTCCACACTGACTTCAACAGAAGGTCGCAAAATGTGATCATATAACCTCAGGACACTGCATCTATCATAAATATGACTCAGTTGCCAAGCAATTTTGATGACATGACCATGGGGATATTGCAACGGTTGTAAATGTGAAACCTGGTCATACGCAGGGGTGCGATTCAGCTGGTTGGACCAGCTCAGGTGAACTGGATGTTAATTTTAATCTGATTTGCCAAACTGATAGTTACAAGGACTGGCTGACCCCGCCCATCCACCCCTACCAGGAGTCTCCACAGAGGCCGTTCATCATGCCAGGTAAATGCAAGGCCCGTTCAGAGGCTCTGGGAGAGCGAAAAATGGATCTACCAGAAGTACTGAAAGTCCGGAAATGGGTCCATTTCTGGCCTCCAGAGGGTCTCCGGAACCTGTAGGGAGCCATTTTCATGCTCTCAGAGGCTCAAGAAAAGCCTATGGAGCCTGGAGAGGGCAAAAAATGCTCCCCCCCCCACCATGCTGCAGGAAGCCCCCATGGCCACACCCACCCAGCAACCAGGCAGAGAACCAGTTGCTACAATTTTTCAATCCCATCCCTGGTCATGTCACTTTTTCCAATGCCATTGTAACTTGGAACGGACACTTAACGAACTGTTGTAAGTCTAGGACTACCTGTACATCACTTGAGGTTTACTCTGACAAGGCACTTTTGGTACAATCATATATATATATATTTTTTAGAAAATATGGCCTGCGCGTGACGCATCTGGCCCTTGGGCCGCCAGTTTGACATCCCTGGCTTATGTGAACAAGACAAAAGGAAAAGGAAAATATATTTTAATAATAATATAGTAAAATATCTGACTAAGAAAAAAAGGAAGAAATTGTAGTTCAGTAGTGGCAGTTAATGTTAGTCAAGGTAGGATGGCATTTATCTATTCAGATGAAACTCTATAATGCCTCTGGGCCACTGTTTCTTTTTCCTTCTGGCATTCAATCCCAGTCACCCATTACTGTACAACTGTGAACATAAAGTGGGTCTTCGGGAATAACTGTGGCAAGAAAAAGATTGGGGCTTCAATTGGAGAATATGAATGTTGATGGCAATCTACCTTGCCTGTTTTAGCTTGTCACGTATTGTATTGCACACATCTGCATTGTTCCTAGCTGAAGCTGTTCTTTCCAGCCAGGCCAAAGACTCGAGGACAGAAAGGGCAGCTTCATGAAGACTTTGTTATCCAGCTGTATTCGTTTATTCATGACTCATAATGAGTTGATGAAGCGCAGGGTTATTTTTAGAGCCTTTTAATTGATCACTTCTTGTGTGGCTGTGCAGGCGAGTTTTATTTCTAATGAGAGGGCATTTCCCTGTACTGATTAACTCATGAAGAGAACTTGCTTAAACGGGCGTTAGGAACTGCATTCTGGGTTATTCTCTCTAAAATTTAGCAGTCATTAATTGAAATACTTGACAAGCTTCAAGTTGTCTCCCTATCCTTCGTTCAGCAGTTCTTGGAACAGAACAGGGGAAATTAAAAAAGTATACGCCTGTTTATTATGTGTGTAGTGTCTCCAATTGTGACGTTCACCCCACCCCCTAAAATGGACAGCTTACATAAATGCATATAAGGCAAAGAAAAGTCATGCGGATGCTCAAACGTATTTTATTATTGTTCTCAGCAAGCCTGCAAGTTAATCAATCACAGATGCTTTAGCATGTGCTAAAACCCATAGTTGCAAATAATTCTACATACTATCAAAAGGTGAAAATTTATAGGATGGTATTCATACTTTTCTGTTATTGTTTTTAGTTTATACTGAATAAAGAGGTCCTGCTGTATTTTACCATATTGAGCATAACCTTAACGAGCATAAATATATTATTGTGTAGGTTGTTGTTTTGAAGAGCAAAAATCTTTGACTTCCACATCAGGTACTATGGGAATATGGGGTATTTTTAATCTGATCTCTTATGACCATTCATAATTTTTGTCCACTTTTGATTCCACGGGATCATTATGTTTATTCAGAAACATAATAATTTCATTCTGTTCTCTTTTATTGAGCTGGACCTAGTTTTTTTTCTTCCTTATTTTAAGTGCCAATATCGATGGAATTCTGTAGTAAAATAAATAGAGGTCTTTCGTGTCTCAATTGTGAATTTATAGTTGTTTATGACAAAGACTTATTTCCTCACACACTAAAAAAGCCAACTTCAAGTTCGACTCTAATATATGTTTCAATTACTTTAAAAGCATAGTTAACAAAAATCACTATAACCTTTCATAGGATAGTAGCTGCTTATTGCTTTGAATGAATCCAAGTTTTTGATATTCAGTGCACACAAATCAGAGAGAAGTGACATCATCAAGGTTGGCTTTCTGCTATTTTTGAAAGGGAGTTGAGCAACAGTGATGTTTTATGGAGAAAATCTATGTAGTTGCTAAGAATCAACAGCAACTTGGTGTTACATGATCATATTGAGTCTATATACATCTTCTGGTTTAGCTTTCTTCTGTGTTTGCTTTATTTTAATCTCTATAATATATGTCATCTCTGTAATGTATCTCTATAATATAATGTATACTCTACAGTCATGGATGTATTTTGATGGGTATTTTATCATTTTAAAACAATAAACTAGAAATAGGGGAATAAAGCCATAAATACTGCTAGTATCTATGTATTGCTATATTTTTTATATTACCCTGAGAATCCTGGTCCCCATTGTTTACTCTACTTATGTGGTTAGAGATACTCGGAGACACAGGTGTCCATTCCTAAACAAAATCATGTCCAAATGATGAAACGTGCATCCCATCATAAGGCAAGCTCTTTGCTTTTGTAGTTTTGCTGCTATGTCCCAGGTGAATAGAAAAAGAGCTCAATTTGTTTCATCAAGTGCCCCATCCTTGTTCCCATCTTGTAGATGCCCATATACCAAGACAGGTCAAGATGTCTTTGTAGTGTATAATTTGTCACCTGGAAATAGCAGCTGAAATGTTTCTCAAGTGTTCGATGCCTTTATTTAATAGGGTTAGCAAAACACACGAAGGCCTTCTTGAAGATGTGAGGTTTCTGCAGCTTACCAATCTTAGTGGGGCCACCAAAGAAGCAATTTTCATTTAAAGATGGGAAAATCTTTGGTTGAAGACCTAGGTGCATTGGCATCTGCCTGAGATTAAAGAATGAACAAATGTAAACATGCCAATATGCTTCTGCAGCAGTCTCCTGATGATATAATAACATTTTAAGTCAGAAATCTAATCCAGGTGCGGCTTTATCTGTTTCCAGAGCAGCTAATCGTGATTTGAGTTTGTCAGTCAACACAGTTCTAAAGAAGAAGAAATTGGTAAATCACAATAAAGAGAAAAATGAACTCACTTAAGTGTTAGCACTTGACTAGCCCTTTTTTGATTACATTTTTCAGCATTCTTATTTCAAGAATAAGATATCTCACCGATACATTTAAAAAATCAGTCATTTGGCCCATCTCAAGAATTCTTTCTCCAGTAATTTATCCATTAATAATAACAATTTAAGGAAGAATGGAGTATTATAAGCATCTAGTCTGAAGAGAGAGATAAAAGCATGATTCACTTGCTCCTTTGTGAAGTCTGTCTGCAACTCTTCATTATACTAGCATGAAATTCATTTTTAAATGTGAATGTGTTTCATGCTGGAGGAGAAAAAAACTCAGATAATTTAGAGCTCAACACTATACAGATAAAACAGCATGAAACTGTGGTTGAGTCAATTTTCAGACATTCTCTTTGGTATTCTCTGTGTCTGTGGAATAATAAGAAACTTTTTCCAAGAGTTTTGAATTGTCTGCAATAAACCAGAACACTGGTGATTTTGGATTCTGAGATGTAAGACTTGTCATCCAGGTTGCCAAAACAGTAAATTTATTGATGATGGACAGAATAATTCTTTTAATATCAGACTGAGATGGAACGTGCCCAGATTTGGTAGGAATCATATCCACCATTTGATATTAGATGTTACCAATATAACTTTTTAAATATTTTAACACTCAAAATAATAGTTGAAACATTTTATAAATTCGGTTTCCAACCCAGTAATTTGTTGTGTGAATGCCCATTTCGAGCTGCTTATGGATTACTGGATAAGATAGATTTTCAGTATAGGAATAAAATAAAGTGTTCACAGATTCAACAGAAGGATTGAATAAATATAGAAAACGTAGGATGGGGGAGGGGAATATTTGGCTTTCTCTCGGTTTGTTTGCTTGAACAATCTGCACATCACGTATAAGAAATTATATTTCTTTTTTAGAGCATGGGAATCTTGGTTATTTTAGATCTGCTTTCTTTTATGGCATGTTGAAGCAAGGCAAGATAAGGCCTTATTATCTGTGGTATGAAGCAACTGACCAGCCTCATTAAAGAAGAGAGCTACATGAGTTTCAAATTTGTTTTGCTCCATTATGATTTATTATAGTGGTGGGATTCAAATTTTTTTACTACCGGTTCTGTGGGCATGGCTTGGTGGACGTGGGAGGGGAAGGATACTGTAAAATCCCCATTCCCTCCCCACTCCAGGGGAAGGTTACAGCAAAATCCCCATTTCCTCCTGATCAGCTGGGACTCGGGAGGCAGAGAATAGATGGGGGTGGGGCCAGCCAGAGGTGGTATTTGCTGGTTCTCCGAACTACTCAAAATTTCTGCTACCTATTCTCCAGAACTGGTCAGAACTTGCTAAATATCACCTCTGATTTATTAGCCAGCCTTTTCTGGAATCCTGTATCTCAAAGTTTTTTAACAGAACCTTGGCACCCAGACCATGCAGGAAGAATGCCATTGTGTAAGGCAGTGGACAGAAGATGACACTCTGAAAAAGGACCATTTCTGCTGCTAATGATGAGTAGCTAGCATGTTCATTGGGTGAGCACAATAATAGGTCCAATATCACTTGGCCCTCCACATTTCACTGCCTCCCAAATGTCTAAAATCAGCTGTCAACCATGAAGAAGGATGAAATGAGATTAGTCTATTCTCTTAAAACACAAGAAAGGATGGTAGTACATTATATTCCCTCAATTCTTTCAATATTTTAATGTTTAGTGCTTCCAAATTTGGGTAAATGAAAATAAATACAAATAAATAAAATAATATTTGGCATGGATTTTGGCCCGATTAGAGAAGGGAGGGGATCTCTTTCTGCTCCATCCAAGCAAATAATTCTACCACATACCCCCCAAAAAAGAATTCTGCAAGTAATTCCTAATGTTGACTAGAGTTTTTTTCCAGATTAAACAGCCCAGTTCTATTTTATGCATACTTGGAAGTATGTTCTTGTAAGACACTTTCGTGAGTCTTGAAATAGAATTTCATAACAGTGGTCTGAATCATCATCTGGGCTTTTGACTCATGCTTGAGAAACTTACATGCTGACTTGTCCCTCTTGCGTGCATTGTCTTTTCTTGTAAGGAGAACTGCCAGCAACTAACCATAGAAATTCTCCTATGGTTGCTATTTTACATGAAGAATGGCTCTAAGTAAAATAGAAGATGAAATATCGATGATAATATATGCACCTTATACTTTGGTCGGCGCAGTCAAAGATTTCTTTGTTCGGCTGAGAAGTCCAAAGCAAAAGAAGGCAAAGCAGGGTGCTTTTTAAAGGAAATGCAAAAGAAAGACAAAGTACCATGAACACAATTTATGTTAAAGTTCTCGGGGGTGGGGTTGGGGTGGTGGTGGAGGAGGAGAATCACACATATTAAGTCACGATACATATAGACCTAGCCCATTAATTTTATTTGTAGCTAAAGTTCATCATATTTCCATTAAATTCATGGATGACTGGTAAATTGCTTTGGAATACCAGATGCCCACAAAAAGAGTCGCTTTGATTTAATTAGACAAGACATTTTCCAGAAGGAAGTGGAGATATCTTGGAAAACAGAGAACTGTAAATACAGATTCAGCAGAACGTGTGGAAACTGAGCCCTGAGCAATAGGCTGGATAATGAAGGAAATAGGTAGGAACAGAGGCAGGATGATGAAAGTTTATCTGGGGTGCCTGGAAGCCTCAAAACCCCCACCAAACACATACACACATACACACACACAAATACACACACACGAGCGTGCGTGCACACACTTCTTGTGATCTAAGCTCGGGGAAATGTGCAGCAGCACATAATTGCTGTCTTGTGTTTTTCCGGGCACGGAGGTTTAAAAATGACAATCTATCCTGGACTAAATAAATAAATCAATTAAAAAAAACCCTCTTCCAAGTAGGGCTCCCCACATTTCAAACTTCAAGAGAGGAAGAGGGGAATTCACCTGCCTCCCCCCCCCCCCCGCCAGACCTGGCTTTCTTTAGCAACACATTTGGCCAGGAGCTGAAAACCAAGGGGTGGGGGGGGGGAGGCCCATTTTGCTTCCTTTTGCTGAGTCACGCTTGACTCCTTTTGCAGCTGTGAGGCTGTTTGATGCTGCATATGTTTCCGTGGTGGGGATCTGCAGCAGCTTAAGTGGATTGATGTTTATTTTGATAATGAGTCTCAATGTGTTCACAAACTAATAAAATCAACTCATTAGGACAAGGCATGTTTAATTCAGGACTTAGCTGTTGGGAGAATCCCTAGCAGTGCCTGATGGGTGATTGTTTTAGCACCCTTGCCAGAGAATAAAGTAGAGTCAACACAGACAGGCTGAACATATTGGGCAGGAAATTCAGTCTGAGTCCCTTATATTAATTATCTTATATTAATTTTTATTCCAAAAGACGCATTAGGGCTTATTTTCCAGTTAGCTCTTATTTTCTGCGAAATATGATAGTATATGTATCTGTCTGGTTTTGGGGGGTAGGGCTTATGATCAACTTGAAAATCATGCTAGGGCTTATTTTCATGTTGCATCTTAAAACATGATATATAATAGGTATAGACAAACTAGTACATATGATAGGCAGGATTAGGTGGGAGGGTGTTTTTTTTTATTATTTAGAAATCTTTATCAAGGTCTTAGAGGAGCATATATATTGAAACAGGAAGTATATACCAAAAACAAGAACCTAAAGGGATCTAAAGAGTGGTAGGACCATTACATGAGTGTAGAGGAGCATAAGGGTTAGTACCAGAGGTGGGTTCCTACTGGTTCGCACCGGTTCGGGTGAACCGGTAGTCGTAATTTGGCCTTGGTTGCGGAACCAGCAGTGACCCAGGCTGTCCATGCCCCCGAACCGGTTCCCCAGTCACCGCTACCGTTGCCAGCATTTTTTTAGTACTTTTCTTCATTCTTCGTGTATGCGCAGAATAACTTACAGTGAACTGCGCACATGAACCAGTACCAACACTGGTAGGAACCCACCCCTGGTTAGTACGTGGCAGACTATATCAAATGACAGCACTCTAGTATGGTGAATTATATGTTCACTAAATCTAGTTTATAGCACAGGTCATCATCCAAGGGATTTTAAGCCCTGCTACACCGCACCTGGCAACATTACAGGTGGCAGAATTACTATCTGAAAGCAGCAGAGAAGTGTAGAATTATACTTTGCACTCTGAATATTTATGAAGTAATGGTCAGGTGAGACTAGTGTGAAGGTCTCTGTAATACAGACACTGGAGTATCAGGTGCTGTATTGTTTGTGTGTGTCCAAAGTCACAGGGGCATTGTCTCTCCAAACAAGGAATCTTCCTGTATTGACCTTCAGGGACAACTAAAGGGAAGACATGACATCATGCCAATGTAAAGGACCTCTGGTTACCAGGTACTTTGTGGTTGGTTATGTAAGTCATTGGAGAGGCAGGGATCCTCTTGGATTTACTGGCAATAAAGTTTGGGCTTCTATTTGGATTTCTGTGGAGCTCTGGGTAATGAGTGTTTTGGGTTGATCATATCCTATCTTGAGTAGAAGACCTGAAGAGAAGCTCAAGGATGAGACATTAGTTGCCACTGCCTGTTTCTATATGAATTGAGAATCATCACTCTCCAATTATATTTGGAGATGTGCTATGGGGTGCATATGTAGTGTGAACCAAAGAGATCTATAATCAAGACTGATTCGCCTCTTAAAAACTTAACATTATCTCAGCTGGGTCATAAAATATCAACAGAGGCAGAGTTTTAGACAAATCAATTCAGCAGTTATTGGATAAACCATCCTCTTGTGTTCCTTTAACAGACTCTTGCAGTCTTGGAGGTTACATGAGGGACTTGTGATATGTGGCTTTCATTCTCCAACAGTCTGAGCTGAATGTTCTCCTTGTGCTTTTCAAAAAGTCTCTTCTTCCTTGGTTGCATATAAAATTTGACTTTCACAGTATCCCATGGCAACAAGTTCCAAAGAGCAATCATGCACTGCACCAGCTTTTAGTTGTGTGAAATTTGCCACCTCTTAATTTTTCCCCAAATGTCTACTGTGCTATGAAATATTTGAATGTTAGAAATAAATAAACTCTACAGTTTATTGTCGTAAAAGGTGCATGCAATGATGGTGGTACTTATCTAGCATCCTCTTAGAGCAAAGAATATTGTGGATTTTTCTAGCAAATTAATGAAATTTAAAAATACAAACAATTTAACTGAAAGCAAATTTCTGTTTGTCTAGCTGAGAAATGTGTTAGTTATATTAGCCTCAGCTGGTAAGTGTTAAGGGGGATGAATCTTCCATACTTTGCAAAGTTGTTTTATTTTCTGCCTTTATCATATCTCTAAAATATAATAAAAAAGCAGTCTCTGAAAAGTTAATTTTAATCACACCGACAAGTCAGATGTTGGGTGGCTGCTTCTGAAGTAAATGAAACCAGTGTCAAACTTTGTTCTTGTTTGTTTAGACAGGTGCCTTTTCTTTATTAAAGGACATACTTTAAGCTTTGATAATATTCAGTGGCAAAGGTATGTAAAAAGTTAGGAAACTTGAAGAGAGGCAAATACATTTCCCCAGAATGATTAGAGCTGTTTATATACATGAATGATTAATTTGAGAAAAATCCTTGTGCCATAAACTAGGAAGTGATTTGAAAATCTTCACCATAATTCTTGGAAAAGAGTACCATCTGTGTTTGTTTATTTCCCTTAAAATGTCTGGAAAGTGACTGATTTTTAGCCTACATAAAAACGTTCAAAACCTAATCTATGTCTTTTGACCTGTGTACAATCTTATTTGGCTGTGTTAGAGTGAAATGAGAATAGGTGCTACTCTCTGGCAGCTAAATTCATAGCAGCTTGATGACAATACAGTGCTAAATATGTTTTAATTTGACAAAGTTGCGAATTAATTAGAGATATATCTGCCAACTAATTCTTAAAAATCCTTTTTTAAAAAAAGCAAACAAACAGGTATATCTGACTGTATGCTACGCAGCATACTACCATTTTGCAAGTTGATTAGTTTGTACTTATTGGTTTCTAGAAAATTGACACTCCATACCTATTTATTGCATTCACGTGTTATAACGCATTTACCAACACCTCAGTGTTAATAAATAAGGCAGTGAGACACCTTGGTATTATATTACATATAATATAATATTGTGATTGTTATACTTCGCTCCTCATCTATAGCTGTTACCTTTTATAATCATGCAGACAGTTGACACATGGGTGAGAGGTCAGGGAAAAGGAACTGAAAACTAGAAAACTGTCCAACTCTCTATTTCTCCTCATACTTAAAAAAAAAAAGATGTCTTGAAACTGAGCCATCACAGAACCTCAAGATAATGCAGGTACTGTAATGATTTAGAATAAAAATGCCTATAGGTTTTGGACCAAATACTGTTATTTAAAATAGGAAGACTGATCTAGCAATAATGAGAACAAACAGAAACACTCTGTTAAAAGATTGTACTATTTTTCAATTTGCCCATTTTTCTTTGTGGAACAGAAAGCAAGAAGGAAATTCTGTTGATTTAATTCTGTTGATTTTGAGCCACAACTCATGAGTGAACAGTTTGTTAGTCCACAGCTTGACGAGGGAAGAGAAAGCTAATTGATTTTTTCCCCTACATTAATGAACAACTGCCCCATGATCTAGGGCTCAGTCAATCTTAATCAGCATAGCTGGAACCATTTACTTCTATTATTTGATCTAAAAGTTGGCATCCATATAGCTATTAAACACTGAATCAATTAAACAGCTCTGTGTTTCCCTTAAACTTTTGTTTAAAGTATAAGGATATGTTCTGCCACTTTCTTTCCTGTTTTTTTAAGAATCATAGTTTCTGTGATTTCAAAGTGAGGGAGGTAGTTACTGAAGCAAAGATGGATTTGGGTAATTCTTAATTTGTGCAAATGTTAATTTACATAATTTAAATACCAGAAAGAAACTACTGAACACCTGGAAGACTTTGCAGGCCAAACCACCTGAAACCTCTCTGTAATTCAAAGCCATCCTTTGCTCCAACATTTCTATGAATTGCAGAAGACAAAACAGGCAGTGTAAGATATATTTTTTATCTCCCTGATTAATAGCAGTTGGAATAAATCCACGTTGGGCCAAAGAGTTTAAGCCCTCTGAGGCAAGATCCTGATTCCAGTCACCATTGCTGTAACTCAGCTTTTAATGCTTTTTTATTTTGTTTTACAAGAAATATTAAGAATTCCAGACATCAAAAGATAGATAGATAAGTAGGTAGGTAGGTAGGTAGACAGACAGACAGACAGACAGACAGACAGACATAGATAGATAGGGATGGATATTCACACACACACACACACAGACGATAGTTGGATTTACAGAGTCTAAACTCATGTCATCAAGGTGTCAAACTCATGGCATCATGTGACGTATTGCGACTTTTTCTCCCTTTGCTAAACTAGGTGTGGGCATGGCGAGCACATGATGTATCTGGCCCACTGGCCGTAAGCTTAACAACCCTGGTCTAAATGATTCAGAATACAACTGTCTTTAAAGTACCCAAGTTCATGACATACATTATATAAACTGATTGTATTTGCAAATCAGCTTCAAAATGGATGGTGAATGCAATGAGCTGCATGGGAGAGTAGAGGGGCAGGTGATAAAACATGCACCAAGACATCATGAAACAAAAAAGTGACCAACAGCCTTGCAGCAGGTATTGGAGCCTAAGTGTGTAAGGGCAATATTTGTTTTCATGATCTCACTGGACAAAATGTTAACAGTATTTTGATTCCGTCTTGGCTTACTATGGATACTTATGACTCTCTGTATAGAAATACTTCACTAAGTTGTGTGGCTTATATTTGGTGTGGCTTATGTATGATGTCCTTTATTTCCAGTCAATGAAGAGGTAATTAAAGTTAATCTGGAGATCAAAAGTGATAAGTACAGTTTGTGTAATTTGTATAACTAGTAATCAGGATAACTTGACAGTGTGACGTTTCTGCAGCCATCAGATAAATGGCAAATGTCAAGTGTAAGCTACACTTTATGAATGTTTTGGTTTGACCTCTGCTGATTATGATATTCTGATTTTCTAAGCTCTTTAGAGCTTTGACATTATTATTCTTAATCATAGGGCCATAATATGGGAATTACTAAAAGGAGAGGCCTTCCAGAAATAGGAGATTCTTTTGGCAGAGAAAAAAATGCACTATTTACATGTCATAACTGGTTTTCTCAGCATGAAACAGCTTTTTCCTATAATTTGGCAGTCAGGCAGAACTAATTCTTGGCTATCGGACAAAGTAAAAATGACAATTGGGCCATTTTCAGCATGAAATTTAAACTAGTGCATAGCAGAGAAGAGATGAGAATTCCAACATCTAGGGATAACAAGAAATTATCTGAAAGACTAAAGACATTCAGACCAATGTTATTACTTTCTTTGTCAATGGGACTAGATTAGTGGACAAAGGGGACGCTGTGGATGTAATGTAGTGCAATTAGACTTCAGCAAGGCATTTGGTAAAATTGATCATACCCTCCTTCTTGATTAACTGGAACAAAGTGGGGTGGATGATTCCACTATTAAATGGATTCATTATTGGCTGAACAGTTGCAGAAAAAGCAAAACACATTTCCCTTAATAGATTTATGTGTGCACATGGAAGGATGAATACAGTTAAAGACCTCAAGGTTGCGTTCGGGGTCCAGTACTCTTCAATGTTTCCATAAATGACTTAAATAAAGGAATCCTAAAAGTTTCAGATGAAACAAAGATAGGGGAATTGTTGAAATCCCCAGAAAACAGGCCCGAGATTCCAAAAAATCTTGACAGATTTGAATATTGGGGCCTAGCCAAATAAAGTTCAATGGCGAGAAATGAAAGCTTCTGCACTTAGGCAGGAAAAACCAGGTGCTCAGGTACAAAATAGGCAGTATCTGATTTAACACTAATACTTGTGAAAAGGATTTGACTGTTTTGATAGACCAAAGATTAAGCATACGCCAGCAGTGTGTGTTAGTCCTGCAAGGTATCTCAGACAAGAAGCACAATCAAGAGTACTATCTCTACCTTTATTATAGAATAGCCAATAAGTCGGCATTGCCGAGTATTTATTTATAGGAGGAAAATGTCCGGACCAAACATAATTCCTAATGTTGGATTTTCCCCTTACCAGAGGGAGCCCCCTTGTGGAATACTGTGAATCCGTTACCAGGGCAACTCTACTGCGCTGCACAGTAGAAGCCATTTTACGGCACTACAGTAGAAGCCATTTTACGGCTGTATCTTAACAGAAGAACACACACACCGAGGTGGTTTTAGGGGTGTCTTAGCCTCACAGTATTTGTTTCCAGAGAGTAAGTCATCTGTGTATCAAGTTTGGTTGAAATTGCTCGAGGCGTTCCAGAGTTATGCTGGAACATACCAGTGGTGGGTTTTAAAATTTTTTGGAACCTCTTCTGTAGGTGTGGCCTGCTTTCCGGGTCCACTAGTGGAACCTCTTCTAACCGGTTCGGTAGATTTGACGAACCGGTTCTACCGAATAGGTGCGAACTGTTAGGAACCCACCTCTGGAACATACACACACACACACAGACACACACACACACATGATTATATTAATAGAATCTTGTAAGATAGACATTATTTCTCCCCTCCTTTCCTTTTACTCTCCAGAAAACATCTGAAACATTTCCCATGCCATCCTCCATTCTGTGGGCTGAAATATCTTTTACATGCTGGTTCTCCAGGCTGCGGTTTTTCCTCAGGTCTCCCAAGATCATTCCCACACACCATTACAGTGTGCCATAAACTATCAAAAGAGACAATTCAGTTTTAGTCGGCATGAATAGAGGTATAATATCAAGTTTATGCACTGGTCAGACAATACCTGGATGTAACAGACAGTAGTGAAAACCCTTGAGGAAGAACAGGAGGAAGCACCCCAACTAAGAAAATGGCTAGATAAAAGAAATCTGAGCCCAGGACAAAAATGTAATTTGGATAAGCATCTCAAACATGACCTTCCCTAGTTCTCATAAAGATAAAGAGAGGGGATCAGACTTGCAAGATTCTGTTATTGTAACCGTATAATAAAGCCTTATTAGCATTTATACCTCTGGTGTTCTAGTCTGGTCTACATTGAATGTCCAGTTGTGATCACTGCAATAAAATAAGGAGGCTGAGGAACTGGAAAGAGTGCAAAGAAGAGCAACCCAAATGCTAAGAGGCCTGAAGAGTGATTAAAGGAAGCTCAAAACAGTGATTAAAGAGGCTCAAAAGAGTAATTAAAGGAACTGGGTATCTTTAGTCTAAAGAAGGCTAAGAAGAATCACGATAGCAGTCCTCCATTACAAGAAGAGATTTCATAGGGAAGAGGCTATGGGTTTATTCTCTGTGCATCCAAGGCAAGCTAAGGAAAGACAAGGCAGCATTACCGAGGGAGATCCAAATTTGAGAGACAGGAGAGGGTTTTCCCAAATGTGAGAGCTAATAAGCAAGGGAATAACCTACCTCCTGAAGTCATGGGTACTCCATTTAGATTGGACAGATTTTTGTCTAGGGCAGGGGTCCTCAAACTAAGACCCGGGAGTCAGATACAACCCATCGAAGCCATTAATCTGGCCCGCGCAGAACCATGAGGCTGCCTGGCCCACATCACCCTATCTACCCGCCAACCCCTCCCCCCAACCTTCTGGAGGTTGAGAAGGGCAAATATGGGATGCACAGAGGCCTCAGAAGGCCAAGAACAGGCCTGTTTTGGAGTGGCAGAGTGGTTCTGGAGGCCGAAGTGGCTCCAGAGAGAGTGGGAGGGAGAGAGGGAGAGAGAGACACAACACAAACAGAAGTCCCTCATAGCCCCCCCCCCCTCCCCAAAGCAGCCACATCCCTTCAGTAACCTGCTTTCCACCCACAGGAGCATAACAAATTAAAGTTTAATTTGTTTGTATTGTTTCATAAACTACTACATTGGCCACGTGCACCCAGTCACATGACCACTTAACCACTCCCACCCAGTCACATGACCACTTAGCTATGCCCACCCAGCTGGTCTGCCCTCCCCCCCAACAGTTTGAGGAACTGTGAATTGGGCCCCCGTTGAAAAAGTTTGAGGACCCCTGGTGTAGAGTGAGGATTCTGCACTTGGCATAGGGTTTCCCTAGAAGACCTTCAATGTCCCTTCCAGCTAATATATTAATGCAATTACAAGGACTTAGGGATTTTCCAGCCTCGTATATAGGAATTTGTAGATCCGAGTAAAAGTACTCTCAAGAATGTGTACAGCAATACCAGGATGTTACCTTGTTTAAATATTGGACAGAAGGACCAAAATCACTGGGCTTATGAAAAGTGGGCCTCATAAAGCCACTTCATTGTCATCACCAAGGCAAGAAGCTGGAATGTGTAATATATTGCAATGAAATCCCCTATCAAACTTTCACATCCTGTTCCCATTTATGCTGTTTATTTTAGCATTCTCTGTGTGGATTTATGCCCCCCTCCTTTTCATTACATAATGCACAAAGAGGCTAACGACAATAAACCACACACAAAGAAAATAAATGAGTAAAATATCAGCAAAATGATGCTGATAGAGTGTTACTAACTGGCATAGTATTTGAAAACTAACAGGGCCAGAAAAGAAATCAAAATAAAAACGGATTGTCATTTTCCGAGCGCTTAAATCTAGTTTCTGGTGTTGATGGAAATAACAGAGAAGGGAGAAATAAGAATATAATGTTAGGTGATGAATAGACACCAACAATCCAGAGGTACACGGATAGGATAGGTTTTAATAAAACTCAAGAAAGGTTTGAATTTCAACATGCAAATAGCTTTGAGGGGGCATGGGGAAGTTGGCAGTGCTTCTGGTTTAATTTGTGAGAGTCCCAAATTACGCTGCAGATTTTGCCAGAGTAGGCACTTCAACCTGAGAAGTTCAACGTACAATTTCTCAAGTGACAATAAAAGAAGCCTGTTCAAGCCTGATAGAAGAGAAGTCGCATCATGTGGCATTAGCTAAACTTTGAATAGCAATGAGAGTAAACCTATTGTCCGAATTTAAATGGCAATGTTGCCCTAAATACTTGGAGGTGCAATTTGAAGACCATTAAAAGCTGCTCAATTTCTCAGCGCAGTGGTCATTCCTGGAGAAGCCTATTGCCATTTATGTGAGCTTCCTCTGCTGCTAATGATGTCATCTAACATTCTCCATCACCTTTAATAAGCATCACATGCAACTTCATCCTTCTTTTCCTCAAACATTTATTGAAAGGGAGAAAGCCAGCCAGAGAAAGAAATAGGAACTCTTAAACAGATTAGGACTTAGTTTGACTAGTTCTTCCCCAGGTATCACTTTAGCTCAGGGGTATCAAACTCAAGGCCTGGGTCCTGGATCCGGCCGTGGGGTGCTTAGATCAGGGCCACCCTGGAAACAGCAAAGGACCTGCCCGCAGTGCCTCTGCCAGTGGAAACGGAGCTCCATTTTCACTGGCAGAGAATTGCAGGAAGCCACCGCAGCCAAAAACAGAGCTCGGGAGCCCATTTTTGCTGGCAGAGCGCTCGGGCCACCACGGGCAACCCTCACATGAGTGACGTTGAGTTGGCCACACCTACTCTGGCCATACCCACTCTGCCCCCTCCCCAAGGTCAAACAGAACTCTGATATGGCCCTCAATGAAATTGAGTTTGACACCCTTGCTTTAGCTGGACTTGGGTGGACCCCCAGCAAAGCGAGTACAGTAACACTCTCTTTGTGGGTAGACTGAAATTAATATTTTTTGAAATAGTTACTTACTTTTTAAGTAAGGTAGGAAATGTAGAAAAAAATCTTGTGGCTCCTTCTCTGTCTTCTCCTTTATTAACTTTGTAGTCTACTAATCAGGCAACCTCCCTGTTCTATGGGGCAAACCTTGTAATATTTGGCCCTGTGCAGGAAGGGTCCATGAGAACAGGATACAAATCCTGCTCTTACATATTATGTCAAACATCAAGTTACAAGTTGCAGAGTTAAGTGTACATTTTAGAATGGAATATATCTCAGCATTAGGTACCCTAAGTCACAGTTGTGAAAAAGAAGAAATTTTGAAATAATGCAGAGACACTCCTGTGTATGTTTGTATTACAGAGAAATAATTTCAAAGATTTTATGAACATATAGACATTAGAAATATATTGTCTCCCTTCTCTATGCATTGAAAGTAAATGTTTAAAAAGAATGTGACGTAGGATTGCTGTGCATCAAAATGAGTGTATCCTCAATGAAGTATTAATCAAGCTAGCATAATAAAGATGACTTCACACAACATTGTTTCATATCAAAGAAAGAGATAGAATACTTACAAAAATAAATTACAGCTGTTTGTAAGAGAATTGATGATGCTAAAATCAATGATTCTCACTCCAGGCAGAATAATCTTATAAGCATAGTATAGTTGTCTCATGGAAAAGTTCACTAAATCAGAATAATAGAGGAAAAGATTTCAGATTTCAGTAGAACACTTGATTTCTGTGTTTTGCATCACCTTCTGCATCACTGTATGTATCATTTATTTCTTGTCTGCATTAAAGCAACTTATCTAACCTTGTTGTGTTTGAGGCACTTGTGCTGATAGCTAATTACCGAATGTAGGGTTGATTGCTAGAGAGTTTTAAAAAATGTGTAAGCCATACTTGTTTTGAAGCCTGACAAGCTGCTGAAGTTTGACAGGATATGAGTTGTGGGAAGGAAAGACTTCCACACATGTGTTAATATGGCAGGAAAAAATGAATAGATCTTAATGGGGTCCCAGCTGAATGCATGTTGTGATTTGTAATAACTCACATCTCTCCTTCATTTTGCAACTTAGCAGCTCATTAGACAAAAAAGAAATAATGAAGAATGGTGATGATGTCTTTAAAGTCTTCCCTTGATCCATAATATACCCTCCCCAACACCAACACCACCCCTGGTGAATTCAGAATCATAGATGTAAAGGAAGCTGCCTGATATCACAAACCTGAATTTCTAGAATAAGAATATATCCATAAATGAAGCAGAATACTTTGCCACAGGAAAGAAAGGAAAATAACAGGATGCTCTTAATAGTGTTCAACTATATATATAAGGTGACCAACTTTTTTACAATGAAAAGGAGGACAAATAAATTGAAAAAAATATCGTAAATAAAAGAAATATTTTATTCATTGCAACAATAATACACTGTAATATGATATATGCATAATAAAAACATTTGTAACATTTTATATTGTAATTATGCTTACATGTCTGTAAATTATTATTTAAATGAATACTTTTCCATTGAATTAATATTTTTGTCAATGTATCATCTTCTAACAATATATTGGAAATATATGAACAAGAAATATCCTTCATATTGAATTTTACGGCAAGTGCTACAGCTAGAATATCAACATTCAATCTCTATTTCTCACTTGTCCAAAAATCATTGGCAATTGAAAAAACTCTTTCAACTGCTGCATTAGTTCCAGGGCAGCACAACATAAATTGAACAAGTATAAATAAAATTTCACATGGAATATGTTCATTTTTGAAATGACTGAAAATATCCACCCATCTTTTATCAATTTCAACATGTTGATTTTCCCATTGTATTAATTTTTCAGAATTTAAATATACATTCAGTCTTCTAATTTCTTCGAAGAGACAATTGTTGTCTATTTTAATGTCTGGCATTTCTTTAGATAAAAACTCAACACAAGATTCAATATCTTTCCAATATAACTTGCGATTAAGTCAAAAAACAAATAAGAGTTGAAAACTCTTATTTCCTGTGTTTGTTTCAGACCATTCTTCGATATATTGAAAACATGTTTGGTAAAAATTCTGCACTTCTTTGATAAACTTTTCCGTTATGCCCGGATTTGATTCCTCTAAGTCTGACAATTTTCTTTTTATAATTAAAGGAAGAAATTTATCTTCAAATCGAGATTTATATTGAAGGATAAGGTCATTCAAAATAAGACTAACTTCTGTAGCTGAAATGTGTTCACCTTCAATCTTTTGAATTGTTTTGTGAAAAATAGATGCTTGATTATGTACAAAATACATTAATATCTCAGATATTTCATTATTGAAAAACAATTCCAGGATTTTAGGACATTTGTCTAAACTTAAAAAATATGAACGGAGAGGCTCAAATAATTGTAGAACATGCTCTACAGCAGGTGTTAGAGCAAGCCATTTAAATTTTGAATATCCTAAAAGTTTTTTGTATTCAACATTCACTTCTTCACAAAATTGTTTTAAAGTAGCCACACGAACGGTAAAACGACTAAAATACAAATAAATTGTAGTTATTATTACTTCTACATTAATTGGCATGGCACATGACACCGTGTTGATTGCATTTGATAAAATATGTGCATTACAACCTATTCCTAGTATTTTCTTTTGGAGTAAATCTTGTAATTTTACATACATATTATTCACCACTTTGCGTCTTCGCCCACCAAAATTTGTGTTTGTATTATCAGCTGTTAGTGCAACAACTTTGGGTTTCAAATTGTTTTCATTTATTACTCTGTATAGATGGTTTGACAAAATTTCAGCAGTTTCACCCTCAATGGATTCTAAATTTAAAATTTTTACTTGAATCCCCTTGGTAACATTAAAATATCTTACTAGTATTGGATACAATTTGGTTTCATTATGATTTGATGTATCAGATAAAACTGTTACAAATGCTGCAATTTTCAAGTCTGCTGTAAGTATTTTATCACAGTAATTTTTAAATACTGATTTAATAATAGCCTCGCATTTTGTCCTGGCGCATAAAAATTTAGCATTGTGAAACTTTTTCAATAATTTAGTTGTACAATCCATACTATGAAAACTTTGATTGTGAATTATGGTATGAAATGCAAATGTTCCCTCCATTGCAGCTAACTGTTTTTCATCTTCAGAATAATTTGTAGTTTAAAAAAAACCTGTTACTTTACAATTGGAAGCTGATGCATCTAATGATTACTTATGTTTGTTGGTGGACAAGTGTTTCTTTATAGCTGCTCTGCCCCCAACTGCAATACAAAATTCTCCTCTGCAAATATTGCAGAAAACAATGGCATCTTTCTTTGATATGAGAAATGGAAATTCCTTTTTCAATTGATCGTTGAAATGGCATTTCCTCTTTTTTGATTTTTCCATCTCTTAAATTAAATTTAAAATTTAAAATAAAATATAAAGCTACATGAACGATGCAAGCACATTATGAATAAATAAAATTAATTATTACAACTGAAACTTTAATAACATAAGCGAATAAACTTCACTAAAATTTAAATTATTTTATACTTCTGTTGACAACAGAGTTGTATAAACTGGTAAATAAAATTATACATATTTGGAAATTATTAAATAGATAATCAATTAATAAAACATGAATTGTACTTACCTCTGTATAATTGAATGATCACTGAGAAAGAAATAATTACCGTGAGTCCTTCAATTGCCGACGTGCCATTAGTCTACTGTGTGCATATGTGCCACGTCGTGTTTCGGTAAGAAGTAAACAAAGCCACTTGCCCATGGTGCGCTCTCTCAAGGTCTCCTGTGCGGAGCGCATGCGTCTCATAATTGCATCTTATACTGCACTATACCAAGCCTTGACGAATCATCATGTCAAATACAAATACATCACATAACGCGCAACAGATTAGTCTTCATATATCGAAAAGGAGGACATGTAGGAGAACACTTTTCGAGGGAGGACAGAACTTACAAAAGAAGGACTGTCCTCCCTAAAGGAGGAAAATTAGTCACTTTACTATATAGGGATGCGGTGCCTCAGTGGCTAAGACGCTGGGCTTGTTGATCAGAAAGGTCGGCAGTTCGAATCCCTAGCACTGCATAATAACTGAGTGAGCTCCCGTTACTTGTCCCAGCTTCTGCCAACCTAGTAGTTTGAAAGCATGTAAAAATGCAAGTAGAAAAATAGGAACCACCTTTGGTGGGAAGGTAACAGCTTTCCATGCACCTTCAGTGTTTAGGCACATGACCACGAAGACGTCTTTGGATAGCGCTGGGTCTTCGACTTTGAAACGGAGATGAGCACTGCCCCGTAGAGTCAGGAATGACTAGCACATATGTGCAAACCTTTATCTTTACCTTTATACAGGGGCATTTATGCTAATGTACAGTAGAATTATGAATTTATTTTTATCAAATTTAAATATTGCTCTTCTCACATGCAGAATGACTATAAAAACAAAGCTTTCACAAAAAAACCAGCAACTTTTAAAACAAGCCAAAGGCCCAGAATCTGCTTGATGGTGGTTGTTATTTTTTGTTGTTTTTAAGAAATCTAGTTACAGAACTCACTAGACAGCTTGAAAGTACAAGTACAAGGTAGTTCTTGATTTACAACTATTTGTTTAGTGACTGTTCGAAGTTACAACGGCACTGGAAAAAGTACTTATGACTGCTTTTCACACTTACGACCATTGCAGCATCCTCATGATCACGTGATCAAAAGTTGGATGCTTGCCAGCTGGCATGTTTTTATGATGGTTGCAGTGTCCTGGGATCATGTAATAACCTTTTATAACTTTCTGATGAGAAAAGTCAATGGGGAAGCCGGATTCACTTAACAATTGTGTTACCAACTTCATAGCTGCAGTGATTCACTTAACAACTGTGGCAAGAAAGGTCATAAAATGGGGCAAAACACATTTAACTTGTCTTGTTTAACAACAAAAATTTTGGTCTCATTTATGGTCAACAACTACCCGTACAGTAGCATTTTGAAGATTTCTTGCATTTAGAGCAATAGACCACTTCTCCTTTGTTTCCCTCTCAGAATCCCATTGTGTTGCTGTTTGAAGCTGTTCTCCTGAACATTTAACAGAATTGTCCCACACCCTTTCTTTCTCTCTTTTTGTCTGGTATTTACTTACTCAGGGAGACCCAGGTAACTGAGGTGCCATTGGCATCCTACCAGGTCTAAAGGATTTGTAATCTTAGGGGTGAAATGCTACCAGTTCGAACCAGTTTGCTCGAACCAGTAGTAAAAATGCTACCCATTCGCCTGAAATGGTAGTAAAAAAAAATGTTACCAGTTCGGGCGAACTGTGGATTTCCTCCCCCCCCCCCCCGTTTGCTTACCTTTGCAGGCCAAAACTATTAGAAGATGGGGGCAGAAAAGGAATGCAGATTGAAATAGGTAAGAATTGTTGAGAGATCTCCTAGGCACTTTGAATGAATTCAATTCTCCTAAACCAAATTGATTATATCCCAAAGTAATAAAGGATGGCAGATGTCATCTCAGAGCCACTAGCTAAAATCGTTGAGAAACACAGTATGCTAAGATTTCAACAAGGCATTCAATTAAAATTGACCATAGCAGCCTCCTTGATCAACTGGACAATTTGGAATGGAAGACCCACTACTAAATGGATTCACAATTGGCTGATCAACTATAGCCAATGATGGCTTTTAATAAGGCTAAATAGAAAGAATGCTTATAAAATGTACAGATGATGACAACAACAACAACAAACCTGGGAAGGATTATGAGCACTGCAGAAGGCAGGCTCCAACTTCAAAAGATCTTGATATATCTGTATATTGGGCCCAATAAAATGTTCAGTAGTGAAAAATACAAGATACGCATTTAGGCAGGATAACTTGGATGACCAGGTATAAGATAATATGAGAGATGATTTTAAAAAAGGACCTAAGTATTTTGGAAGATCGCAGATTAAGCATCAGCCAGCAGTGCACCACAACTGTCAAAAGACCCAATATAGTTTTGAGCTGCATCAAGAGAGGTATAGCATCAGGCTCACGGGACGTTATATTAGCCCTCTAAGAGGTACCGGTCAGACCACATCAGGGATGCTTTGTCCAGTTCTGGTCACCACAAAAGAAAAAAAGAGGATGAGGATCTTTAAAGAATGCAGAAAAGAGAACAAAGATGATAAGAGTCTTGGAAGCTAAATCTTACAAAGAGCAATGAAAGTGACCCAGTATGTTTGGCCTAAAGAGGACAAGTCTAAATTGAGACATGATAATAGTCTCGGAACACTTGAAAGGGTGCCACAGGGAAGAGCATGTGAATTTATTCCCCAGAGTACCCCAAGAGTAAGACAAGAATCTATGGGCGGAAGCCTTAGAGTGGGAGATCTATGGAATAATTAAGAATTTCCTGACTGCCAGAGCTATTAAACAGGAGAACACCTCTCTCTTGAAATCACGGATCGTGCATTATCATAGAACGGTGGTGAGTCACAAGCTTACCATAGAACATTGGTTGCCATTCATCAGGCTCGCATTCGAGACCCATTATTGCTAGGGGTGGGGTGAGCTCCGTTCACACATTCCAGCTCTTAAGCAGATGACGGTGGGTAGATTAAAGAATAACCCTTTAGTGGGCAACCTTACAGGGACACAAAGGGAGCCCCCAACTGGGCAACAGTGATATTACCAGCAAAACCGACACACACACCCAAAGACATCACTGGAGGTTTTCAAGAAAGATTTGATAGCCATTTGTCTCGGATACTTTGAGGATTCCTGCCCTGGGCAGAGGGTCATCCTAGAAAGTCTCATCCCATGGGGCAAGAAACCCTGTGATTCTATCAGGCCGCTTGCAAAACTCCTTTTACAAAATTTCTAGAACACATCAGCCTCTTTCCAGTCATTAATTCCTTCTTCCTTATCTTCTACTTTTCCTGTTGCTTTAGAAGCCTTAATAACTCCCTGTATATTTGAAAGGACAGCAGGCAAAGGATGCTATTATTAAACTGTCCTCTTGTAGCAGGTGCATTGAGTCACTGGCCCATTAACCTGTAGCAGCTCTCAGCTCTGCATACAGGAGAGGCTATTTAAGGACACTGAGCGTGCCCTGAAACTCAGATGTATAAAGGTCAAGGTTATAAAGTCACACTTGGCTTGCACTAGTATGACACCTTTCCTGTTTGCTGCGCGTTTACGAATTATAGAAATGTGAGGGTGGAAAAAAAAAGCTCCTGGGGGTGGCACTCTGCCATTATTTGTGCAGCAGCTGGCTTTCTCCTTGTACCATCAGGCAGTTTTTTTAAATCCACTTCGGCAATTTTGCTACCTTATAACAGGTTTCTCACTTATGTATGGCTTCTAGGCAGCAAACCATGAAACTCATCTTAGCTCTCTCACACACACACACACTCTCTCCCTCCCTCTCCCTCCCTCCCTCCCTCCCTCTCTCTCTCTCTTTCTCTCTCTCTTTGTGTAACAAGTTTGACCACAGGGTAGGTAGAAAGAAGTATCCATCGTAAAGCATGTCTGCCCCGTGGTGTTGTAAACATAGAAACAGCAGCTTTATTGCTTCCCTCTACAAAAGCAAAGTAAATCCAGCAGCTGCCAGGGATGCGGTTCCATACCCTCACACAGAGCGTGAAAGTAAGTCTTGCTTCGTATCCGAGGTGAAACTCTTGAGTTCCCAAGGCAAAGTCCATTATAGAAAGGGTTGCCAAGGATCCCAAACAAAATGTTTTTTTGGGTAGGCATTTTAAAGTGCATAAAATAACCCAATTAGCCCACAGTCAGTACAGTAATCCTCCCAATCTTGCCATCCTTGTACAAAGCTTATAATCACATTCTTATTTAGGTTTGAATGTCTGTGTCTGGTATAGTTCTTTGTCATCTGGAATTTAGAATCTCCTTCAGGTTCTAGAATTAATTTGCAGGGTTTCCATCTAAACAACATAAGAGCCGTATTAGAACAGACTAAAGAACTCCTGTTTTCCCCAGGACAGGAAAGCATTGTTGTTGTTGTTAGTTGCAAGATCATGTCCAACCCATCATGACCCCATGGACAACGTTCCTCCAGGCTTTCCTGTCCTCTACCATCCTCTGGAGTCCATTTAAGCTCACATTTACTGCTTCAGTGACTCCATCCAGCCACCTCATTCTCTGCCATCCCCTTCTTCTTTTGCCCTCAGTGTTTCCCAACATTAGGCTCTTCTACAGTGAGTCCTTCCTTCTCATTAGGTGGCCAAAGTGTTTGAGTTTCATCTTCAGGATCTGGCCTTCTAAAGAGCAGTCAGGGTTGAACTCCTCTAGGACTCACCAGTCTGATGCATTACCAACTGTATAAAAGCCTTAATTGAAAATCAACACCCACATTTTCTCACACATTCACATAGATTGTTCTGCTTACAAAAGCAATTTTCTGATTCTGGCCACTAATAAACCCTTCGCTTTTGGAAAAGAGTAGTTTTGTTCTAAGAAGTGAATATTTCTATTATTTGATAGAAATTCAGTGATCATCTCAATTGCCTTTTTGTTCTCTTCTTCAACTGGATATGCAGAATTTATAATTGCCCTTTAAAACATGATGGCAAATTATATGTGACAACAATTTTGCTTTTCAAAACTTTTGCTTTTTGAAAAATATTCTTAAGTAATATGAAATTAACTTAATGATTAAAATGTATTTAATCACATAATGTTTCTGACATACTGCCCAAGTTTGACAAGCCTAAAAGTATTTTGCTGCTGATTTTTGTGTGTACTCAGTGTCTTATATACATCTAGCTGCAGTGTCTAACAATAGTCAGCCAGAATTGATGCATTTCAGTTGCCCTGATACTATTTTTCCATTGTAGCAATGTTGTGGTGAAACGTTTCACCATGTTTATCCCTGACTGTACTTGGATTTTTTGGGGAAAGAAGTCCAAGTGTGAATGCAGAAAATCAATCTTCAGGTAATGTGTAGCACTTCATGGTCTTCAGTATATATATATTTTATTATGTTTTCATTCTATACAATCACATATTTACTGTGCTTAATCAGGGCATATAACATTGAGTAATAAACACGGCCCTCACTTATATAGAAAATGCCCTCTACAATACAAACCCAATATACCACCTTGGCCCACCATACACCCTCTTTCAACCCCCTCCAACACTTCATGGTCTTGTATGCTGGAAGAAGTCTTGTCAACCAGCTCAATGTAATTTGGTGCTCTGTAGTTGCCAAGAAAATGCTCAACAACATCCTTGAATACAGCCAATTTTCCCTGGCCCAACCAACCAGAGCTTTGAACTGCTTCTCGTTGATAACATATCTGATTTGGGGACCAACAAAAATGCCTTTTTAACCTTGGCATCAATTATACTTGGACACATCTTTCTCAACTAATGAAAAACTTTACCTTCCTTGTTCATCCCTTTCACAAAGTTTTTCATGAGTCCACGGTTTATGTGAAGCAGAGGCAAAAATATTTTTGTTGTCAACAAACAGTTCATGTACCACGTTTTTCTGTCATCAAATCAAATTCTTTCAGAGTGGTTATTTCATTTTAATCTAATACTACCCTTGCATGGCTGTGCTATTCATATATATATAACATATTTTCTTGGCACTGTTGACTGGATAAAGAAAGACTCAAAGTTCAGCCATTCCCAACCCAAAGCTCTCTCATTACATTGCAGTTTTTCCTCCCTCCCTCCCTCCCTCCCTCCCTCCCTCCCTCTCTCTCTCAGAGAGAGAGGGACAGTGTGTGTGTGTGTGTTGAGGGGGAATGCTAAAAGGGAGCAAGCCACTTTTCAGTGTTGATTTCTGCCATTCAGCACTTTAAGAAAAATAAGACAATGCCATTTCCTATATCAACCAAATAATTTACCTACACTCATGCCTGTTTATGCAGCTTTGATTCGCCTTTTGTTTTTTGTTTGTTTCTTTTTTAATGCTAAAGTTCCCAAAAGCAGAGATCAATAGATTGTCTTTATCCAGGTTTAATTTAAGGTAAGATTATCCAAACCTTATTTACAGAAGTAATTTTCAGTATTGATTTAAGGACAACAAAGGCTAGCAACTGCTTAGAAGAAATGTTTAATTTTTTTTATCTCATTACACCATATTTACATGGAATTGGAAATGAATTCATGATTTTAATGTTTTCTGAAGGATGTTTCTTGATTTTTGTTTTCAGTATATATATTTTATTATTTCATTATTCACCCTTATAGCTTTATTGGTTATCTATTTGTTCTTTGTTGTGTGAGGTTAGGAAGTTGGATTGAATTGGCACAGCATTTGATTGGTAGGTATCATTAAACAAGATTGACATTTTGAATGGTTAAATGCTACTCCATACTAATCAAACACAAGTTCGGTAGTTAATATATAATCATGGCTGCGTTTTGAAAGGTATGGAAATAAAATTTAATAAATTGAAAATAGGTAATTTCCAGCTGCTGCCTCAAATATTAAACATAAGGAGGAATAAATCATTGGTTCCATCTGAAAATAACACAAGCTGGGTCCACTTAAAAACTACTAGCAGGGCTTAGTTCCTTCATTTCAAGGAATCCTGTTTTAATCCTTGATGTGTGTCTATCAAAAGTAGATAAATGACTTTGTGAGTTCTTGGAAGAAGCTGGCTAATATTACAGAAGGAAGCACACCTCTATTACAGTATGTGTTGAAAGGAACTCTGGGTGTCTGTGTAAATGTACATGTGCACTTGGATATGTTTGCACAAAAGGGATAGTTGGAGCATTTGTTAATGTGGGTGGTATTGTTAGGGGTTGAATGAGTGGGCAATGAAGAGAGTAAAGCAGTGAGTAACCATCTTACAGACTGCTAATAGGTTTGCATTTTTATATTTTTGTGACTCTACATTGAAAGTAAAAAGTGCACTTTTTAAAAGCATACTTGCAGTGCTGAGATTGGAATGACAATTTTAAAAACCTGCTAAAAAGATTTTTTTAAATCTCAGTGCTCCTATGTAAATTAGGTAAATAAGAATGTGCCCTGTGGTAAGAACTATGTATGATTTGCATATGTATAAAGTATACATGTCCAAATGATTCTCTAATCTGGAAACAGAATACTGATGAAAGAATGATTGATACTTGTTCTTGCACTGTCCGTAACTCCATGCATTTCTGTCAGAGGTGGATTGCTCTCGGTTCAGCCAGGATCGGGCAAACCGGTAGTAGTGGTGGCGGGAGGCTCTGCCCACCCGCCCAGATGCTTCTGCACATACACAGAAGCGTTGCGAGCACACAAGCGCACATGAGCAAACTGGTGGTAAAAAAATAGAAACCCACCACTGATTCCTGTGCATATTTAAAATGCTGTGCTCTAGTGCCTGTAATGGTGTGATGGCAGTAGAAGCCACAGAACTGAATAAAGTTCAAGAAACATAAAAGCAAGGTGTTATGCTATGGTTATGTAGCAAGTTTGAAAGAACATTTGGAAACTAATGGGTCTTAGAAACTATATCAATCAGTCAATCAGTAAAAGATTAAGTAAGCTCATGTTATTGTTACCTGTGTGCTCAGAGAAGGCGTGTAGGAGATGGAAGGGAGAGGACATATTGAGATGTTTCTCCCAGAAAACGTTTTCCATTCATGACTGAAAGAAAGAAGACCTTTAGTAAACTCCATGGGTGATGTTGTACGTTCTCATGTGAGTTTCTAGTCATTGACAACACTGTTTATAATACATTAGGGTTTTTATTAGTTTTATTGGCCTATCCATTAAAATAACATTTAGACAATACACAGAATGAAATTCTACAAAGCTAATAAATATCAACATATCAGCATTCAGAAAGATGATTTTGCTTTCTTTGCTTTTGACTCTCCTCTTGAAGTACAGAATGCCTTATCCTTGCTTTGTCACAAATTTATTGTAACTGTGGAAGTTCAGAGTGTTAAATTGAACCAACCAACTTTTTTTCAAATGCTAATTGATATATGGAGATGAAGTTTAGACATCATGACTGACATTTAAGAAAGACATCTGCTTTTGATTAACTTCCAAATCCATGCTCTCCCTGCTTATAGCTCTGTATCAGTGAACAGATTTGGAAGGAATATGTTGACTGCTATAAAGTAAGCCACATGGCTACCCTAAGCATAATCACACATAATCCAACATTTTATGTTGGAGTAATTTTTGCTATCCTAACCTCCTGTGAAGTAGTCTAGGAGAAAGGTTGAATCCAGAGACGTATTAAGGCCAGAGAGACCCAGATTCAGTTCTACACTCAGCCATGAAACTTGCTGAGTGCCCAGTCACTATCTATAGCCTAAGTCAGGGGTGTCAAACTCAACGCCCTGGGGCTGGATCCGCCCTGCGGGGTGCTTAGATCTAGCTCGCGGGGCTGCCCTAGAAACAGCAAAGGACTGGCTTGCAGTGCCTCTGCCAGTGAAAACAGATCGGGCAGCCCTCCTAAGTTCCATTTTTGCAGCTGACAACTGAGCTTGTGAGGACTGTGGGTAGCCCTCCCAAGCTCCATTTTTGCTGGCAGAGGGTTGTAGGAGGCTGTCACAGGTGCTTGGAAGCCCATTTTCATTATCAGAGCGCTCAGGCCCCCACAGGCACTCTGACACAAGTGATGTTGGGCTGGGCATGGCCTGCCTCCCCAAGTCAAACATAACCCTGATGCTCAACCCTCAATGAAATCGAGTTTGACACCCCTGGCCTAAAGTCACTGTTAGAGGAAAAGGAAGTAAAATCCACATCCACCTCCTTCAGCTCCCAGAGGGAAAAAAAGATGTGAATGTAAAAAAATAAAAATAATAGGGTTGGAAGAAATGTCCTTCTGGGTTCAGCTCCAAGTGGGGAAAAGGACACTGGAAACATGGAGGCTGCTTGGAAATATGGTTTTAATGGTGGACAGGACCACATGGTTTGAGGTCCTAAACAGAAAAGGGGGATCACATGCTTCCAGATGTTGGGTGAAGAAGAAAAAGAGACCAAGATGCTGAAAGTTCCTGGTTTTATGCCCTCTCTGGCCTTTGATCTTGATCTTGTATTCTGATTGCTTGTCAGACTCCCATGGGGCCATGCAGGGGCAACTCTGTAGGCTGTCTTGAGTCCAAGTTTGATTGAACATTGCTTCTTCCCAGGGTGTCCTGTGGTGAGATGGGTAAAGGGCTAATACTATCATACCTTAATCCCATCACCCTGGAGCTGAAGGGGGATCTTTGTTATGGAGAATAGACTGGCTCAGGCCTTTTAATGGCCCATTGACAAAGGTTAGCTTAGGTTAGGTTTATTCAACTTGTATGCCGCCCTATTCCCGAGAGACTCAGGGCGGCGAACAACCATGAGGGAAGGGGTACAAATAACAACAATTACAGACAAACAAATTAAAATATAACAACAGTCGCAACATTCGAGTGGGGCCAGAAGATTCTTCAGCCCCAGGCCTGCTGGAACAACCAGGTCTTAGTGGCTTTGCGGAAAGCCGGAAGGGTGGTGAGGGTCCTGATCTCGACAGGGAGATAGTTCCAGAGGGCCAGAGCAGCCACAGAGAAGGCTCTCCCCGGAGGAGTTGCCAGCCGACACTGGCTGGCAGATGGAATTCGGAGGAGGCCTAGTCTGTGGGATCTAATAGGTCGTAGGGAGGTAATTGGCAGGAGGCGGTCTCTCAAAGGTGGGGGCTATTAAGAGTGAGTCTGTTTCCTGCCTAAAAACATGTTTTTCCATTTCTGATCCAGAGAAATATAATATTCTGCCTTTTCAATATTTCCCAGGATATTTCATTTTTCTAGGAGAGGGGTGGGTGCTACCTTCCTACAATAGAATAAGGTGAATTCTGGGAAGGAGCAGAAAAGACATAACTTATTGAGGTGGTTCTTATTTTCTTTGTTGTTCTTTCACACTTTCTAAGGAAGAATCCTTGTCTGCATTTACTGTCTGCTTCTGCATTCTCTGGGAGGAACAAATTTAGTGGTTGAAACTAAATTTCAAACATTGGGGAATGTTTGAAAGGGGAAATATTGGCTTTTCCAATGTGGTGGGCAGGGCAGAATTGGCATTTCTTTCACAGTATGAGGAGCAATCTCAGTATAGTAGAAGCTTATGTTTCCTTCCCTTCTCCATCTACACAGTGGCTCTTTCTCTGCTTGTGTCAACAGCCTGAATGGGACTCTGTTAAGCAGCTGAGAGTCAGGCTGCTCCAGCCACTGTGGCAAAGATTGATTTGGGGCCAGGCCCAGAGATGTAAATGGAAATGTGCCTGGGGCAAAGCTTTTGATGCCAGGGAGGCCCCTTCCTCTTCATGTAGGAGAACAGAGGGGGAACTGATGGAAAGAGATAAGAGGAGCCTTGAAAGAGGCAACCCTCAAGTGGGTGCTTGAAAGTAATAATTGATTTTACAAAAAGACCATCTTTTTTTTGTCCTGCCATTTTCAAAGCCACTGCAGAAATCAAATTTTCTCATGTGATTTTTTTAAGCTCTACCTCTGTCTTTGTAACAGTTGCTGAGTTTACTGCTTAATTTTGAAACTGGTTGCAGTGTACCGTAATTTTTAAGAAAACCCACTGAGATATTGAATATATATGAGTCTGAATAAAGTTTGATTTCTCTTTCCCCTAGATTTTTGTAGCCATGCCCAAAGCATTATGCATAAAATTAGTACCTGTAACCTAACCATTAAGACCCCTGGGATTGTCTAATGGAAGGTTGGAAGTTTGAGACCCATGTGACAGGGTGAGCTCCCGTTCTTGCCCTAGCTCCTGCCAAATTAGTCATTTGAAAGCTTGCAAATACAAATAGATAAACAGGTACCACTTCAGCAAGAAGGTAACAGTTTCCATGCACCTCAGCCAGATGTGGGTTCCGGGTTCTGCTACTGCCAGTTTGCTCAGGGACACGCTTCGGGCACACGTGCGCTTGATGTGCGTTACGCGTGCATGCACAGTAGTAAAAAATGCTTCTGCACATGTACAGAAGCAAAAAACCCAAAATGACGGCTCCTACAGCCCCACCGATAGCACCAGTTCAGGGGCGTGGCAGGCCGAGTTACTACCTACTCGGCTGAACCAGTCCAAACCGTTAGGAACCCACCTCTGATCTCAGCATATAGTCATCCTGGCCACATGACTACAGAAGTGTCATCTCTTGGCTAGGAGACAGAGATGAGCATCACCGTCCAAAGCCAGACACAACTGGACAAGCAGAAACCTTTTCATCTCATGACACCTGGTATTTCCAGTCCTTTTCCACTTCCATTTCTGAGCCTATGTTTTAGATCATACACGAGGATAGAAGTTGTCTTCCTCTTTAAGGAAGATGGGCAGTTCAGAAATGTAAAAATAAATAAATTAAAAAATTATAATTTGCATTCAAGAAAATTGAACACCAACTCCTTTTGCAAGTTCTTGTCTCTTAATTGAGCAAGGTTGGTGTCTAAGAAGGAAGGGATGATGCACCTGGGGACACTGTGTATAATGTCCTGCCCTTTAACATTATTTTTTAGATATTGTTTGAACATGAATCTGAATAGGACTTATAAAGAATTCTGCCTGTAACCCATTTGTTCCTGGCGTCTTGTTATTATTTTGCCTCTTTGGAAGGGATCTTGGAGGTCTTCTAGTCCAACCTCCTGATTAGGCAGGAAACCCTACACCACTTCAGACAAGTGGTTATCCACTCTTCTTAAAAACCTCTGGTGTTGGAGCATTCATGACTTCTGGAGGTAAGTTGTTCCACTGATTAATTGTTCTGTCAGGAAATTTATCTTAGGTTGCTTCTCTCCTTGATTAGTTTCCACTCTTGCTTCTTGTCCTACCCTCAGGTGCTTTGGAGAATAATTTCCCTCTTCTTTGTGGCATCACCAGAGATATTGGAACACTGCTACCATGTGTCCCCTAGTCCTTCTTTTCATTAAACTAGACACACTCAGTTCCTGAAACCATTCTTCATATGTTTTAGCCTCCAATCCCCTAATCATCTTTGTTGCTCTGTTGTGGTTCTGCAGAAACTAAGCAGGAGTGGCTGATATACACTGAGATTTGAGCAGGAATGGTGGGCTCATGCTATTAGTGGTATATACTGAGTATCATTTGGGAAGATTTACCAATGAATCACTACCAAACTCAAAATTTCACCTGAAAGGAGATGTGTATCAATGAAGGTACATTCATACATTGCCTAGCTATATATGTCACACTAATATTGTTGCTTCTTTACCACCATTGACACATGATCACTAATAAATTAACTACAACTAAACATAAGAGAATTAATCACGATATAACAGACATCTCCTTGTGGATTCTATTTGTACATTTTCTGTCTTTGAGGCTATAATGAGGAGAGACTAATCATTCGGGCTCCCTTAGTTAAAATATTTATATTCTAATTCCTGGGTTTTTTTTAACAAAACAAAAAAAACCCCACAGCATAGTTGACACTAAAAATTGGCAGTCAGAGCAATAATGTACAATAATAAAGCATGCATTAAAATATTATGTAAAATGTACAGAATAAAATCTCCATACCAAGCAACAGAGAAGAGCAGCAGCGTTATTATTAAAAGACCTGGGAGAATAAACATATTTTTGCCTCATGTTGAAAAGATAATTAAGATGGCACCAGAGAGGGATTCTAATTTGGCCAGGAGAGGGGCACAACCACCCTAAAGACTGATTCCAGGGTAGCCGTATCCTCCAGGACTACAGGGCACCTGGAACATACCTGCTGAAGATGATATTTGGATAAACACGCTTCTGTGCCTTGCGTATTTTTAATATCAGGAAATGTAAAGTTAGGTTCAAAAGCCAGGATATATGAAGTAACTGAAATAACTGAGGAATTGGAACTAGGCCTCAGTTGGCAGGAAACTATTAATCTCCCCTACACCCTGTACTCCCCCAATTAATTAGCACTCATGAGCTTCACTGATAAAGATCAAAATCTAATTCTGTCTTCCACCACTCCTCTTACCCTTTCCTTTTTCCCCCTTATCTCCATATCACCGTCAAAAAAATACTAAAAAATAGATATTAGTCTCATAGCTCTACACTGGGCATAAGGCCTTTAAAATACCTCAGGACAAGATGGGCAGCACACAAATCTAATGAGAGTGAGTGAGTGAGTGAGTGAGTGAGTGAGTGAGTGAGTGAGCAATCCAATGAATATGTATAAATAAATAAATAAACAATAAACAAACAAACAACAAACAAATAAACAAATAAATAAATAACTGGGAGTTTTGCGTCAGGCATGGGGTTAGTGTCCCTGGTAAATAGCTTTGGAATTTGAAGGTGTTGTAATTTGACCTCATTTATGCAAGGCTTTGTGTTGTGTTTCTGCGGTGGTTTTATGTGTATTAGTTATTTTTGTTTGGTGTTTTTAAATCTTAACTGTTCAAGAGTTGCAATTTGTGAATTGGATAGCCCTATAAATTCCATCAATAAATGAATAAACATATTGAAGTTGCGTTTCACAAAATTGAGAAACAAATTGTGTGCCATAATCAGATAATATTTAAGATGCCACAAAAATACTATTTTTGTTGCAAAAGATCCTAACAAGACTATTTCTCAGAAACTGATAAAAATCCAGAAAGATGGCTGGTTTCAATATCTATTTTTCTCCCCTTTGTGGGGCTATTTAACTCTTTCTGTTGCTTCAAATCCTTCACAATCCCAAATGTAATTCTGAGGTTGAGGCATAGTAAGTAAAGCTAGTTTTTTACTTAGTAGTCAAGAGGGCACAGTGGCCTATCGATTAAGATGCTGAGCTTGTCGCCTGGAAAATTAGCAGTTTGACACCCAAGCACCCTGTGATGGGGTGAACTCTCTTCCTCGCCCCAGCCCCTGCCAACTTAGCAATTCAATTTTATCTATGCAGATAGATAAAATAGGCACCACTTTAGTAGGAAGGTAACAGCGTTCCATGCGCCTCAGCTTATAATCATGCCAGCCACATGACCATGGAAGCATCTTTGCACAACACTGGCTCCCGTGGCTAGGAAATGGAGATGAGCATCGCCCCCTAGATTGGACAGGTGAAACCTTTCTGCTTAGTACCACTGTTTAATTTCTGATAGGAAATATAGCCACCCTGTTCGTTTGGATCCAGAATTCAGTGGGAAGCAGTGTGCCATTTCTCTCTCTCTCAAGGCTTTGTTTGAAATTTTTAAAATGGCTTTCTAATAAAGTCATGTTTGTCAGAGTTTGTTGCATAAATTCAAATCCAGAAGCAAACACAGATAACTGATGCAGCAAGATTCATTAACTTCTTTATATACATAAGAATAGATGAATAAATGTACAATACCAACAGGTGGTTCTTCCAAATAAACACAAGACAGGAGAGTTACAGGCAAACACAAGCAGTTAGCTTCATTTCAGCAGACAAGCCCAAAGAGACTGCTAGTTTACTTCTCAGAGCAACAGACTGCTTAAGTTTCTGTTTCAATTCTCTGCACAGACTCAGATCTGTTTAAGCTCCCATTGGCTGACTTAGTTGCTATGCCTATTCATTGGCTGACCTTGTTCCCGTGTCTCTCCCAGTCATAAATATTTTAACAATGTTTCAGTATGAAACATTAAGTTGCTTTTGAGCCAGATAGCAGAGGGATGATAATTCACCCTGTAATTCACTTTGAACCTTCTTCTTATATCTAGTTCAGTTTTGATGATTATTGGGCTTCTTCTCTCATTCATCTGGTGGAACAGCATCTCCCCACCCCAAGGTTTCGATGCCCCCACACTGTTACACTTTCACAACATAATGGAGGCCTAGGTGTTGCCCCAGGTATTTGAATCATGAAAGAGATGAGCTCTGTTACTAATGATGGTTAATAGTTTGTTCTTGGGCACTGGGGTGGGGCACATTTGAGGGGTTTGTAAGGTGCAAGATCTTGTAAGATGTCACTTTTGTATAAGGTGTGGCTATACAGGTAGTCCTTGACTTACAACAGTTCACTTAGTGACCAATCAAAGTTACAACAGCACTGAAAAAGGGACCTATGACCATTTTTCACAGTTATGACATTTCCTGCATCCCCATGATCATGTGATCAAAATTCAGGTGCTTGGGAACTGACTCATGTAATTACCTTCTGCAACTTTCTGATAAGCAAAGTCAATGGGGAAGCCAGAGCCACCTAACAACCAGGTTACTAACTACAGTGATTCATTTAACAACTGAGGCAAGAAAGGTCATAAAATGGGGCAAAATTCACTTAACAAATGTCCCACCTAACAACAGAAATGTTGGGTTCAATTGTTTTCTTAAGTCAAGGTCTACCTCTATTATAGATAGATATTGTATATAGGTTGTGTGTGTGTCCAGTTATTAAGTTTCATTAAGTGCTGGACTGGGAATGAACCAACTGACAGCCTAATAGCCATTGCCAATATTCCACACAAAAATTCTGGGTGCAGCAGTCCTTATTCCATAGTATAATCACACTTTAGTAAAAGGTTCAGTTGCATACATAAGGCCACAAGTAGTGGAAAACACCTTGCCCATCACCCCATCACCCTGCATTTAATATAAGATCCAAATGGAGAATCTAAGAATGCCCAGTTGAATAGCAATAGCAATAGCAGTTAGACTTATATACCGCTTCAAAGGGCTTTCAGCCCTCTCTAAGCGGTTTACAGAATCAGCATATTACTCCCAACAATCTGAGTCCTCATTTTACCCACCTCGGAAGGATGGAAGGCTGAGTCAACCTTGAGCCAGTGAGATATAAACTGCCGAACTTCAGCTAGCACTCAGCTGAAGTAGCCTGCAGTACTGCACTCTAACCACTGCACCACCTCCGCTCTTATATGTTTAGAAGCGCATGGGGTTTGAAAAGCCATATGGTGGACCTGCCCGGAAACATAAAAATATTGAACAAAAATTTGGAAATGGGTGCAAGAAATTACAGGAGAACAGATAAAATACAAACCCAAAATCTTTCTACTGGGAATAACCAAAGGGAAATATACAAAGAAAATTAAGTACATATTAACACATCTGCTAACTACAGCTAGAATAGCATTTGCCCAATGCTGGAAACAAAATAATACCCCCTCGGATGTATTAGTGATAAAAAAACTTTGGATTGTGCAGAGATGGACAAATTAACATTGAAATTAAAAGACAAAGAAGAGTCGGAATATTATGAAATTTGGAACAATTGGTACAAATGGCTGCAAAACAGGAATAAAATTAATTAAGCCAAAAAATAATATATATAATATATATAAAAGTGTATAAAGTGTGTAAATATAGAAGCGAAATATTATATACATGTACAGGTATGATGACATAACAATGTTGATGTAATAATGACTGTAAGGTGTTGTAGAAGGGAAAAAATAATAATAAAAAATCTGCTATAAGAAAAGCCAGGTTAAAAGGGGTCTTGATTCCAGATATCTTTCTCAGCATTTCATTAGAATCCCCTTCAGATCTTCATGCTTAATGGATGAAGGCCAGGTATGTAGGATAGCTGGTGTATGGGAAAACTTTTGGGAAAAAGGCAGGGGTGAAATTCAGCAGGTTCTAACAGGTTCTGGAGAACCGGTAGTGGAAATTTTGAATAGTTCAGAGAACCGGCAAATACCACCTCTGGCTGGACCCAGAGTGGGGTGGGAATTTTGCTAAATCCTTTCTCCAGGAGTGGGGAGGGAATTGGGATTTTGCAGTATCCTTCCCCTGCCACGCCCATCAAGCCACGCCCACAGAACCAGTAGTTTAAAAAAATGAATTTCACTACTGGATACAGGGCTTGACAGTTTATTTCCTTAGGTGTTTGACTGAATGTTTGACTTTGACAAAAAACAATAATCACCTCTTCCCCCCACCCATTCATCTTCAGATCTATTTTCATCCCTTTCTTAACCCTGCTCAATTAGATTTTAAATTGCTTTAAGGGAGGGATGAGCTGACTGCTGGCCTCTGCTGCTTTGTAAAAGCCTATACACATTATTGGAACAGATGTGTATTGACCAACCATCCTACAGGTCCTAATCTATAGTGGATAGTGCTATTGTCTTCATTAAGCCACTCATCCAGCCCTCCACTCCATCTCTCAGCTCAGAGGAACATCCTCTGAGCAGCTGACTCTTAAGCTCCAGTCTTTCTGACTCAAAACAGTGAGTCAAACCTCCCATGTGTGCGAAGGGCTGACCCTGATGAAGAATCATCCGAATTCCTTTCCCTCTTCTACATGTCCTAATCAGCCTTGTCTTTTGTTTGGCTATAATTTAATGTACAGCATATTGGAAGGTATCATCGCCCCCTTCCTTCCACTGAGCCTCCTCTGAGACGCAATGTGGTGCAGCAGTTTGCTAGGAAGGCATCCTGCTTTTAATTAACAAATTAAAATCCTCGTTAACAATCCAGCCCTAGGGCTGTTTGGAGGCTTGCAGTAGCAGAGTATTTGTTCTGGAAACAGCATTAATTAGTAAAAAGGTATAAAACAGGCCCAAACATATATGCATTCACAGAGGGAAAGGAAAACCACAGAGGGTATTTAGGCATCTCTGTTAGGCAAATGAGGAACAACTAGTGAAGAGAACAAGGGTCGCATTAGTCATGTTGGTAAGTGACACTGGGAAGTAATGATAAGGATGTAGCCTTCTAGTAAGAATCTCCTTTAACATTTAACCTCAGCCAATAGCACTTAGATTTATATACTACTTCACAGTGCTTTACACCCCCACTCTGAGCATTTTACAGAGTCAGCATATTGCCCCCAACAATCTAGGTCCTCATTTTACCCACCTCAGAAGATGGAAGGCTGACTCAACCTTGAGACGGGTGAGAATCAAACTGCTGGCAATCAGTAGAGTTAACCTACAATGCTTCATTCTAACCACTGCACCAGCACAGCTCAATAACTATATTGTGTTTTCTCCTTTCTCCCACCACCCTCCCAAGAAATGAGTACTAGCTGTTGCTGGTACTTGGAGATGGACTAGAGTAGATGTTGGACTGTTAGCTCTGTAGATGTGTAGTGAAGCCACATGTTTTATCCCTTATTATTTCACAAGCTACAGGGGGTCTGATAGGAATTCAGTAGAGCCATGTTTGGAGGAGTACAAGTTACCCATTCCTGGATTATAATGCTATCTTGCCAATTCTGTTAGTTCACAGTCAGGTGATTACACTCTCTTGTTCTCCCCAGTGATGCTGCTTTGACTTGGTATGACATTTCCCTCTCCTGTGGGTTTTAAAAGGAAGAAATAAAGTGACACATTCTACCTGGCTGTTAATCAGTCTCAGGTGATTGTATAACTAAGTAAATCCAAAGGCTGTATTTTATTTGTCCCTAAATAGATCCATGTATTGGGGACGATGGCAAATAACATTTGTAGAGCAAAAAGAGGAAAGGGGGAGAAAGCATTGCCTAAAATTAGCCATGGAAAAGTATAATAAAAGCATAAAATAGTTAAGGTGAAGATTTCCTTAATACTCTAATCGGGTCCTTCTTACAAAATGGTGTACCTCTGGAGAAAGTGTATGCTATTTGTAAACTTTGGATGAAGTAAGCTCTGTATGTACATCACTTTAGGAAGCAGGTTATTACAAGCAAAAACAAAATCTTTGTAGACTACATGTAGAGATAGTAAAACAAAATACAAATACCTACAAACAGTATTAGAATAACTGTACCAAATGTTGACACGGTGGCTCAGTGGCTAAGACGCTGAGCTTGTCGATCAGAAGTTTGATAGTTCGAATCCCTAGCACCGCATAATGGAGTGAGCTCCCATTAGTTGTCCCTGCTTCTGCCAACCTAGCAGTTTGAAAGCATGTACAAAATGCAAGTAGAAAAATAGGGACCACCTTTGGTGGGACGGTAATAGCGTTCCATGCGCCTTTGAAATTTAGTCAGGCTGGCCACAGGACCACGGAGATGTCTTTGAACAGCGCTGGCTCTTCAGCTTTGAAACGGAGATGAGCACCGCCCCCTAGAGTCAGGGACGACTAGCACATATGTGTGAAGGGAACCTTTACCTTCGCCTTTAACTGTATCAAAAGAAAACAAAGCTAGTGCCAGTAGTAATAGGTGCCTTGGGTGCAATCCCAAAACATCCGGAGCACCACTTGGTCATCACCGGCATTGGTAATATTATCATCAGTCAATTCCAAAGGCAGCTTTACTCAGAACAGTTTACATCCTCCAACAATACAATTAAATATGATTAAGCAACAACATCAGCCTCTCCCACCTTCTTGAGAAGGACTCGATAGGTGGACCAAAATGCCAAACCAGTTTGAATATTTGACTATGCGACCCACCATAACAATAAGAGCATGAAGAGTTCACAGCAGTCTGAGTGCTGCTGAATCCCCCCCAAAGAACCAACAGAGCAAGCAGAGTCCACAGGAGATTTCATTGGCTCATAAACAAAGCCTGGGGGGTGAACAATTAAAAGCAGCTGACAAAACACGGTGGGGCCGGACCCCAAAATTGGCAGAAGGGAGACATTCCATTAGTAGCTGAGCTCTTGGCTCACTGGTGGTATGCTTAAGGGCAGAAGAAAAGTTGGAGCACATGACGAAGTAGCATAGAAATCTTGTTGCACAAAAATATTCATATTTTGCCTTAGAGTCTGCCATTTTATTTGCGATGCTTAGCTTCTATCCCATACCATCATGAAGTTTCAGGGCAGATTTCAGGGAGACTGAACTATATTTTTGGCTCCAAATATTTTCAGTACTGTGGTGTATGACAATAAGTTCAGTAATTTTGCTTTCAATGATTGGATATTTATCATAACCTTGCTGGACTAAAGCACTGTGTAAGTGTTAAGTATCAGGTTACTGTTTTTAGGGTGGGTTTCATTGACAAATACTGAAAGAAAACAAGTATTTATATAATGAACAATGAAAACTGAATCTCAGTTGAACTCCAGAATGAATGGAATTTAAGTATGGACACAATTAGAACCACTGATCATCCACAAAACCCACACCTTGTAATTGAAACAACTTAAGTGTGATCATTCCACATTTTCTTGGTTCTTCTCTCCTAATCATCACTAAGCTTTGTAGGATGATATTTATATGACAAGAATTTCCAAGAGCAGTCAATAGCATCTCCACCCTTCCATGTTTCTGAAGAAAAGTCCAATTCACAGTGTGGATTTGTTAGTTCCTCAGTTGTCACCAAATTCTATTGTATAATTGCCACAATCAACCTTTATTAGTTAGCTTCATCCCCTGCCTTTCCTCTAGGAACACAAGGCAGTTTACACAGCAATCTCCTTTCATTTTATAGTTTAGTTAAGAGCTGTGGTGGTGCAGTGGTTAGAGTGCAGTACTGCAGGCTACTTCTGCTGATTGCCGCTTCCAGCAGTTCGAGTAATTTGATTCTCACTGGCTCAAGGTTGACTCAGCCTTCCATCCTTCCAAGGTGGGTAAAATGAGGAGCCAGACTCTGTATACTGCTTAGAGAGGGCTGTAAGAGCAGTATATCAGTCTAAGTGCTATTGCTATTAGTTTGAGAGAAAGCTCACAGTTACCTACATAGTTTCTATGGCTGCAGGCAAGCCTGAACTGGGTCTAATTATTGGGACACATTGGTTCTTGCATACATATATCTATATCTATCTAGTCAGCAAGTGGATGCCCTCTCTGTATATATCTAGCACAATTGCTTCAAGCCAGTCAAGGTCATAAATACACAAGCTGTTAGGGACTGTGTCATCCCATGGGTTGCTGAGTACAAGACAGATGTATAGCAATGGTGGAAAGAGGCATAAAAGCCTCTCAACCTTTCTCCCTCATTGTTGGTGACAAGGCCAGGGTGATCTTTTCAAGCTCAGGCTGTCCCTGGACACTGTCAGGCTGCTTCTGAGTGCAGTAAACTGTCAACGTATGTTACTGCTGTTGAGGTTGTGTGCACACACTGTGAGAAGACAGGCTGTGTCCCTCCCCAATGCAATCAGGGTCTGTTGGTGATAGCTTGAACGTGACACTTATTTATGCTGCACTAAGGGAGAGGGAGTCACAGTGCTAGGCTTAACCTGTGAGGTGCATGGTCTAAAGACTGAGCAAGTACCCTCAGCAAAGCCATATGTTCTGACCCAGGCTTCCTTAACAAGCAAGAAGCAGAGTCTTGGTCCCGGCAAAACCTCTTTTATTTACTCGATTGTGAATTCCTTTCATTCACAGTCCAGAAAGCTTAGCAAACAGTCTTTCAGAGGGTTGTTTATCAAATATAAAACTTATCTCAGTTGGCGAGCTGTCAAATAACTACTTCCAAACACAGGGCAAGGCAAAACTTGGCACAGAGTCTCTTATAGTTACAAACAGAACTTTTCTCTCTTGAAACGGCCGAATGAACTTATTGTTTCCTGCAAAAGCCCACTCCCTGTTCATTCCTCTTTTTGTTTCCTATGGGTGGGGCCAATCACCTCCAAGATGTGGCTTTACCTGCTTTCTTAGTTGTTCTTGTCTTCTGGCAGCTCTGCGCATGCGCACACTGGGAACAGGCTCCAGCTGTGCTTCTGCCTCACTGCTGTCTAGCTCCCTCTCTGCCTCCAATGCAGAGTCCTCGTCTGAGCTTTCCTCAACCCCCAGGACTGGCCCATGTTCCTCCCCAACCTCCTCACTGCCTGACTGCTGCCAGCTCTACTGGCTGCTGGCTGGCCACAACACCATGCTTGCTTCTTCTCAGCTATCTGATCCTTCTTTCTCTTTCCTAACCACAGGCTGTAGCTAACCCTTAAGTAATACTTGTGCATCAGAGCTGATGCATTTTGCTGTCTTCCAACCTTTTGCCTTTTGATAGGCAAATCAGCAGTACCTTTGCTACCCGTGCTACTATCCAAAATGCAAAGACACGAGCTGCTGGTTTCCAGCCATCTCCGTATTACGAGAAACAGGAAATCTGCAACCACCAGGCAAATGAAATTTGCTCCAAGGTTCAGAGGGCCGTTAAGCACATTTGCTTTAATACATTCGGCTTATCTTTTGACACAGGGCTTGTCCACTCCCCCAGATTTCTTTCCTCCTCCCAATATCAGGAATGAGAAAAAAACATGTACAAAAAGTTGTAAATCAGGAAGACGAGGCTGTGTCAGAATCATTGCCCTCGTGAGGCAATCTCTTTGCTACCCTTTGTGCCTTGAATACATAACATGTTGTAAAGTCACACTGTGCAATTCTTATGGACATCAGGCATCCTGGACTCCACGCACTGCTTAGCAGCAACTTCCAGCCAGTGCCGATCTCCCTTAGAAATCTTTTACCTAATCTATTTACTGCCCTTTTGCAATGTGATTAGTCTATGTAAGAAATCCCAAATCTGATCAGACACATTTATATGAGTTCAAGCAAAAGGTTGTGGAGGAAAGCAATTTTGCAACCATATGTTCATGCTGGGGATTTGGCCACCATGTCATACTGGAAAAGCTGTGCCTTTAGGCATCTGGCTTGCCTCAAAAGTTATGTTATTTTGCACTTTTTGGTCTTCTCCGCTTTTATTTGTTCAGGTCAAAAGTCTGTGTAGAACATTCTTATTTGTGGTTAACTCAATAAAGGTTTACTCCATTTTCTAGGTTAGTATGATATACTGTCTAGCTTCCCACAATGCATTAAACAGCTTTAAACCTCTAAAGGGTTCACTATTCATTATTTCATTCATTTGTTAGATTTATATTTTGCCTTTCCTCCTGGAGCTCAAGAGGAATACATAGTGCTTCATTCTTCATTTCCCTAGCAATAACACTGTGAGATAGGCTGGGGTGAAACAGAATGACAGGCCCAAAGTTACTTTGTGAATTTTCATAACTGAGGATCAGTTTGGAGCACCATTTCTTTGGTGCCCCTCCAACCCCACTCATGTTGGTCTGCATTAGATTGATGTTCATTCATTGATGTCTTGCTAAATACCAAATGCTGAAATCTAGTACACAAGAAAAATAAATTCAGCCTGAAACATATCGCTCTACAGTTGATTTATCAATCATGTGAATTCTCCAAATGGCAGCATGACCAATAGGTTCCTGTCCCACAAGAGAGATATATAACTCCATTCTTCTTAAAGTCAAATAGATTCCCTCAACTTGATGAGTGGCAGGTCAGTGTTTTGTTTGGAATAAGGTCCACCTGAGCAGGAAGGGGCTAGTGATAAACAAGAAATAGAAGGGCATATCTAGTGGGACATGAAGCTAGAAGGGGTTAGCTGAGTATTCTGTTATGTCAGTGCTTTGAAATGGCCATATAGATGTAGGAGATGAGCCTGAGGGAAGGGTCAAATGCACCATCAGTCTCAACTCTCTTCACACCCACAAGAGATTTAAGTCCAGCCCACCTTGAATTTTGTTGACTCTTAACCTACTGCCAACTCCCTTTGACCATTAGTAGTTCATATTCTTGTAGAGAGCTTCAGCATACAATAGACATATATCTGTTCATCTGAACTGCTTGGACTTCTGATTTTCTGCCCTTGACATGAATTGCTGTTTTGTGAATGGCCAAATATTTATCCCCAGAAATCTTTTTGAGGAATGTTTAAACACTTGTTCATTAACCCAGAAAGATTGCCTTTCCCCCCCAAGCTATACTTGCAGTCCTGTTGATTCAGTTACCACACTAGGTAGCTTTCAATGAAAAACTGGAATTATCTTCAGCAGATATTGGTATGTGGATATTGTAAAACATCCTGATCCTGGAACAGCAAGTGGGAGAGGAAAATAGCAATAGCACTTAGATTTGTATACCACTTCACAGTGCTTTCCAGACCTCTCTAAGTGGTTTACAGAGTCAGCATGTTGCCCCCAGAAATTTGGTTCCTCATTTCACCCACCTCGGAAGGATGGAAGGCTGAGTCAACCTTGAGCCTGGTGAGATTCGAACTGCCAAACTGCAGGCAGTTGGCAGTCAGCAGAAGCAGCCTGCAATACTGCATTCTAAACACTGCGCCAACACTGCTCTCAAAATATATTTGATAATGGTATGTAATAATATAATATGCCATAGTAATGAATTAAGCAAGTTGTTTTTTTCTTTAAGAATGATTTTTTTTCTTTAAGAATGTTCCAAGGAGTTTTGCAAACAGACCTATAGAAACAGATGTGAGGATGGAAGGGAAATATCTTGTGTTGCCAAAAGAAGGCCTCAACTCTGATAACCTTGACAGTATGTTGGGCTCCCACACTGTGTACTCCGTTCGTTGCCTGATGGCTCTCAGCATGAGCTTGTCAACTTCTTAGATGGATCCATTTCGGCATGCAAGGTGTGCATGCTGTGTTCTGAGCCTAGCAGATGGCTGCATTTTGCATGGGGGTGGGGGTGGGGAGTGCAGCATCTAACAGTAGAATTCGTAGGAAGAAAATGCAATGCAGGTTCATTTACCAAGAGTCAGCTAGGCCTTTCCAGCCAGGCCTATCAATCAGTAGTGACAAGAGTAACCTTTGGAAGAAAGGGATTGAGCCTGAGCAAAGGAGGATAAGTGAGTGTTGGATGCAGATGTGGAATGTCAGCTGGGAAGACAGTTTAATACAAAAGGTGGATCCAGTGCATTAGCTACTTTGCTCACTCTTCTTTACCCATCTTTTCACTCATACTTAATACAAACATTTGATCTACAGTAGAATGAATTCAAATTGAGAGCAAACTCAAGTTCATGCCAACAAGAGATATAACCTTAGTCCTCAATACTCTACAGTGTGTGTGGATTGCTATTTTTATCCCTTCACGTTCCTTACTGAGTCCAAGATTTGACCCTTGTGCATTACATGTGTAGAGACTACAAAAAACTATTAAAATAACATATTGTCCATTTCCAAATCTATGAATTGCAAACTAAGTAAAATCCGTTAATTGACTTCTGCCAATATTCCAAGAAGGTGTAAAATTAGCCGTGGTGGCACAGTGGTTAGAGTACAGTGCTGCAGGCTATTTCTGCTGACTGCCAGCTGCCTGCAATTTGGTAGTTCAAATCCTGCAAGGCTCAAGCTTGACTCAGCCTTCCATCCTTCTGTGGTGGGTAAAATGAGGAACCAAATTGCTGGGGGCAGTATGCTGACTCTGTAAACCGCTCAGAGAGGGCTGTAAAGCACTGTGAAGCAGTATATAAGTCTAAGTACTATTGCTAAATTAAATTAGGGAATAAGAAGACAAGATTATTCAACTATTTCTGCTGACTGCCAGCTGCCTGCAATTTGGCAGTTCAAATCCTGCAAGGCTCAAGCTTGACTCAGCCTTCCATCCTTCTGTGGTGGGTAAAATGAGGAACCAAATTGCTGGGGGCAGTATGCTGACTCTGTAAACCGCTCAGAGAGGGCTGTAAAGCACTGTGAAGCAGTATATAAGTCTAAGTACTATTGCTAAATTAAATTAGGGAATAAGAAGACAAGATTATTCAACTATGATTCAAGGGTTGGAAACTTGTTCATTTTTCTGGCAGTTTCAGTTCTGCTGTGATCTATCCATATATGTGTCAAGCAAGAATTCCCAATCCCCAGGCTGCAGCCTGTTGGGAACTGAGCTGCCAAAGCGGCGGTCAAGCACACAAATTTCCTTTGTGCATGTGCAGGATTTATGTAGTGTGTGCAAAAACATTCCCTCCCCCCTCCACTGAAACAACTGAAGCCACCACTACCAGTCCAAAAAGGTTGGGGACCCCTGCCTTAAAGGACTTTTCAAATATTTTTTTTTTCTGGTAAACATGTATTTTTACATGTTTTTCATTCCTAGGATTTTTTAAAATTTAATTTACAAAATATTGAAATAGCCTAATTCATCCACATTGTTTTTTTTTTAAATAAAAATTATCAGGACTCTACTCTTCCTTCCTCTTTATTTATTTATATATGTTAAAATAATAGTTGTCGTTTTTTCAGATTTTATTTATTCATATGCTTTTTGTGGGTACTTCTGTGGCTTTATGATTTTTTAATGTTGAACTCTAGAAAGGATGTTCCCCTTTCCCTTTAGCAACCTCCCCCCCACACACACACATTTTATAGGTCTTTTTCCCCGCTTGTGGTTTTTTATTGAAAATTATGTATTGTATAGATGTTTAGAGAGAACCTTGAACAAAGAATCCAAGAACTATTATATAAGCATCAGTTTGTACAGGAGAGGGTGAAGATGAAATTTAAGAGGGAAGAATTTCTGATAGATTTTCAAGATTCTGATGGTTGGTTATGAACCATCAAGTCATTTTTAGTAACCACATAGATATAATTTCACAATGACAATCTCTCCCTAACAAGATCTTTCAGGTCTTCTTCCAACAGAGCACTCAACACCACTGCAACTGACTCCATTCACTTGGCTGCTAGTCCTCCTCCTCTTCCTTCCTTCCATCTTTTCCACCATTAGAGGAGCCCTCTCCAAATAACTGGGCTTTCACATAATGTGTTTGAAGTAAGATGATTTGAGCCCGGTTATTTGTGAGAACTCTAATTGATTTGTTTGATGATCTATTTGTATGTTTTCTTGGCTGTCCATGATGTTCTCAGGTGTCTCCCCTAATACTAAACTTCAAAAGTATTAATACTCTTGGGAAGGAGGATCCATGTCGTGATGTTACAATGTGCGGTCTCAATACTCCGAGATCACCGTTGATACTTTTGCCACTGGAGGGTCCATTGAGACCTAAACCATTCCGTAGAGACTGTGATCAGGAAGACAAAGCCTTGCTGGTCTCAGGGATATCACAAAATCATTTATAGATAGATAGATAGATAGATAGATAGATAGATAGATAGATAGATAGATAGATAGATAGATAGATAGATAGATGATGGGTGGGTGGGTGGGTGGGTGGGTGGGTGGGTGGGTGGGTGGGTGGAGATGGAGATGGAGATATAGATGATCGATAGATAGATAGATAGATAGATAGATAGATAGATAGATAGATAGATAGATAGATAGATTTATTTTAGCACTGTTTTTTTACATTTTCCTTAACTTGCACTACTAGAGTGTGCAGATCCTTTCCATTTTCAGTTTTCAGAGTATAGAATAGGTTATTGATGCTTCTTACTCCACAAGATTCTGTTATTACAGAACAGTATTTATAACAATAAGAGTTCCATTAATCTACATTTCCTGACCTGGTTTACTTTGAATAAATGGTATACTTATCCAGATCACATCTTAATTGTGTTAAGATTTTGACAATTAAATATAGTATCCCTGAACACAATAATGCTGGTATGGAACAAGAATATATGTATACATATACAAAACATTTTAAAAAGACTTTACCATTATAATCCTCTAATACACCACTAAATATAATTAATCATATTAACAATACTTTACATTTTATGTAGACAAAATCCTAGAACTGTGTAATAAAATTAGATTTGAAAAAACATGTTTTAACACTCATACAACAGAAATTTGAAAAGCTGTGATCAACACCTACTAAACTTTCATAAATATTTATTTGAAACAAAGTGACACAAAATTGAACAGAACATAGATTCCCCAAATATTTTTCTTCTTTTCTGCTCTTTTATATCTGACCAAATGTTGCTATTTAATTCATATGTTTTTTTTGACATCAATAGATAAAATGTCTATTTCCAGAGCTGAAAAGGGAAATAGATTTATATCTTTATGTGTAATTTATTGTGATGTTCTAATATAAAGCATCTTTATTTATTTACATTTCATATTTCTAAACCACTTGTCTCCCTCAAAATCTTTTCTTTCAATGTTGTAGTTTCAAAGACCAGAAATGGAAGTAAATGCACCTGTGCTCCATTCTTGTTGATATTGTAATAATGACTTTCCTGTGATATTGCTGTCTGTGGCATATTGCACTCTTTTGTTATGCTCGCTGGGAGAAAATCTGGAACATCTCAGTTTCTTACACATTTTGGTTTGGCGTTCCCAGTACATCTTCGGTACATGTTTGGAAGAGTTAACAAGTTTCCTACCTACATGTCCTACCGCCAAATGCAGGCGGCCTTAAATGTTCCTTTAGCGGGAGCTCCATTTAGTGCTCAGAAAAAAGAATCAAGCAAAACAAATGATTGACTATATTGATTTTCGGTGAAATAAAAGACATCAAGGTAGTACTGCCAAGAAGGGAGGTATAACTATCTTTTCAGACTTGAGGGATGCAAGCAAGCCTAGATTGGAACAAAAGGAAGGTCCAATATGTTATTAGTCATTTCCTTAAAGAGAAAACAGGAAAAAATCTAAATACTTTCAAGCAGCCGTTGTATAACCTTTGAGGTTCAGAAAAGGATTAACTTGTTTTGGTACAGAATTCCTTCATCTTGCAGAAACTCCAAAGATCTGCTTGATGGAAGTTTCTCGGAGGAAGATTGCCGCCACAGCCCTTTTGACTTTCTCGTGAGCGCAAATGAATTTAGCACATTTTAATGGTCATGCCATCCAGTGGTGAAATGTAAATTTTTTTGCCACCGGTTCTCTGGGTATGGCATGGTGGGCGTGGCTTATGGGGGGGCTGGGGGGACATGGCTAACTTTTAAAAAGTTTAAAGCACTTTTTTACTACCTATTTGCCTGAACCAGTAATAAAAAATGCTTTAAGAAGTGGAGGGGGGAAGGTTCAGCTGTGCCGTGCAATCGTGGGAACCTTTTTTTTTTTTTTTCACTTTTTAAAGCATTTTTTTTTCTGCTGGTTCGGGCGAATAGGCAGGAAAAAAATGCTTTAAAAAGTGAAAAAGAACAAGCTTCCAATGATAATGCGGCTCACAGCTGATCCGCACGATCTTCAGAAGCTTTTTTTTACTACCAGTTCACTGAACCAACAACAGTTGTCCCTACTGGTTCATGCAAACCAGTGCAAACTGGTAGCATTTCACCCCTGATGCCATCCACTAACCATGGCAAAAAAAAAATGTCTCACAGAAAAATACAGTAGTTTTGGATTACCTGAAATACATTATGAAAGCCACAGCTTCACAATGACTACTCTTAAAGAAATCCTACTTCTCAGTGCTACATAACTTTATAGCCAGTTATCTTTGCAATGTGATGAGGCACAGATGATGCCTTGAGATTCTTTCTGAAATTGATTGGAACTGGATTGGATGGCCACCTTAATGAGGCTCATTTCTTTCCTTGGTTGTGTTTTCAATTAAGTTCTTTGGGGACGAAAGATAGCCAAACATCTGAAACATTATAACCAGGTCCATATTCTCACTCAAGGTGATGCTTGTTGAAGCACCTGTGATTTAAGCTAATGTATTTCAGTCCACAGCTTCTGATAATGAGACCGGGAAGCAGACTTTAATTGCGAGAACATTATCTTCTACCTTGAATCTGAGAAAAAAAGAAATGGCCATATAGCCAAATGGCCTATGAGATGTCAAAATGTTTGGCCATTCAGGTGTGTAGATAAATAATAGCCCTAATTCCAGAGGATTGTACTGAAGTGCAATCGTGTTATGGAAACAATAAATTCAGAAAACAACTATACACTACTCATGTTTGAATGATTTTGTATTAGCCTAATAAACCAGATATGAATTACTCTTTTGTCTGCACATGTTGAAACTTTTTGCAAGCTGAAACACCATGAAACCTTCAGTGAAGGATAGGTTTCAGTTTCACCAAGTAGATAATAATGGTTAACTGTTTTAAAGTAAACAAGGACATTAAGTAGAAAAGCACTTAACATAGTTTACCCATTTGGAGAGTATGTATTTCCCAGTTCCTTAAAGCCCGGGTCACCTACACAAAAGTACAAGAGATCAGTTTAAAAACAACCATTCTCCTGAAATCTTTACCAAGAACCATGCTATGGCAGTCTCTCAGACATCCAAAGTTTGAAAAATAATAGCATTTCCACCAAACTTCCAAAAGTGCGGGGCCAGCATATTCCAGAACGATGGGGCCACCACATAAAACATCTGTTTCTGAGCTTCCATACTTTGAACAGAGAAGAAAAAGGGACCAAAAGCATTGTTTCCAGGTCTGATTCCACAGCCTCCATTTGATCTCACCCTATCTGATGAAGATTTCTTGATGGGTAACATAGATCTAAGATCCCATAAAGACCGAAGAGCTTTGTAGATAAAAACCACTAACTTGTAGTCTCTAGTTTTCAAGAAAGGTTTATGTAGGCTCATCCATATTCTCCCCCTGTATCGGGTGGTCCAGGAGAAGAGCGTTTTCTACCATGGCTCCCAGACTCTGGAACATCATGCCCCCCCTCCACCCCAGGTAACATCCACACCCACCCTTTTGGCTTTCAGAAAAGCCCTTTTCTTTTCAGAAAAGACATGGCAGTGCCACCTGGCTTGGGGATCCAATGGGAATGCATCATTCTGGAGGTAGTTAATGGAGTAAATTAAGACCCACTACCTCCCTGGGTGCATCTTGCTCCCTTCCCATCTTTGTCAATTTTAGCCAATGTTAGTGTTACTATTGGTTTAATATTTCATACTGGTGTTTTATTCATTATTCATTGTAAGCTGCCTAGAGTTACCTCCAGGCAAAATGGGCTGTATATAAGTTTGAAGATAGACAGATAAATGGATGGATGGATGGATGCATTATGCCTGCATGCATGGAGGACGGACAGATAGATAGATACAGGTTGAAAGTTGAGGACTACCTGTAGATAGATAGATATGCTGATATCCTGTGTTCTCACCTTGACATCCTCACCCCTTTAGTAATATGTAATGTTTCTTACACTCTGTAGTGAAACAGAAATATGGGCTACTTCCTCATTCTTGGTAGCAAAACCTAGAAGGAATTTGGGTAAAATGTATGTGGAAAAAAATCTTCCACCACTGTACATCAATGTTCAATACAAGGGCTTCATTAGCAGGAAAAAAGGGAGAACTGCAGCAGGATTAGCTAAAACCTGTGTCACAACTACCGCGTCAAACTAGAGAAATCTGAAATGCCAAGGTTGCAGGATCAGGACATTGTGAGCTCAGCAAGCCACCTCTAATAAACAAGGTGCATTTGTTTAACAGGAAGGTTGTTCTTTTAAGACTGAAAAGCAATTAAATACAGTAATGGCACGGAGTCTTCATTGTCAGGAAACAGGGCACTCGGGAGAGCTTGGCTTGTCCTCAATCTGCTGTGGTGACTGAAAATAAGTGCTCCAGCGGACAAAAGGATATATGTGCCCTCTTCAGGCTCGTGTAATCCAATATAGAGAGCTCTGCAAGAAATTGCATTTCAAGAAGCAAAAAGATACTATATTTGCCATTATTGGATTTGTGTGTCTGCCAAGCTGTTTACTAATAACTTGTGGAATTTTTTTAGGATATGGAGAAATGCTGACTTCACGAGACACACAGATTGTGGACAGGTCTAGTGGCTGACAAACTTGATGTCCTGTGTTAATTCTCCTGTTTTTCTTCTTCGCATTTTTTTGGTTAGAACTGTGTTGTCCTTTTCAATACATGAAGATTCGTATGTTTGCGTGCGCGCGCACACACACACACACACACACACACACACACACACACAAACACACAGAGAGAGTTTCTCAGCCTGTTGCATCTCTCACACCTTGATGTACAATAACCTTTGCTGTTTGTCCCAGCAGACAAACAGACAAGTTGCATTTTCACAATGACTATTGATTAGCTTGGATTCTGTCAGGAGGCAGCAAACAAGGAAGGCAAGCCATGGGTCTAGTCTCTTTGTTTCTACCTGTCCAAGTTGCCATCTGTACTAAGATTGCAAGGATAAAAGAATGACTTGGACTGGGATGAGGTTGCTTGCAGTCTGCTGCTCCTTCCCAACAGTGTGAGGGAAGTTCTGCAAGGTTATGCATATCTCATATTCAACTCTTCCCCACCCAGCATGGGCTCCTCTTGCTATACAGGTAGTCTTCATTAGCAACAACTGGAAATTACAAAGGACCTATTTGGGGGCTATTTATGAATGAGATTCAAAATTATGACAGTTGCAAACCCCTCATCACCACGATCACGGTTGTTTACGGCTATTTGCAGCATCCTGCAGTCATGTGACCGTGTTTTACGGCAGCGTTGCCAAAAACCAGCATTTACTTCCGGTTTTCAGCAAAACTGAGTCCACTTGATTCCCCTGTGGATGCTACTTCCACTTAACAGCCAACACAAAAAAATTAATAAAATCAGGTTGATCGTGTGACTGATCCATGTTACAACCATGACAGCTCCTTTATGGTCATAAATTTAGGACTACCCATAATTTTTTCCTCTAGTAGTTCTGCAGTGTCTCTGCTTATGGGATTATTTGCTTGCATCTGTCTTCTTGTAGGCACTTAACTGGCCCCTTTCATGCCAGGTCTATGTTCTCCTGGCCTCACCTTCTTCAGCCTTTTTCTTTTAGTTACTATTGTTGAGTGGTGGTAGCGGCATAGTGGTTAGAGTGCAGTACTGCAGGCTACTTCTACTGACTGCTGGCTGCCTGCCATTTGGAATTCAAATCTCACCAGGCTGAAGGTTGACTCAGCCTTCCATCCTTCCAAGGTGGGTAAAATGAGGATCCAAAATTATTGGGGGCAATAGGCTGACATGTTTAAACCATTTAGAGAAGGCTGTAAAGCATTATGAAATGGTATATAAGTCTAAGTGCTATTGCTATTGTTTCTGCATGGATTGCAGCTCCCTCTTCTTGCATCCGCTAAGCAGATCCAACTTTTAAAACTATTCTCGTCCTCCAAACAACCTCCTACCCATTTCTCCCTTTGTTTTTTGCCTGCATTGTGTATTTCTGGTGCTAAAGTTTCATTTTCTTTTCCTTCCGTCTGAATGTATTCAAGATCAGTTCTCCTCTTCTTCATCATTTTCTTCATTTATTTCCATTTAAAAGTGGTCAACAGTCTTAGTTTTATTCCCTTTGTAGAAACACAGACAGAAGGGACCTAAGTGGACACATTAACTCCTGCATCCTGCAGAATGCACTGCACCATTCCTTGATAGGTAACTATTCAGTTATCAGTTTGAAAATCTCCACTGAAGGGGGGGAGGACCCTGTTTCTTGTAAGTAACCATTTCCACTCTCTTATTGCTCTTCCTGTCAAGAAACCCTTCCTAATATCTCATAAGTATCTACATCTTTGAAATTTCATCCCATTAGTTCTAATCTCACCCTCTGCAGAAAATGAATGTAAGTCTGAATGCTGCACAGTGTGACAACCATTCAGGTGTTTGAAGGCAGCTAACAACTTTCCCCTCTCAACCTTCTCTTCTGAGAACTAATGTATGCATTCATGCTCATGATCCTTTTCCTTCCTCTTTACAAATAGGCCTTATTTGTTCTGTTCTATGCCTCCTTTTCTTCCCTTTCCGGTGAATGTATATTTTAACAGTTCATGTTCATTTATAATTATTCCATCTCATTTGCAGTTACTCTAAAATTATTTCTAGATGACACTTTTATAGTGCTGTTACTCTGTCCTATGGAGATTCTTTCAAATGACAGTACTTACGTTTTTTATTTATGTACCTCCACTATTTTCTGATTGCTTCTTCGATCTTCCACTTAAAGCTCTGAGACGAAGAAAAGATGGTGCCGTAAACAGCTTTCTTCTGGGTCTTCTTTTAAAAACTTCTCTGTGTACCTACCTTAAAACCGTGGGATTTCTTGATAGTTAGCCATGCCTGGAAATGAAAATAGTAAGATGAAAAACAAGAGAGATGGCTGGAGATTAAAAGAACTGAAATCCAACCAACTTCCAAATAAGCGTAAAGAGAAAGTTGTAGAAACTCCCATTTTTGAGGTCACTGTGAGCAAGTTTAGATTGTCCATATTTGAAGGGGGGGACCACAAATCTGTTGGATTCTTGCAAGCGAATGCATTTACACTCAATATGTGGCAAGCATGTGTGATGTTAGCATTCCCATCTGCCCGCAGAATCTTACAAACAAAGGGAGAAAGTTCTCATAACTTACTGAAAACCACACTTGGATCAGGAAATCTAAAGCCCACTTGCTCACTCTGTGCTCTTTAAATAATGCAAAACTGTTAGGGCCGTCTGCTGGAGCTGCATCTAAACAAGGTAAATGGATGAGAACTAGAACACGTCTTCAGGAGATGATGCTGGGACTGTGTTTTGATCTCTCTCTCTCTCTCTCTCTCTCTCTCTCTCTCTCTCTCTCTCTCTCTCTCTCTCTCTCTCTCTCTCTCTCTCTCTCTCTCACACACACACACACACACCACACACACACACACAGAGTCTCTCTCTTTCCCCCTGTCTCTGTCTTTCTGTCTCTGTTTCTCTCTCATTGTCTCTGTGTCTCTGTCTCTGTTTCTCTCTCTCACTGTCTGTGTCTCTGTTTCTCTCTCACACACACTATCTCTCTCTATCTCACTGTCTCTCTATCTTTCTGTCTCTGTTCTCTCTCTCTCTCACTGTCTCTATCTTTCTGTCTCTGTTCTCTCTCTCTCTCTCTCTCTCTCACACACACACACACACACACACACACACAGTCTCTCTCTGTCTCTCTGTCTCTCTGTCTTTCTGTCTCTGTTCTCTCTCTCACACACAACACACAGTTTCTCTCTCTGTCTCTCTGTCTTTCTGTCTCTGTTTCTCTCTCTCTCCCTCTCCCTCTCCCCCCCTCTCTCTCTAGCTTTTGCCTGTATCAGTTAAGTTTGCATAAAACATAAACACAGTTGTCCAGATATAGGGCTGGGTTGTTTATTTCCTTGCTTCCTATTATCTGACCCAAATTGTGAGGAACTGGGGGTAGGGAAATTAAATTTCATACCCTGGTGGATCAAGATACCAAAACTCCTGCAATGTGCGTTTGGGGAAGATAAGATTTGATTAAGAAAGGCCACTATTAATTTGTGGCAAGTACACTTAGTCTAACAGAGAGCTAGCTTTTAATTAATAGCCAGAAGGAACTTTAAAACTCCTATTCTCATGGGAGGGGGCAAAGAGACAGAAAGGGAAGACAAATGTGATTGGAGCAAACTGAGTTACAAAGATTAATAGATGCTCTCACAATTATCTGCGATAAACAAAAAGAGAAGGGCACAAATCAGAACAGCAGAAAGAAGGGCTTGTTTGCCAATTGGTTTTTAATTGGTCTTTTTGTCCTGTTCTAAGGTGAGATAGTGGATGAATTGCTGATGACAATTTCATCTGGGAATAAACATGAAGCCCATATGCTTCTTTATCTCTCCCTATCCCTTTTATTAGAAAAAAAAAGTTGTGAACTGGCAGTATAACAAATTGCAACATTTGCGCTCTATTGCTTTAAAACACATAGGTTTGCTGAGTAGTAGACCTCACCTCAAGTAGCTTTTCAGGAAGTTTCTATTTGAAACTTCTGCTTGACTTTGAAGATACTTAATTTGCTCAGAGATTTCTAACCAAACTGAGTAACGCCAAACATTCAGAAGGCTCCAGAAGTCAGCCTTCCGATACAGGCATCTCTTAGTAACCAGGCTGAGGCCATTGTGCATTGTGGCATCAGGATGCCAATTCTGTACTTTTATATTTACATCACCATGTTGCACACAAGTATGTAAGATGTGGAATTTAGTTCCTGGACCCCTTTTGGAATTGCACATAGCTATTAACTTCTCTTTCTTTATTCCTTATAATGCTCAACACTTTACTATCTTCAGTTTAAAAAGTGCTTTTCCATGCCTTTTTTGTTGCTGTATAAATTACTGCTTCTTTCCTGATAATGCGTCATAAGCCCATTTGGAATCATTTGTACAATGTGATAACATTGTTATATAGACAACCAGAAGGGACAAAGCCATAAAGCCAATTCAGAGCGTGGGTGGGAATGCTGGTTCTCACTTTAAATTAACAGCTACTTTATTCTAATTGCAGCCAAGTAAAGAGGTTTACTGTGCACAGAATACAGTAGGAGAAAATTGTTTGCAATATTGACTCTGCTGAAACCTTTACTGTATTTTACTTTACATTATTCCTCATCTTATGGGGGAGAAAGTTTATCTGTGATTTTGCTTCCAAGCTCCTAAGGCAGCTATTTTCTGTGTGACAAAGAGGCAATGCCATCTTTAGTTTTGAAAAAAGAAATCTTATCCCTCATTCTGATTCCCTCTCTCTTTGATTAGAATATCCAGATGTTTAGGAACTTATAGTTCAAATATCTAGAAAGTACTAGGTTGGAAAGGATGGACTCATTTGACTCTAGCTGGAGACAAAATACCCTAGCTGTCTAAGGCAATCAGGGCAGAAAACTTAATTCATCAGTATACCTGCCTTGTAAATGCTTCTTTCTCCATTGAAACTGGCTTAATGGAATCATGCAGCATTAAGCACCCAGACTGAATTGTAGATGTAGTAAAAAAAAACAACTTATTCTTTCATGTCTTGATGACTGCATTGTGGGCTCCCTGTAAAAACTAAAAGCTCCAGCTCTAAATACATCGAGCTGAAATATACTGAATGGCTTTTCTACATGTACAAAATTGGCTTCTGGACTTCCTACATGCATGTACAACATGACAACTCTGTGTAGACTAGAATGTACATTCCACAGCAAGATAGCTAGTTTTTATTATGTACAAAATACATGTAGAAGAAACAGTTTCCAGATTACAGGCTCCCCATTGCTGGATGTGTTTCAGAGCTTTTGTTCAAGAATCTGTTGGAGATTATTTAAAGGAGAAAAGCTGGCAGAGCTGTGGGAGGGTGGTGTTAAATCAGACACCAGCCTAGAATCGTTACATTGCCACAAATGGTCCAAGTCCAGCCTCTCTTGAATTCTGTTAATCCTTATCTGGAATCAATTTAATGTTGAACTTTTAGTTGACTAGATACTTGTGTATAGGTTTGAGCAATACATCTTCTCAACTGCAACTTAACTGGTCCTGATGCATTATACCTGACATATTTGGATTCTAGCATTGAGAAGAAGGCTGGGTGATGTCTTAATGGCATTAATTGGACAGACCACTTAATCTTTCAAAAAAGTCTACTAAAGAGACTTGGATCCAATTTCTCATTCAACTATGAGCTTCACCAGGAGCTTTGAACTAGTTGCTTCAGTGCGCTTTCCCACAAGTCAGTTGTGAGGATAAAAAGAGCATGAAACCAAATAAGTAGCCTTGAGCTAGAAAGAAAGGATAAAAAAATATCCCAGTTCACTTCCCTTTATATCCAGTGCACTAATTTGCTGTTTTGTGGCAGTACTATTAATGCGAGTAACAGAATTACTATTAGAGAAATGTTATTTTAGTAGTCTGGATGAGATACAGCTAATTCAAAGTAGAGAGATAGGGAAAGAGCCAAGTGGGGGAAGGTTTGGAGATTACTTTTCTTGCTAGATATACAGGGGGAAACTGTATATCTACAGTTTAGTGGAAAACTTTCAAGAGCCTTTGGAGACTATTCTCTGGAAAACAGGCTGCTCCCAGATCGTCTTTTAAGCCAGGGGTTCCCAATACCCAAGCTGCAGACCAGCACCGTCAATGGACCATCGGGAATCAGTCCACGCAAACAAGTGATGCCCCATCCATGCATGCGCAGGATCCAAGCAATGTGCAAACACACACACACACACACACACACAAACACACACACAAACACACACACAGACACACCAGTGGTGGGATTAAAAATTTTTTACTACCGGTTCTGTGGGTGTGGCTTAGTGGGTATGGTGTGGCTTGGTGGCTGTGGCAGGGGAAGATTACTGCAAAATCCCCATTTCCTCCCGATCAGGTGGGACTCGGGAGGCAAAGATGGGGGCGGGGGCGGGGCCAGTCAGAGATTGTATTTGAAGGTTCTCCAAATTACTCAAGATTTCCGCAACTGATTCTCCAGAACTGGTCAGAACCTGCTGAATACTACCTCTGTCACACACACACACACACACACACACACACACACACACACACACACACACACACACTCTCTCTCTCTCTCTCTCTCTCTCTCTCTCTCTCTCTCTCTCTCTCTCTCTCTCTCTCTCTCTCTCTCTCTCTCTCTCTCTCTCTGGTTACCACAGAGTTGCTGTGGTAAGATTGACAGCTCTATAAATCATTTTTCATCCATGTCTTTAGTTACTTCCCATTTATTTCATTGGTTGCACAGTTTTTAAATTTTGCTAGCCCACCCCGAGTCATGTTTGTGAGGTGGGTAACCATCTAAATTAATTACAGTAATTAATTAAATAGAACACAGTGTGGGGGGAAAGCATTATTCTTGAATGCTAAAAGATGCTGGGTTATGAAATAAGGCCTGCCATGAACTGCATTTAAATTTTTTTAAAGTAGCCATCCATTTATTTGTTAAATTTAGAGATCTGCCAATTCCAAATAAACTTTAAGAAGTTTGTTGTTGTTGTTGTTAGTTGCAAAGTCATGTCTGACCGATCGTGACCCCATGGACAATATTCCTCCAGGCCTTCCTGTCCTCTACCATCCTCTCTGTCCTCTACCATCCTCTGGAGTCCATTTAAGCTCACGCCTACTGCTTTGGTGACTCCATCCAGCCACCTCATTCTTTAAGAAGTTAAGAACAATAAAGAAGAGGAAAAGATGAAATGCATTCATAAATAAACAAACTGTATCTAAAACATGAAAGAAAAACCAATATGGACTCAAGAAACACCCACTCCGGGGATAAGGAGAATAGCCACTCTTAAGGACATTCAGAACATCTTTGGTTATTATATAGGACCTCTTGGGGACCCTGCCCTCTAGTTCTTGTTCAAAGCTCATCTTGTATCCTTCCCACAGACTAAATGTGAAGGTTGGGACACCCATCTTTCATAGCAATAGCAATAGCAGGCTTATATACTGGTTCCATAGTAACTTACAGCACTCTCTGGGCAGTTTACAATGTCAGTATATTTCCCTGAACAATCCAGGTCCTCATTTGAGTGACCTTGGAAGGATGGAAAGCTTCATGCCATCTTGTTAGCCAACAGGAGAATGAGAGACCTCCAGACCGCTCCCCAAATAATATTTGCTGCCTATATTTAACCTTTCTTTAGTCTTTTCCCCATTGTGGCCAATAATTAGAAAGCTTTGCTCCCTTTTGTGTTTGAGGAAAATGGTATCAAAAACCACATCTCAATAAAAAAAACCTTCCCCTGAGTGGTACCGAGCCACATAAAAACATTTCTTCCAACAGGTAGTTCCAGGCTGGGAAAGAAACTTTTATCACCTTTAAGGATATGCAAGTTTTTTCTCCTGCCTTTTAGCACCATCTCAGCATGGAACAAACATCAGAAAATAATTCCAGACTCTGCCCACATAATTCTTTTATAAAGCTTTACCGGGGGGGGGGGAGTTCAAAGGTGAATGTGAATGTCTATGCCCATGATGGTGAACCTATGGCATGCGTGACAGAGATGGCAGACAGTGCCCTCTCTGTGGACAGGCGAGCTGTCACCCCAGTTCAGCTCCACTGCGCATGTGCGCACGACTCCCACCAGTCAGCTAGTCTTCAGGTCTCTGCTACGCATGCACGGATGGCTGGGGGTGTGTGGGGGTAGGGCCATGTGCAGGGCATGTGCATGTGCAGGGGGCATGGGGCCGCAGACGCATTGCATTTTGAGGGTTTGCATGTGAACGCTTTGGACACTCGATCCAGAAAAGGTTAGCCATCACTGGCCTATGCTATCAAGCAAACGATGGCAAACCTCAACGTGCCAACAGAATGAACACTTGGTGTTCTAGTATTGTAGTTGCACAACGAAAGACTTAAAGATGTAGGCACATGTGTTTTCTTTGATTGGGCGAGGATCCTTCTTTCTTCATCCCATTCCTGCTGTGTGCCTGAATCTATTCTTCGTTTTCTGTTTGTTCTTCAGAAGCCAGTTTGAGGATTGTCCTAAGCCATAACGTGCTTTTATTTGGTTTTGGCTTAGCTTGAAATGTAATCTCAGGCATTGTACTTTGCACATTGCATGATTTATGGCTTTGGGGTATGTGGAAATCAGATCACTCTTTGTTCAACAAACTATGGCTTAATTCAACCCCTGTCCAGCAAACAGAGTAACAGGGAAGAGGAAATGTTCAGAATCTTAATTTTGGTCATCCAAGGGCTCCGTTGATGCTATTATTTCTCCTTTGATGCTTGGAGGATGCTTCCTTCTGATCAACAGAGCTTTGGGAGCAAATAA